>NC_079291.1:50139442-50442472 GCF_023638135.1 Falco biarmicus | reverse complement strand
TCTCTTGGTACCACTTCTGAGTTCTCTAAAGGAATCAAGAAGAGGACAAAGCTCCAACCAGTATGAAGCTTAAGCAGCAATCACCATTTTAACCACCATGCATGTGATACTGGTGGTAGTGGTTAATACTGCAGCCACCTTGTTAGTATTCCCAATTCCATTAAAATTGTGTCGCTTTTCAGTTGGCAGCACTCTTGCTCCATGTCTGTGTAGAGTTTCTGCCAACATGGGTGTGCTCCAGGACCGGAGAGCCTTGGTACAACTGCAAGGCAAATAATAAATGATAACAACAGTGGGTAAATTCTCAGAAAAGAGGAAAAATAAAAGAATAGGAAAAATAAAAAGAAAAAAAAAAGAAAAGAAAAGGCATGGAAAAAAAGAAAAAATAAAAGTAAAAAAGAAAAGAAAGAAAAAAAGAAAAAAGGAAAGAAAAAAAAAGAGAAAAGGGAAAAAAATAAAGAAACCTGTTTTACACAAAGTCCTTCCAGCATGTCTCAGGTTTTGTTTCTTGTTGACACACTACTCTTGTTTTGAGTTGACAGCTGTGGTCCAGTCTTTGTCAGGTAATTAATCTGGGTAGTTCATTTTCACAGGTGAGTAGCAGGTTGGCACAGTCTCCTCTAGCAGTGGTTTGTGGGTTTGTTTTTTTCTCTTTTCAGAGCAGCAGGGGTATGAAAGTGTGTGTGTGTGTGAACATGGGTACACAACACACTCTCAGACCTGGCCAGCCGTTTGTTCCTTCCTCATGGAAGAGTTATATGCTGCAGGTATAACTCTTGTGCTTTGCAGTGTGAATGGAAGGAAACCTCAGACAGGAATTTAAAAGCATCAGACTTGCTGTCATTGATTACAACTGACAAAACATTAAAAACCCCAAGTTCCTTTGCCAAGATTGAGCACTGCTGGTGTGACTCACACAACAACTTCTGTGTCTGTTTAGAAAAGAAACTGATTAAAAAAAAAAGAAAAAGAAATGGGGAGAGAGAGAAAGAAAAGCAGTCATATTTCTTGGTGGGGAAATGGCAGGTGATTTACTGCATTTTAACATTTGGTTAGTTGTGAAGTAATGCAGTAATAATAATAATATTTTGCCCATACAGCAGCGACAGCTAAAATGAGCACATTTTCTTTTTCGCAATGCAGACAATGCTCTGCAAGGTCACCAAGCTGGGAAACGTGATTCTATGGTTCTTGTGTCAAAGTGCCAAAATATCCTTTCACTGAAGCTGTATGCCTTCAAGCCATCCCTGAGCTCCACAGAACCACTTTCTTCTGTTTGATGGTTTCTCGCCACTTCCACACTGTGCCCCAAGATATCTGTCTTAACAAATGGCTGGGTGATACATGGCTGGGCAACACAATTGTACCTCAGCGTCTCTGTCCTCCACAGTCAAGACAAGCTTTCTCTGTTTCTTCTTCCTTATATTTCTTCTTCCTTCTTCTTATAATCCAGTATGTTCTTAAAAACTAATCTGTGTATTAGTCTGTTTTATCTGTGTCCTGGGGTAGTCCACCCCTCTGCTCCCACAGGCAATCAAGTGGTTGTTCAGTTGAGACTGTGCTGTGAAAGGATGCTGTGTTACATCATACATTTTTGTCTCCTTGATTAGTCATACTAAAACGTACTTTGAGCCAAACAGCGTGGCGAGCTGTAGCATCTCTCTGTCAGGGATAACAAGCTTTAATCCCTAGGGGCAGGGTGCCCTGATGGAAAGCAGTGCAGTGGTGTCTAGGCAGTTGGCGGCACTCTTTGCCTTTTCTTGAATGTTTGGGGTTGTTATCTTTATGTGAACATTTTAGTAACTACCCTCATCTACAGCGCTCAGCCTGCAGTCATGCAAGAGTCCTAAGTGATGGCCATATTCTGGCTATCTCTTCCCGTAAGAGACTATTACTCTTCCCTGGTCGTATGGGGTGCCCAGATCTACTGGCTCTCTGCAGCAGATTTAATAGGTTGTCTAACCCTTCAATTTCATTGCTGTAGTGATAGTGAATAGGTACCAGTAGTAAGTGATCAGAATAGAGTGATTTCCTTATGCCAGAAAATGGAATAAAATCCCCTCTCCTAAATACCATTTAGCTCTACATTCATTACATTGACATGCTTTTGTAGTGAAATGTTCAGATCCTATTGGAATGTCCTAGATATTAATTTTCACTGCCAATAACGGGAGTCCTGTGCACTTAACGTTGTCCTTGGAACACACTAAAAATATGTTTCGGCAGCTAATGAAATTATCACAGACCCTACGACCTGGAAAACAAACAGAGTAAGACAGTCTTACCCTTGCTGGCTAAAATGATGTGGTACAGCTGCATTTTGTCATGTACTTTATATATATATATATGCGTATGTCATGCCAAATTGTAGATTGCCATTTTATATATATATATTAAGGTGGTTAAGGAAGCTTTTTTTAGCTGACATTTCCAACACATCTCAACAACTGTTTTGCTAGAATCTATGCCATGTATCATGTGTTTTATGGTTTCTTTTGCACATATAGAGTTTAACTGTTGGAAGACTAACATTCACCGGTTTCTAACAGGGATGTAGTAGTGTTACCCCTTTTTTTCTCTATTCAAACTTAACATCTCAGGCTTTACTACTTTTATTTTGTCCTTAACATTTTTGTGCATATAAAAATAAAAAAACCCCTCAGAACAAACTCTCATCAATGAGGTACAGAGATGTCTTTCAAGGTAAGCATGGTGGGAAATCTATCAGGGTATAAAATGGGGAGACACTTGAGGAAATTTACTGTCATTGCAAAATGTATTGTCATGCCACAGAAAAGGACAACACCTGAGCTTCCCTTGGGTTTTTAAGTATCAGACTTACATAGGTAGATGGTTGGAGTCCTTTGAAAGCTCAGTGTCATTGCAGGCCCAAACTAGATATAAGGCTGTCCTTTTATGTTATATGATGTCAAGGACATAAGTCTCTAATGCCTTTTGGTATAGACATGACAGACCTGGTCAGAAGTTGCGACAATTTTGTGAAGCAGCTATGGAATCCCTCTACCTCAGGTTTTTTACCTGCATTTATCTGCCTGCAGTACAACAGGGATGACCTCTCTCATGGTCTCAGTACATAAATCTCTGTGGCAAAGCAAAGCATTGCCATCACAGCATTAGCATGTTAGCACCATGGGACAGCTCATCTGCATCAGAGAGACAAAATTAACACTTACTTCTTTTGCAGGTGAAATTCAGCAATAAAACCAGTCACTCAACACATTCAACACCAATGGGAGATGACACTGCAAAACCATCCTTCCATTTGTGTTCCCCTGTGTTTAACATAACATGGAAAGGTGCTGATTTTGCCTTCTTGATTGCCCTTCTGGGAAGGCACAGGTGTGCATGGGCTGCCGCCGCACCTTGCAGGCAGGAGGACAACCACTTTGCACCACGTGGGTCCAGCAGCAGCTGCTTGCTTTGGGTACTGGCTGGTAGCAAATAAACAGCTGCAAGCTCTCTGGGGAGGTACACAGTTGCCCCACCAGAAGGATACAGCAGACATTGACTTGTATATCACTGGTCAGAGGCAGCCTCTGGGAGACTGTTTGGGCATGAGCCTCCATCACAGCCAGTGACATCAGTACCATTAAGGGCTACTTATTTTAAGGAGAAAATGGCTTGCTTGGGCTTAGGGAGACCAAGGGCTGATTCTGATTCTAGTTCAGTACCTGGCAAGAGTGAAATGCTTTTGTAGCTTGTACCAGCTTCACAGGTATTGTACATAATGAAGGCTAAGGGAGAAGGAACCTCCTTGGCTGGTGGTCTTGTTCTTCCCCAGGAAGGCTGAGGATCCAGGAGCATTCATATCACAAAAATTTCTAAAAATTGCTTAAGAGATTAGCAAAGTCCCTTAAAGGGAGTGCAACTACTTCATAAATTTTAGTTTAGAAAGCCTCAAACATAGAACTCACCTCAAAAGGCTTAGACTAGCACAAAATGAAGGAGAAATAATTATTAATGACTGGAACATTGCTCATGCCAGTTTTGGCAAAGGAACCACAGCTGCTGAGGTTCTCAATTAGTAAGAGTAGGGCGAGCCACATTCATTTCCATGTGGCAAATCCAATTGGACATGGATGAGACTGCCATCCAAAATGCTTTATTTTTAGTGGTAAAGCACTTCAAAACCCAATTTCTAAATCCACCATCACTGATAATTTTAAGAAAGTTTTTGCTTTTCCTTTTCCCTCCACAAAACCTCCCTGCCAGACTGTAGCTGTGTTACGCATGGAAAGAATTCAGACTCTGAACCAAACCTTGGAGAAATCCATAGAAACATTTACCTTTGCTGAAGCAGGCATTGGTTTGGACTTCCTGTGTCTTTAAAAGTGGAACATTTCTTCTATTTCATGAGTTCAACTTTTAATGCAAAGCTTTTAAAAAAATTGCTTGTGCATTTGATTTCAGTCTACATCTGTAGAAATTTGGAATAGGTAATGGCTATCAGTGAGGCCTACCAACACATTTTTTTCAGGCCAACTGGCCTGATGTATACCTGTAGCATGTCTTTTGCTAACTAGTACTATTTCTAAAAATCTCAATGATTTGCAAGAAACTCAAGTGACTCTGAACTTACAGCAGGGGATTGGAAATAGCAGCTCTCAATTATGGAATGCAGACAGACTAAAACCCACTGTATGAAACAAGGGATGGGATATTGAAACAGATTCACTCAATAGGACAAAAACTTTACAAGTGTTTCTTGCAAAAATGCAAGAGAAAAGGACAGTCAGTTGTCCTTGTCCCCTGCCTTTCCCTCCAGATTTCTCCATTCTTTCTCATGCACTACTTGCTTGTTTACCCTTTGGCTTTTTACTGTTTCTTCTGAATAACTCTCAGATGCTCTTTATGAAGGTTTGTCTTTCTTGTTATCACATGTGAACTTCTTTCCCTTTTACCCTTCATTTTTTCTTTTTTTTTTTCTTTTTTCTTCTGCTACCATTTCTAGTCTGCTCAGAGAAGAGGAGTATCCTGATCAGTACAGGTACATGGCATAAGGGCATAAGAAGGGAAGATCTAAAATTCTGGACCTGAGTGGTATGACCTAGCATTGGGCAGAGACATGACACACTTAGCCAAGGATGTTACTCTGTGCATACACTAGAAAATGTGATTGTCCCTGCCATTGCGCAGAAGACATTTTGCAGATGGATGGATACTGTGGGTTGGTAGGAGGACTATCCACTAGCGAGGTGAATGCAAGTCCTGGCTTTGGGTCAGGTAGTGGATGAAGAGGGGCTGCACATAACAGGAATTAAGCTCATTTCTTTCAGTGACTTTTCAGCTCTACCCCAATTTCAGAGCTTGCCCAAAGCTCCTCACCACTACCTATGGGTGGAATGAGAAAGCAGAAAATAGAACAGCAGCAGTGAAGTCCCTGGCTCTTTTATCTTTTACTGCTAGAGAATGCTAGCTAGAAACTAGGAAATCACTGCTGTGTATTTTACAGAAATTACAAAATTTCAGCACTCTGATCTAAAATGTCCCTATCGTGTTTTTTGTGGGACATAAGAAAAAAATCCATCCTTATCTGGAGATTAATATGAATGAAAAGTCATGAAGTCCAAGGTAAGTGCCTACTTTCCAGAGAAAAGGACTTAGGGATGCTGGTTGACAGACGGCTGAACATGGGCCAGCAGTGTGCCCAGGTGGCCAAGAAGGCCAAGAGCATCCGGGCTTGTGTCAGAAACAGTGTGGCCAGCAGGACAAGGGCAGCAATCATTCCCCTCTACTCAGCACTGGTGAAGCTGCACCTCAAATCCTGTGTTCAGGTTTGGGCCTCTCACTGCAAGAGGGACGTAGAGGTGCTGGAGCGTGTCCAGAGACGGGCAACGGAACTGGTGTCTAGAGAGCAATTATTGCAAGGAGCAGCTGAGGGAATTGGGGTTGTTTAATCTGGAGAAGAGGAGACTCAGGGGGATCTTATCGCTGTCTACAACTCCCTGACAGGAGGCTGTAGGCAGGTGGGGTCGGTCTCTTCTCCCAGATAACTAATGACAGGACAAGAGGAAACTGCTTCAAGGTAACACCAGGGGATGTTTAAATTGGATATTAGGAAAAATTTCTTTACTGAAAAGGTGGTCAAGCATTGGAACAGGCTGCTCAGGGAGGTGGTGGACTCACATAGATGCTGTGCTTAATGACATGGTTTAGCTATGGACTTGGCAGTCCTGGGTTAATAGTTGCACTTAACTAGCTTTTCCAACCTAAATGATTCTATGATTCTAAGTGATGGGTACACAGGGTAAATGGATGGAGGCAAAGGCTTTTTTTGGTGACTAGTGCTACAAAACCCCCAAGCAGCTAAGACTTCACAACTTTACTGATTTTACTGTAAATGTTTTTGCTTACTCAAGCAGCAGATGGGACTACTGTACCAACTCCAAAGTGAATAAAGATGCTCATAATCCCAGTTTGGACATACTAATTGCGCAGGCAAGCAAGTGACATGCACTGAATAAAACAAGCTTGGCAGTGGTTGGAAAATGGCCCTGCTCTGCTGGAAGTCCCCTCTCAGACCTGCATGCACATCCCACCACACAGGCAGTGTTCTCCCACCCCTTCCTGCAGCTCTGGGCATGCACTGCGACCGGGTGAGTGCAAAGTAACCCATGTCACCACTGCCACAGCCAGCATTTTCTATGCCTCCCAGGGAGCCATACATTATCAAATATTGATACGGTTCCAGTAGGCTGCCACTCCTGACATTTGATGTATAGCTTTAGGTGTTCTTGTTTTAATTCAGAGGAGTCAATGAGGGATCAAAGGAAATGTATTTATCCTGTGCAGGGTGCAGAGTGACACGTCTCGAACCGGCGAGGGAGGAGCTACAGAGCTGCTGAATTCCCCACTGGCTCTTTCCCTGGAGTCACCCAGTAAAGAGGACGAAGGCCAGGCTTTTAGTCAGCAAATGAATACTGTTGCCTGCCCTCCAACATTTCAAATATTTATCGTGTTAAATATCAACTTGGAGAATATTGCGTTCGTTTAAGCTTTTCACGTTCCAATGATTTTTTATTATTTCCATCGACCAAAATAAATGAAGAAAATGTTTCAGACTACACATGAAAGCATGTAAAAATCAATAACTGGATTTTAAAAGATCTAGAATGTCTTGAATAAATTCATTTTTCAAACATTTTTCTCTGATCTTTAAATGGCTTTTCTTGGAGCATAACATTTTTTGAGAAGTCAAATACAGAGCATTAAGGGTATAATTACCATTTTAATTATAACTCAATCATCCTATCTACTTTGCATAGAAATTACAGCTTTTATGTCAGGATTTTGGGTACTCACAAACATTCAGGAGTAATTAATGCTAGAGATTTTTACCATGTATGAACTTTACTTTGTAGCACTTATTTCAACCTGGCTTCATTCACGAAATGTAAATATACTGAATTTTATATTCATGATTTCCAGGCAAAAAATCCTTCTTCATAAATACCTGTAAAGCTAAGACAAAAAAAGATCAAAACTTGACAATCCTGAAAACAAAATGTATTTGCCTCCCCCTTCAAATGGGATCCATCTGTTTAAATATGACCCAATCAAATTCCAGTGGCAGCAATGAAAAAAATTATCACCAATCAGTATCTGACCAGGTACATGGAGTGTTTCTGATAATTTTGTAAATATTTAAATATTTGCAAGTATTTAAGATTTAAAATCATATTTCTAGACACCTTTAATATCTATTTTTCCTGTTTGAGTTTTTATGAAAAAGAAAAGCTGTTTTTAAAGATTTATTTTAGAAAATGAGTTTACCTTGCAAATTTGCCTGTTGTATCTCCGCAATTATGAGTATATGTATGTGTGTGTACATGCGAAATTTAGCAAAATCAGTTACAACAGAGCTGCTTTTCATTTGATTAACCATGATATCAGATTTAAGCTATTTCTCCCTGTCAGTGTTGAAATAGGAAAGAAAATATTTTTGGGGTATAAATATAAGGAAATAAAATGATACTCCATTTACAAATGATCACCGCTTCTTATTTTACTGACTTTTTGCCTGTTCTGCAGGTCACAAAAGACTATTCCATGCATTTCTATCATTCTCCTTGTGTTGTGTTTTGCAGTGTGCTGGAGCAGCAGATGCTTTTTTTTTTCTTTGAAAGCATGATAAAGCCACACAAATTTTACAGAGGGGTCTCACAGAATGTGTCCTCTGTGTTTGGATGTTAATGATAGCATCACATTTTCTACGCTCACTTATAATTTTTTGGTTCAAGTATGTTTTGGGGAGAAAAAAGGTAATTCTCCCAATAACAAGGCTCTGGCTCAAGTTGCAGCACTTCACCCCCGCCCAGAAGTGGCTGTCTTTGTGTGGTGCAGTGGGCTCTTCTGTGCATGGAATTGCTTTTGCCTTCAGCGAAAGCTTTGCATGAAAGCCCAGGCCAAATCATGCCCCTTGTCTGGGAAGTGCTGCGGGATCTGGAGAGAAGATTCATGATTCTTATTATCAGCCTGCACTTGAGACAGATGCCTTACAGTCCCAGTGTGGAGCTACAAGTAGGTTACATCCGAAATGCCTGTGATTAAAGCGTTCATGCCGAATCACATTGTGCATTCTGCATATAGATGTGTAAACAGCTTTAACTTTTTTGACGGATGAATGAAAAATATTTTCTTATTATACCCATTAGCAGCATAAAGTGAAGGTGAATAGATTTTACACTTGGACTGCTCTGTGTTCTTGACGGTTTCGTAAACAGCCCTCTCAGTCTCTCTCTGCCCCTAATCTTTGTCAGATGAAACTAGGATCCTGATGTCATTTTAACAATGGTATCTAAAAAGAGAAAAAAATAAATAAATGAGGGAGGATGTGAAACGGGAGGCAGAAAACAGATTTTATCAGAATCAGTCAGCTGGCCTGACTTGGAATTGACTTGCATCTCGTGTAGTCACTTACCCCAGTGCTAGAGAATTTCATAGTATCTGGCATAGGGGAAGATTTCAGAAATGTCTGAGCCCATTGATTTCCTATAAACTTGAGTCTTGTCCACACAGAGAACTTGCACCTGCTGAATTTAAATCAGCTGTTAAACTGTGTGAAGCTAAACCAGTGTAACCCCATGTGCAGCCACGCTATTGTCATGTACTTACAAGATGGCAGGGAGACAGGAATAAATGCTTCTTCCTCCCTCCCATTTTCATTTTTAAGCAAGAGTCAATCTTAATTTCATCGTCAGGCTCTGGAAAGCAGGAATTGGGCTGACAAGGCTCAGTTAGCCCAGAGGATGCCTCCCATTATCCTGCTGGACAGGTTTTTGTGTGTTTGAGCACTCACTTGATGGGTGAAGCAAAGTCTGCTGCCCAGTGTGAGCTGTTCTAGTGCCCAGGGGAGGACACCCCGCAGGCACAAGAGCTGTCGTGGAGAATTGCTTGGCACCCTCTCCTGCCTCTGCACACTGACACTGTTGAGCCAACACATTATGGGCAGTAGGAACAAACCCTGGCTGAATCCAGATGACTTATACCATGCAACAGGGCCTGACCTGGGGCCTTCCACTCATTAATAACCAGGGCTAGATTTAATTAGGGACCTGAAAGAGCCTGTCCAGAATGTAGTACTGTCCTGGCAGGTAGTGGGCTGGATGAGAGTCTGGTTTATCTGGTGTTTGTGGATGCTGCAGGTAGAAGCCCTTTCCTGCTGAGGAGCTGACAGATGCTGTGTCTTCAACCAGGGCCCTCCCGTGAAGCCCACCATGGTGGCACGCAGCAAGGGCGTTCTGGGCTTGAGGGAACTGCAGAGCCCATACCCAGCTGCTCAGGCTGCCACAGCACTGCCAGAGCACGCGGTGGACTCCGTGTTATAAATATGCTTACAAGCACGATTTTCCCTCCTTTGAGCTGTGCTGTGTGGACCTCAACAGGAGCTGGGGCTGTGGTCAGGCCTCCTCTCCCAGTGGCAGCCATGCTGGCTGGAGACCTGCCACCCCCGGCAGCCCCTCCTGGCCCAGCTTGCTGCCAGCAGGGATCCTTGTTCCAAAGCAAAGGCTTCAGGTCACCTTGACTGTGGACGCTAAGGTTAACCCTCCATCTCCAGTGGATTTCAGTGCACTCCTGCAGGGTGTCTCAGCAGGAACAAGCTGCCTTTCTTTCGTTTTGTTTTCCAGTGGATGCTGTTTTGTTAATCTTTATGTCAGCACTCAGCTTAAATTTGGTAGATCTGCCCATCTGCATTACTGATCTGCTGCTGAACTTCTAATAAAACAAAATGCCCTTTTTTGGTTTTGTGTTTAGTCTTTGGACTACCAGAGGGGTTTTTTATTATATCCATACAGTAATGTTTTTGGAATATTTATTCACTATGAAAAATTTTCTATATAAATTAAGCCATTCATCTGAATGTGTTGATTCTAATCTATGCAGAGCTATAGAAATTTCCCATTAAATGTTAGCAAAATCTCAGCTTCAAACTGAGATTTAGCGTCTTTGCTACAGGAATGAAAGAGCAGTACTAGAAAGCATCTGAAATAATTCATTTTTATTTTTATGTCACTCTCCTGTAAATTTTAACAAGGCTAGGCTTAGCCCTCAAAGTGTTTTAAAAAACGCTTTCCCACACACAAGCCTGGACTGCAAATGAACCCTGATCTCAAGGCATGTGGAAAACAGGATTTATAGTGAAAACACTAGGTCAGCAAAAACCATAATGATGCTGTAATGATGCTGAGGACTGGGCTGGTTCTTTCAGTTTGTTTCTTATAGAACGAAAAAAAAAAACCCAACACAAAAAACCTGAAGAGGTGGATATCCTTACTTAAAGAAAAATGACCATAGAGCAAGCAATAATTCTTACGTTCTGTTTTGGTAATACCTCCAATTTAACAACTGTCTGTGAAAAGGAGTTTCTCACAATGAGTTATTTAGTCACTATGCCATCTAGGGTATAACTGTCATTCTGAAGGGAACATCCATGCTATGATTTGCTGTCAGTCTGTTGTACACTGTAAGTCCATTCATTTTTTCCCTTAACAGGTGGAGATAATGCTATGATACACAGTAAGAGATAGATGATAAAAACAATTCTTCAAGAAAAAAAAATAGACACAAGGGGTTTGGCAGGAAAATATGATAAAATGTTCCATTCTCCCTTTTAAAGTACTATAATAAAACATGTCTGAATTGAAGTACAGATAACATAAACAGCAGAGCAATCTCAGCATGATATTGCATAAGGAGCAATCATGAAGCATTCCCACCACAGCTGTCTGTCACACATTATTAACAAGAGTGTTTAGGACTATTAAATAATTGTGCTAAAGGGACATGATCAACTTATAAAAAAGGTGTTGAATTTGTATCAGTTGCATTTCACTCGGCAGAATTATAAGTAATTTCAAACCCAAAGATTTTAAAGCCAGAAGGGACCATTTTGATCTCCTCATCGAGCTTCCAGCACAGCCCTTACCATGAAAGTGTTGGAACAACTTTTCCTGAAATGCGCTCAGTAGCTTGCAGCTCAGAGGAAAACCAATATGAAAATACCCTGCTCTATTCTGCTCCTGCTCATGGTAACTGGCAGAGGTTCCTGAAGACTGGATGAGAGCAAATGTCGCTCCTACCTTCAAGAAGGGCAAGAAGAAAAATCCTGGCAACTACAGGCCTGACAGCCTCACCTCCACCCCTGGGAAGGTGGTAGACAAAATCCTCCTGGAAAGCATTTCCAAACACCTGAGGGACAAGAAGGAGACTGGGGAGCTGTCCACATTGATTTAAGAAGGGGAAATTGTTCTTGAGCAACCTGATAGCCTTCTATAATGAGGTGACTGTCTTGGTGGATGAGGGGAGAGCAAATGGATGTTGTTTACCTTGGCTTTAGAAATGCCTTTGACACCATCTCCCACAGCAGCATCATAGACGAGCTGACAATGTATGGGTTAGATAAGTAGACAGTGAGGTGGACTGAAAACTGGCTGGAAGATTGAGGCCAGAGGGTTGTGAACAGTGGCACAAAGTCCAGTTGTAGGCATGTCACTAGTGGTGTACCGCAGGGCTCAACACTGGGTCCAATAATATTAACATCCTCATAAATGATATGGATGATGGGGCAGAGTGTACCCTCAGCAAGTTTGGCTGTGATACAACACTGGGCTGTTAGGCTAGAGGATTATGCTGGCATCCAGGGGGACCTCAGCAGGCCAGAGAAATGGTCTGACAGGAACCTGATGAAGTTCAGCAAGGAGAACTGGTAAGTCCTGTACTGGGATGCAACAGCCCCAGGCACCCAGACAGGCTGGGGGATGACCAGCTGGAAAGCAGATTTGCTGAGAAAGAGCTTAGGGCCCTAGTGGACAACAAGCTGTGAGCCAGCAATTTGACTTCATGATGAAGGCGGCAAAAAGCCTCCTGGGCTGCACTGGAAAGAGCATTGCCAGCAGGGTGAGGGAGGTGATCCTCTCTGCTCAGCACTGGTGGGGCACATCTGGAGTGCTGAGTCTACTGCTGGGCTCCCCAGTACAAGAGCAGTAAGAACATACTGGACTGAGTCCAACAAAGGTCCACTAAGATGATCAAGAGACTGGACCACTTCTCATATGAGGAGAGGCTGCAAGAGCTGGGGTTGTCCAGCCTGGAAAAGAGAAGGCTCAGGGGGACCTCATCAATGCGTATAAAAACCTGATGGGAGGAAATGAAGGCAAGGGAGCCAGACTCTTCTCAGTAGTGCCCAGTGACAGGACAAGAGGCGATGGGCAGAAATTAAAACCCTGATGTTCAACGTGAATACAAGAAAACACTTTTTGTGTGTGTGTGTGTGAAGATGGTCAAACACTGGAACAGGATGCCCAGAGAGGCTGTGGACTCTCCATCTGTGGTCATACTCAAAACACAACCAGACATGGGCTTGGACAATCTACTGTAGCTCATCCTGCTTGCCTGCTTGAGTGGAGGATGGACTAGAAGAACTCCAGAGATTCTTTCCTTCTTCAACTGTTCTGTGATTCCATCTATCAAAACTTTATAAATAACTTAATTCTTTCAACAAATTTCATAGTGGTCATCTTTTTTTTTTTTTTTTAAATTTGAATTGTTCAACAATCAGGCAGCAAAGAAAGCTAAAATAAATAAAACAATCACAAGCTGTTTCAGAAAGATGTAAAGTGTTGTATTTAGCACTACTCTTAGTTCCTTGCCTAGGTTTCCAGTTGACAATATTGCTTTAAACTACAAAAGCAAAACCAGCCCGTGACACAGCCAGTTACTTTTTTGTCACTGTCTTTTTAGGCCACTTGGAGATATCTGCATTGATATTAAAAAGCCATTATAAGCAATTTAAACTCTGAATTGATCCTGACACATACATTCAGGTCTTCCTCATATGGCCTTTCAATAGCTCTCGATTCAACTGAGGACAAGCATCACCCTATAAACAGAAGAGATAATTATGCTTTATTGATTAGCCCTTCAAGGTATGAATGGAAACCAGGCAGCTATTTGAGAACAACCATCAATGTGGTTTTTAAATTGTACTATCTCAGTCTTTTCCTTTCCAAATATTCCCTAAATGTGCTCCTCTCACATGGAACCTGTACCCAACAAAAATTTGCCACCAGCTTCAGTGGAAACCAGTATGTTAATATAGATTTATACATGGTGACTTCATATACTTCCCACAGTCGTGTCCCAGTGTTACTCACTGTTATGGGTTTATCCTGGCAGGCAGCTCAGCCCCACGCAGCTGCTCCCTCCCTTCCTCCCAGATGGATGGGTAAAAATGAGAACATTTGTGGGTTAAGATAAAGACAGTTTAACAGGTCTATTATTAATGCCTTAACTCTGAACATCCCCCTCTTCCTTCTTCCCCCAACTGTTATTGCTGAGCATGACATCATACAGTACGGAATATCCCTTTGGTCACCTGGGGTCAGCTGTCCCAGCTGTGCCCACTCCCAGTTTCTTGCCCAACCCCAGCCTTCTTGCTGGTGGGAAAGGGTGAGAAGCAGAGAAGGCTGTGACGCTGTGTAAGCACTGCTCAGCAGTAGCTAAAACACCCCTGTGTTATCAACACTGTTCTGGTCACAAATCCAAAACATCGCATCATACAAGCTGCTATGAAGAAAATTAACTCCATCCCAGCCAAAACCAGCACACTCACTTAGTTTCCTCTTAACACTGGCTCATTCATCTCTTGATGTATTGCACACAAACCCCTCAGATGCATTGCAGACTGCTCCCTTTCTCTAACAAACTGCAAACCCCTCCACAGCTGCCAAATACAACAAATGCTGCTGTTTAATCCAGTGTCAACATTGATTGGCTTCAATTTTGCTAAGTAAGGATTTTAGCACCTGCCCCATCTATCCTATAATAAATGTGCCACAGTAGACTCATCAACAGACATCTGACTTACTATATTTCCAGTTTACAGCTGAACCTCTAATCAACCATTTCTCAACCTTCTGCTTTTTGCTAATTAAGCCCCTCAGAAATCAGAACCAGGTATGTTAGAAAAAAAGAATTTAATAATTCTATGTCTGAATTTATCTTAGCATTTGAGAGAACCAGAAGGAGCTTTGTTAGGATTACTAGCAGTCCTTTGAACTGGCAACATACTGCATTGAAAAACAGTGAAATTGTTCACAGCTGTTACTAGAATGCACTTAAACTCAGAAGATAAATTTTAGGTTACCATCATAGGTACAAATAAAAGAAACAGTACTTTTTTCTTGCCTGATCCCTTGGCCATACCAATCAAGCACTGAGATGACTGCCCTCATATTCTCCCTTTCCATTTTTTTCCCAGACTGACATGTGGGCTCAGTCTCTCCATCCACAGGGAACCCGTCAGAGTGCGCTTTCCTTGGTTTAGTAGAACTGTGCCCCAGTCGTTAGCACAATGTCATCCGCTACTTCATTCTGTACAGTATAAAGCAAGAAGAGGCCCACAGATCTCATAAAAAAGAAAAATTTTCTGTATGAAAATAATTAATACAGTCAAATCCAAATGTACACAACAGAAATCTGCTGCCTCCTGGTATTCTCTATTCCTACATTGACAGCTAACTGATGCTAGAGGGCCCACAGATGCATTATAGAAACAAGACTTCTGGATGCAATGTACCCCTCTGCAGAAAGTATGAGGTGTCCATGGCAGCCAGGTTGCCCCAAAAGAAAGTGCAGAGACTTCATCCCTTCATAGTGGTATGCCTCTGCTATCCCATTGACCCCGTGCTTGCAACAAATGCCACAAATACTCCTCTTCCAGCCGCCTTCTCAGGTGTGGGAGGAGGGAGCTGCCAAGGCATGGCAGGAGGGGCTTTTGCACAGGCTCTGGGTGTGTATATGCTGGAGCCAGGCCTGCACTGTTGTGGGCTTCTGGGCTCAGTACAGGCGCAGCTTGGCATTAGTGAACCTGTGGTACCCTCAAAGTCTGGGTCGGTGTTGTACTGCCAGCAAAAGTATTCCTGCCAGATGCTGAGGTCAGAACTGGGTGGCTCATGACGCTGCCAGATGCCTGCATTTTTATGCAACTCACAATCTAGCCTGAAAAATTCCATTTTAAGTGAAAAAGTACAGCTGTCTCATCAAGAAAACAAATTGAGATGCATCATATCAAAACCTGTTTCAGGTCACAGCCACAGAATTGATCCATTGTGTAGGCTTTAATTAAGAAATAGTTTGATAACATGCAGCTACAAGGAAGCACTTATAAAGCCCAAGACTCCCCTTACAGCCTCTGTGACTCTGCACTCTGCATGCTCAAATAGGCTCATAACTCTAAAAAAGAGGACGCCCAGGGCCCCTGCATTAAGAAGAGAAGCAACAGGACCAAATGGAGACACCAGTATGTGTTGGTACACCTTGCCAACATGCTGCCTGGCCAGCTTACTGCTGCGTTTGGGGTAACTGCATTGTTCTCTGTGTGGGACTAGTTTGGGTTGCTCTTGCTTCTACAAAGTTCCCATTTTTATATTGAATATATAAAGACCGAGTGTCTTGAGATATCTCCTGCTGTCAAATATCGTTGAACAGTCTCAAGGATTACTAGCTGCAGCAGAAAGCTGATCACAGAAAACCAATTTTATTAGGAAAGCCATCTGAAAACATGCACAGAAGTCTCTTCTGCAGAAATATTCACATCACACGAATGGCTGCTACCGTGAAGGAAGATAAAAGGATTGGCAAATTTCTCTGACTGCTTCATTGGCCCTTCTAGGTTCTGCACTGCAGCAGCAGCACAAAACTTACTGAAAGAGGACAAAAATGTTTAGCTGATAGCTCCATGCCCTACAGGAACCAAAAGTTCCCATGTATTCATTAAACTTATCTGTAAAGAAGCCTAGCTTTGGACTCACAGGGCAAACGGTCCCTCTGCAATTGTTTTTAGTTGTAAAAGCTTTCTGTTCATGAAACACTAGATGAAAAAAACACAAACAATTTGCTGTACCCAGAATTATCCCAGTAACTGAAAGTATGAGAAGGCTGAGTGATATACAGGGCATATTTCCCCCAGTGATAAAATAAGAATGACCTCTGTGACTTCATTTAGGTTCCACCTCTCCTGAGTTATGAGCCGTTGCTCACTTGTAGGGTATATCCCATATCTCACTCAAACTCCCAGTGGACCACAAAACTCCCTTCCAGAAAAAAATTGTGCTTCCCTCAGTCTGTGGAGGATTACCCATGTCAAGAGAAGTTATATTATTGTCTTTAGTGCTGCTAGGAATTACTTTCAGGATGTTTCAGCTCA
The DNA here is from genome assembly GCF_023638135.1 of Falco biarmicus. Lineage (NCBI taxonomy): Eukaryota > Metazoa > Chordata > Aves > Falconiformes > Falconidae > Falco > Falco biarmicus. The sequence continues at coordinate 50,425,746 of NC_079291.1, read as the reverse complement.
TTACCTCAAGTCTTCATCGGCTATTTTCTGGGCACGGTAACCTTTGTGATGCAGGTACTGTATATATCTATAGTATTGATTCTGCCTCTCCTGTTACATTACATGCAATACATGTAAACAGACAAGAGTGTTCCACTACTGGCTAGCAAGGTGCAAAATGGTAGTGGATCTTGCAGCTACAAAACGCAGATAAAACCTCGAAGTAATCAGCTGAACTGTCATGGAAGTAATTCCATGATATAGTGGAAGCAATTATTTGCACTTGTATGTCTTATTGTAAAATACAATCAGTGCTAAACCAATCCTGTTAGTGTTGTCAAGGACACATTTAGCTCCAAATGCTCCCCTTTAATCAGTAACCGGTTATTAATTAATTAGGTAGTGATCATGTTGTTTTTCATACGTGTGTATTATTATTGCACTTGATTTTGTGCCTCTGCACAGATCACTGTTAGTCTGCTGCAAGTGCAATCACGTTAATGTGCTCTAATGCAAGCAATTATCACAAGCACGGGGCACCTAACAGTTGACCTAAAATTTTACTGAATTGTTCATACAGCTGCTTTCTTACTTCCAGCTCCAGCCTGCTCCTGCCTGGATGAGGCGTGCCAGGAGAGAGGAGACCAGTCCTAGGAACAGCAGTGTCAGAAGGGAAAATGGAAACCTGCAACAGGACAACCAGAGCCAGGAAAGGGAATCAGGGCTCAGGACTTTGGAAGTTGCGTGTGACCCCATGCTGTGGGAGGCCGTGTCACGGGAGGGGGGACTGGCCACGCGTGGGGCACGGCAGAGCTGCCTGCTCGCTGCCTGCAGCCGGGTGTGTGGGGCTGGCAGCTGCCTGACACTGTCAGGGCAGAAGGCAGCTGAGAAAGCAGATGAGCGAGTAAGCAGAATATGCAGCAAACTGGAGGTGTCTCACAGCTCTCGCTTGTCTGCTGTGCTGCAGGGAAAGATGTAGTCCCCTTTTTCTTTTTTGGTCCCAGCTTTGGGAAATCATCAGTTTTAGTGGTGGGGGTGAGACTGCCTGTGGAGAGCAAAATATTTGTTAACAGTTAACACAGAAGAAATCCTTTGTCCTCCTAGCATTAGTGATGCTTATGCTTACAAAATAATGTATTTTTTAGTATATATTTCTTCCAGTCTGAAAGCTTTTAGGAGGAGCAGATACCGTCTGTGTCAAGAGACAAATACTAGTAAAAAAAATTCTTTATATGAATTGCATTTAATAGGGGCCAGAAGCAGTGAACTCAGAATATTCAGCTGAAGTAGTTCAGTCAGAGATATTTAAACTTTTTACTGTGTTCATTTAAATAGAGAGGCCTGAACTGGAGATTAGCTATTTATCAGCTGCATGATGGAATGAGAAACAGCTGCAACATATTTCAGGGTAAGTTTTATATTTTATTCACTATAAATCCACAGGTTCAAATTCTGCTCTGGTTTATGCCTGTGGGAATATGGAATAAAGGTATTAGCTTCCCACATTGTTTTGTGTCTTCATGCCCACATATATCACAGCAAATAGTTTATGTTGGTTCAGTTATTCACCTTAATTTCCCAGCCACAAAAAAGACTTTTAATATTTGTAATGCTAGCATGTATATGCGCAAAGAAATAAGCTCCCAGAATATAGCACGTGGCATAGGCAGCAAAACACAGCTCCCAGCTACCACCAAAGCGTTTCCCTATGGTTACCTTTGCAAAGATTTCACTTCAGGACTGTGCTGTAACTCCAACAGCTTCCTTCCCAGACTTGGGGGTTTTGCCTGATTTTTAACAAAGGTGTCAATTCTGCTTCTCATACCAAAAGCTGTTCCTAGGTCCTCAGTGGAGTAATTTCTGTATTTTAAGCCTCTATTCCTGACCCCATCAAGTCTCCCTCACATCTGCAGCTGGGAGCAGCCCTGCTCCCACACACCAGATACCACTGCCTAGCAAAGGCAAATCTGCCTGTGCTGATGTCCCTGAAAGCATCTCTTGTTTCGAAAGGGAGAAGGAAAAAAACCTTAGGCTGCTAACAGCTACAGTATGAGTGTTTAATTTGCTCAGATCAATTTCTGTCAAAGGCAGCCTGGAAGGCTTTTTTTTTTTTTTTTCCAGCTTGTCTTTGCAATGTTTCTTTCTCTCCTGCTGCTCAGTTCAGCCTCATTGCATTTATCTGGTGACCTGTTGTTATCAAAGGCTCCCCAACAGATCCCCCGGATTTGCACAAGTTACTCCTGCTTTACCATGGTGAAGCTTTGCTCAGATATCTCCTTGATTTCAGCTCATTTACATGGTAAGGGTGTTAACCTGCCTGTAAGGACTTTCTAGTTTAGCTTGTTTGCTCGACTTTTGATATATAAAGGAGATCACTTTTTCTTCCTTTTTTTTTTCTTTCTTTTTGAGAGAGGGAGGGCTTAAGATCTCTCTAAGTCCACAAATGTCCAAGAAAAGATGGAGGCAAAGATGTAATTTTCTGAAAACTTACACTCATTTTAGGATCCTGCCTATTCATAGAGAGATAAATTTCAAAATATCTACATCAAAGACAAAATCTGAAAGATCTGTTACATTCTTTTTTTATGAATACAGGATTTGAGATGAAAATTTATGCATTGTAGCTTGTCAGTGTTTTGAGGAATGCTATTCATTTCTTCCCATCAGTGTTCTCCAGAACGTGGTGACAGAAGCAGCCTCATCCCTCCTGTACATTGATTTCCCTCAAAGTCAAAATGTAAAACATGCAGCTGAAGGTTCTTGCCCTGCAGAAGCAGAGGGCATCTCCTATCAGTAGGATTATTATGATTGTCACCAAAAATATCCTACACTAAAACAAAAAAAAGGAAGGGAAAAAATAATTTCTACTTGAGGGTTCATATGGCAATATTTTGTGTTTTTGTTTTCAGAACTTTTTGTGGATTTCAGTAAAATCATCTGCTTTTTTAGTAAATAAATAGGTTTTCAGTTGCTTTGCTGTCTTGTCTAACTAGTAGCCAGCACCTAGTGGAAGGGCAAATACAACACACAGACTCCTGCAGTCAGGCTGAGATGCTTGCCAGAGTTGATGGTTGATGTTTGGCCTAAACCATCAGAGAACCAGACAGATGTGGATGAATGATGATCAGCAGGAATGTGCTACACCACTGAAGAAGGTTTCTTTTTGAAGAAGACAAGTACAGAATGGGCAAAGGTATCTCTGTGTTAAGAACTTGTACCTGCTGTTCTCGTAACATCCATGTAACTCTATATAGGAAAAAATCCTGACCACTGAAGGAGGAACATGCAATGCCACAAAAGGCAGCAAAATATGTCAGTGTTTTAATGTGTTGTCAGTCCTGGCTGGGAATAGCAAAACCCTTGGGCTGACCTGCAAGCTTCATGATCCATATGATCAATAGAAATGTACGTGCCTGGGCTTTTTCTTTTTTTCTTGGACAGGAGTTGATAACTACCTTTAGCATTTGTGAAGATGTTTTCCAGAACAGTGACCCTCATGGGACATTCCTCTTCTCTCCATGTTATCATGCTATGAGTCACCATAATACATTATTACAGGACACTGTTTTGAGGCAAATCATGCTGCTTTCCAAGTGGTGCCTGCTAACTTGTGGTTCAGAGAACAGCTTTAAGAGCTATGTGATCTGTTTCCATGGTCATCTGAATTGCTGATACTCAGACACAAAAGCTTCAGTGTGGCTCTGATTTGTATCTTCTGGTGTGCATCAGTCAGCTCATCTGGCTGGCATTGCTGCCATAATCATAAGCCTTCAAGGAACTCGATTTTATGTCTCTTGTGTTATCAACCACTGCTCCCTGTTATTTTCTAGCTTGGCTTTTTTGGCTGCTGCATGTTGATGGCCACTCCCTCGGTTTGCAGTATAGCTGGATCAGGTTTAAACAAGCGTCTTCAATTTCTGCACCTCTCTTGGACAGTGTTTGTCTGCAATGACCAGGATAACCAAGGCCTAACAGTGTATTGGTGGTGCTGTTATGAACTGTTGTCCATATGATCGGTGTACAAGGGTCATTAGGCACCAAGAGTTAGAATTACTTGTATGTGTATCAAGGAGAGTAGAAAAAAAGAGGAGACTGATTCAGAAGTAATGAGTTTATTCTTATATATCCCTGTGAGGATTATTCCTTAAAAGTACAGGGCAGAGTTGATTTGGATAAAAGCTAATTATCAGACAAGAAATTTAGCCAGTGTTGCCGTTCTCACCCTCTTCACAAGACCTCAGAGACTCACGTTATTCCTTGTGTTTAACCTAATAAAGCAATGACACACATAGGAGGGAAAGGAGTTGATTGTAATTATTTCTGTGAATAATAGTGCTAAGTTCATAGGAGATGGCCTAAAAATAGGAACTCAACAACTAAATGACATGAACAAAGAATCTAGAGGTCATGGGACACTTAGGCTATTTCTCTGAACAAACCAAAACACATTCATTTTTTTCATTTATCTATGTTTGTTCAGGGACTGTTCTCTTTCCATCTTTAGTTTTTAAAGGTGAATTGGATATAGAGAGTGAGAAGAAATAGCACACAAAGAATTTATACAGCAAATCTTTGTGGTTTCAGTAGCATGGGCTTATTTGGATGACGTCTCAGTGTAGCACTGATTTTAAGGTACCATTGTCTGAATTCGGAGCTGATTACAAGGCTGGTGTCTGCAGTAGATGTAAAGACAAGTAGGTTAAGAGCAATCACGCTTAGGTGTTTTCATACCAAATGTCTACTCCAGTTCAGAAGACAATAGGAAATAACAGTTGCTTGCTTGGAAGTAAACTATCAACTAGAAAACTTGAAAGGATGAAAAAGCAAAATGAATTTGTCTAAAGACAATGTTGAAGCTTTTAAAGTAAAGGAGGAGAGGTTTATGGGTGCATTAATATTTTATGTGTCTTAGAATTCAGCCTAAGAAGCTGATGGGTATAATGAGACATAGACAATATGGATAGTTTTCATGGAATAAAACTTTGTGATGAAAGGAAATGGATAATTTACTCACTTTCCCAGTGAATATGCATATTTATCTCCCATTTTTATTTCTCAGGAGTTTGCAAAAATATTTTATCTTAACAAAAGTTTACATCATGCATCATGCACATGAATGAAATATTTTTTTCTCCCATTAGAGATCCAAACTCACATGTAAGATGCTCATATAAAGAAAGCACTAAATGAACAACAAAGGATTTTACTCTCAAAGAACATGAACCAGTTCTCTAGTTTTGTTTGGCTGCATAAATGGCTAAACACATAAATCACATTTTACATCCATTATAACAAGTCTGAAGTCTGCTCTGTCCATTAATTCTCAACTATCCTAAGATTAAGCCCTAAATATATTCCACCTATTGAATTTTATGACGTGCATACTATTTTGTGTGTGTGTATGTATATAATCCTTTCACATTACAGTATGCGTGAGCAGTTTAGCTGAGATAAAGGGGCAGGAGAAACGTTGGATTTCTCTAAAAATACTATACAAATGCACTATTTAAAGGCTAACGGATGCAATAAAATAAAATGGACAAAGACATTCCCTGTTATTCAGCAGGAAGGGAGTGGTCCCTCTGCTGCATGTGACACTGGGCTTCTCAGCAGCATCACTGGGGAAACTGCAGGCTCTGAGCTGCTGCCTTTCCAAGGTGCGCTGGCATTTTATGCTACTAATCTTCCTCTCGCGCGATGATCTGCCTGCCACACGGTTGGCACAAGGACCACAAGAGGGAGGTAGTCATCGTAAAACAAATGGTAGGAGCTTGCTTCTGATACTCTGTATATAGAAGAAAAAAATATCTGTTTGAATAATTAAAGCTTCCTAGATGTGACTACAGATAAAAATAGATAAAGAACGTGGTTTTGGCATGATTATAACACTTCAGCTCAAGCAGAGATGGCTTTGCATGGAACTCGACCAAAGAAAAATTCACTGCAGGCACTTGTATTACAGCTCCATTTAGCGGAGCAGAACTATCATGGCTTGTATTAAGTAGATAATAATGAAGCATCATAAACTATGTCAGGATGCAAGTCCAGGATGAAGCGAGAGCTTTAATGAGGTCCAGCTTACTGGGAGCTTTTTGAAGTGTCCCTAGCTCACTTACAAAGCCAGAAAGCAACAAAGACGACTCTGGCAGCTGCGAGAGTGTCTGGTTTAGAAGGAAGTTTTATGTGTGGATGACACCAGGCTGGGATTCAGCTTTTATGTACTAACTCACTCTGCTCGCTGATGGAGCCTTAATCATTCTGCACAAACTGTCTCACCATAATGGGTCGCACAAATAGTGATTTTTGACAAATCAGATCCACACCACCAGCTTCCCGGACTGGCAAAGCCGGTTCATTGTGGTAAATGGCAGAAGTCAGCAGAGCCCACACTGTGTCTCACTAGCTATGTTTAATAAGCAATCTAGACTCCAAAGGGAAGAAATCAAACGCTGGTTCTGTGGATGTATGGATGGTATGAAGTATTTGCAACTGTGCTGAAAGAGCAGCCAGCAGCCAAGTCAGATGGCTAAATGAGATTCACCCCACTCTAAATGCACTGTAATCACAGTGGACTCTTCAGAGTCTGTATAAAGTAAAGCTAGATATTTTTATTTTTCCTTTTTTTTTCAGAAGAACAAGGGGTTTGGGACACTTATAAGCTTAAATTACATGATTATATATACACTTGAGAAAAATGCCTTTTGGTCTTAAAGGTTTTTCCCTTCAAGATACTATTTTTTCACTTCTTTAAATGAAGATCAGCCATTCATTAACTAATTATCACCATTATTACAGCTCCCCTAAGTATTATTAATTGGGTGAGTAGTATATTTAGACTTTATCATCTTGTTAGAAGAGTTTTGTTTAGCATACCTAATGCTGTAAAAGCCCTGAGCATGTTCTGTATCATGTAAGACTTAAAGACAAGTGCAGGGGAATCTTTTGGGGATTCTGTCAGTCACCTATGGCTAGGGGAGAGCAGGGAGTTACAGGGTATGGCAACTGAGGAGCAAAAGAGAGAGGTATGGAGGCTGGAGATGGATACACCAACTCAAACACTTCCTGCAGCAGATAGCTGGAGCAATACTGTGGCCCAGCTGATGCAAAGTAGTGTGTTATTTTGCAGTGATGACTGGTTTGCATGTGCAAACTCCTTAATGTGTCTACACATATGTGCTGATGCTATGAAAGCAACCGATCGGAGTCACAAAATCACAGAATAGTCAGGGTTGGAAGGGATCTCTGGACATCGTCTTGTTCAACCCCCTGCTAAAGCAGGTTCTTCTAGAGCAGGTTGCACAGAATCACAGCCAGGCCGGCTTTGAGTGTCTTTAGGGAAGGAGATTCCACAGCCTAGTTGTAGACATTGCTAAGATCCTCTCTCAGTCTTCTCTTCTCCAAGCTAAACCGGCCCAGCTTTCTCAGCCTTTCCTTTAAAGGGACATGCTCCAGTCCCCTCATCATCTTCATAGCCCTCTGCTGGACTCCAGTAGCTCCCTGTCTCTCTTGAACTGGGGAGCCCAGAACTGGACCCAGCACTCCAGATGTGGCCTCACCAGGACAGAGCAGAAGGGGAGGATCATCTGCATCAACCTGCTGGCCACTCTTCCCCAAGGCACCCCAGGATCCCATTGGCCTTCTTGGCCACAAGGGCACACTGCTGGCCCATGGCACCTTGCTGTCCACCAGAATTTCCAGGTCTTTTTCTCTTTCTCTGCAGAGTTGTCTTCCAGCAGATCAACCCCTAGCCTGTACTGGTGCATGGGGTTATTCCTCCCCAGATGCAGGACCCTGCACTTGCCTTTGTTGTTCCCCTCCACCCAGCTCTGTAGCCTGCCCAGATCTCGCTGAATGGCAGCGTAGCCTTCTGGGGTACCAGCCACTCCTCCCAGTTTTGCATCATCAGCAGACTTGCTGGGGGTATGCGCTGTCCCTTCCTCCAGGTCACTGATGGATAAGTTGAACAGGACTGGACCCAGTACTGACCCCTGGGGAACATTGTGAGCTACAGGCCTCCAGCGAGACCCTGTGCTGTTGACCACAACTCTCTGGGCTCTGCCATTCAGCCAGTTCTTGGTCCCCCTCACTGCCCGCTCATCTAACCCACACTGCCTGAGCTTACCTGTGAGGATGTTGCGGGAGACAGTGCCAAAACCCTTGCTGAGGTGAAGGTAGACAACGTCCACTGCTCTCCCCTTGTCTACCCAGCCAGTCATTCTGTCATTGAAGGTTATCAGATTAGTCAGGCATGATTTCCCCCCCTGATGAATCCATGCTGACTGCTCCTGATAACATTCTTTTCCTCCACATGCTTTGAGATGACCTCCAGGGTGAGCTGTTCCATCACCTTTCCAGGGATGGAGGTGAGGCTGACTGGCCTGTAGTTTCCTGGATCCTTCTTGCCCTTTTTGAAGACTGGAGTGACATTGGCTTTCCTCCAGTCCTCAGGCACCTCTCCTGTCCTCCATGACCATTCAAAGATGATGGAGAGTGGCTTAGCAATAACATCTGCCAGCTCCCTCAACACTTCGGGGTGCATGCCATCAGGGCTCATGGATTTGTGGGTGTCAGGTTTGCTTAAGTGATCTCTAACCTGATCCTCCTCCACCAAGGGAAAGTCCTCCTTTCTCCAGACTTCCTCTCTTGCCTCCATGCTCTGGGATTCCTGAGGGCTGGCCTTAGCAGGAAAGACTGAAGCAAAGAAGGCATTCAGTAACTGCCTTCTCTGTGTCCTTCATCACCAGGACACTCACCTCATTTAGCAGCGGGCCCACATTTTCCCTAGTCATCCTTTTCCTACTAATGTACTTAAGAAGCTCTTCTTGTTGTCCTTGATCTGCCTTGCCAGATTTATTTCCAAATGGACTTTAGCTTTCCTTGTTGCATCCCTGCATACTCTGACAACATCCTTACATCCCCAGTGGCCTGTTCCTTTTTCCACACCTTGCAAACTTCCTTCTTCTCTTTGAGGTCTGCCAGAAGCTCCTTGCTCATCCACACAGCCCTCCTTCCCCCTTTGCTTGATTTCTCACTCACAGGGATGCAGTGATCTTGAGCTTGGAAGAAGTGATGCTTGAATATTAGCCAGATCTCTTGGACCCCTCTACCTTCCAGAGTCCTAAACCATGGGATCCCTCCAAGCAGGTCCTTGAAGAGGCCAAAGTCAGGTCTCCTAAGTCCAGGGTTGCAATCCTACTTGTTGCCCTGCTTCCTCCATGCAGGATCCTGAACTCCATCATCTCATGGTCGCTGTAGCCAAGGCTGCTCCCAACCTTCACATCCCCAACCAGTCCTTTGTGTGTGAATACAAAGTCTATGAGTACACCTCGCCTTGTTGGCTCCTCCACCACCTGCATCAAAAAGTTATCATCGATGCTCTGCAGGAGCCCCCTGGACTGTGTGAGCCTGGCTGGGTTGTTTCTCCAGCAGGTATCAGGGAGGTGGACATCCCCCATGAGAACCAAGGCCCGTGATCATGAGGCTCCCTCCAGCTGTCTGTAGAAGGGCTCACCAACTGCCTCTGACTGATCAGGTGGCCTGTAGCAAACACCCACAACAGTGTCCTCCATGTTGACGGGCCCCTTAATCTTCACCCAGAAGCTCTCGACTCATTTTATATGCACCCCAAGGGAGAGCTCGATACATTCCAGTTGCTCCCTCACATAAAGAGCAACTCCAGCACCTCGCCTTGCTGGACTGTCTTTCCTGAACAGTCCATCTCATCCCTGACAGTGTTTCAGCCATGCGAGCTGTCCCACCATCTCTCTGTGATTGCAATGAGATCATGGCCCTGCGACCGCACACAGATCTCTAATTGTTCTGTTTGTTTCCCATGCTGTGTGTCTTGGTGCACAGGCATTTCAGAGAGGTAATTGAGCATACGTATCTTCCAGGAGGGGTGCAAGAGGATCCACCGTTGTGCTTTCTACCCTGTTAATTTGTTTCCCGTGACTCCATGTAGGTAACCCTTCTGTATCTCCCTTTGATCTTGCATGGATCATATACATTAAAACATGGTAATTTCTTCATCTAAGACTCAAGCTGTAATCTCTCTAGGGCAATAATCATGTTTTATGTTGGACTTGTATGAGGGGTGAGGAGGTGGTCCAGGTTCCTCAGTTGTGAGCCTACAAGCGACTGCAATCTTATTAGCAGCCAGGATAATAATAGCAGTATCCGAGGCACTAATGCTGTGCCTCTAAATAGGTTCTTTTTCTATTGTTTTGCTTAAGAAACCGTAATCCTATAAATGTCTCAACTGCCCGTTGCTCTGATTATAAAAAGCAAATTTCCCCACCTACAGAGTCAGAAATAGATGGTTGAAAATCAAACATTATTTGTATTGCAGAGGCATCTCTCCAGTCCCCACCATTTCCCTTTCTTGCATCTCACTGTCAGGAGCTACACACACACACCCCTATGAGCTGTTTCTTTTGGTGCAGGAGACAACAGAGAAGGTTATTAAAAATGTGCCTGGTCACTTGACCAGACAAGGCTTTTCACAGAAACATGCTGGAACAGCTTCTTAAAGCTCAATGCCTGCTCTGTGTGCTGTTCCTCTTCACACTGGAATCAAATCTATCAATGCCAACCTCAGCCCCAGCCTTAATTGTGACACAGGCCAGAGGGCCTGGTTGCAAGGAAGTTGGAAAATGAGGATAGTGAGAGAAATAAAGTGAAGGAGGCAGGAACAATGGATACTGCATGAAAATGAACCAGTTTTGCAACACAGGTTTCTGGAGGGAAGTGAATGAGAGGTGTAGGGTATGGGGCTTTCCCCGTCACGGTGGTTGTTCTTCCCATGACACTGCTCACCAAGGTGACACTGAAGTTAGCTGGCAGGGATCCTTGACCTGGTCAGGGTAAAGGATCAGTACAATGGGGATATTGAGATTGGTTTGGTCTGCAGACAAAGCCTTTGGCAAATATGGGATTTAACTGGATTCAAATGGTTAGCTTTATTTGCCAAAGGAAAAAAAAAACCTGCTTCTTTTGGATGATACACAACACAAAACACAATGAGGTTTCATTTAAATAAATAAATTGACAACCACTGCTCTGGCAGTTCTGGATGTGAACTAGTAACAGCAGTGTTAAGCCATTGCAAAGCGGAATGAATGTGATTTTCACACCTATTCTTTTTTAATTTAGGTCCATTTGAAATCCAACCACCCCTCTATTACTAATTTGTTATGGCAATATTAATTAACGTTTTTGCTTTACAGCAGTAGAGAATGCTGTTTAGACTGAGTGAGATAGATTAGAAGGTCTACAAGATTAGAAAAACAATCTGTAAACTGGTCAGATGCAGTTGAGGGTCACCTTGATCTCCTGAAGTGAGTACACTGCACTTGGAAAATCTGAGAATGTGTGGATGTCTTTCTGCCAGTGCAGACTCATTAGGACAGGATAGGTCAGCACCCTTTGCTGTTGTCTCCTATTTTGGAATGTAAGAAAATTAGCTCCCAAGATGGGTAAAAACAATTGTTAGACTTCCATAAAAGCTGGTATTTGAAGAAATTGTGCATTATTTGATAAACAAAATTAATCAAGACCAAGTATGCTAGGAAACAAGGAGCAATATTTAGTGACTTAGCGAAGGTTCACAGTGATGCGTTGTAATTTCCCTTCTCCTGACTCACTTTGTCTCTGCCATTAGTTTAGCAGATCTCCAGGCTCCTGTCTCAGCTACTGTGATCAACATGGTGTGTCCAGCTTCAGACCATTAATAGTATTTATCTTGCATTTTAGTGGCATAGCACAGATAAGGCATCTGGTTTGAGGAAGAAGAGTAGCAGGCAGATAGACAGGCAAATTTGTGGCCTTTTCAGCTGATTCTTGGGTTGTCTCAGCTACCTTCTATTCACCCTACACATAGGCAAAAAGCTCAGGCCCCCCAGCCATCACTGCATCTGTATGAGAATTACAGAAGTTGATCAAAACACTGTTGATGGTGGTAAAGAAGCCACAATCTCAATTATTTTGGCTTTAAATTATGGGATTAAAATTTTTACCTTGTGTAAAGTGTGGTATGCTTCGGTTTACTTTTTGGGTATAATTTTGCAGTCAGCCCAAAAACACTGGGGAACAATCACAGGGAAGAAAATCAGAGGCACAGTGATGTCCTTTTAAGACAGCACCGATATTGTAAAGTGCTCACAATTTCATTGTGGGTTTTCAGCATTGGCAGGTGAGGAGCAGGAGAGGCAGCTGAAGAAGCAAGTTGGACTGTAGCTGCCCCAGGGAATTAATCTATTTCTGGCTTTGCTATTCTTGCATTTCTTTGTTTTGCCTAAATCAGAAGGGATCAAGGTGGCAGTATTTTACATCTATGCTCTGAATTCCCTGGTGATTCAGGAAGCCTTTTGTGTAGGCAGCACCTCTCAGGACAGACTGGAGGATATGGTACCTCTTTTGACATTTTACATTGAATCTCCCTTGGTCAGCAGGAAAAGTGGCTGTCAGACCGAGGGTATGCCCAAGGCCCAGGCTGAGGGATGCCAAGTCCCCCGGGAGCCCTGATGAGCAAGGCAGAAATGTCAATGGTCAGAAGAGCCAGCTTGTAAGAACATCTGAACTTTCTCGATGCTTTCTTGGATGCTGTGAAATCCATAAGTTCAACACAACTGGACTACCAGTGTTACAAGATTTTTGGCTTTTCCTGTTTCCAGTCAGGCTGTAATCAGGAAATGGCAAATTCTGGCCCCCTAACACCACCGATAACAGCAACAGGAACATGAACAGGGACATGCAAAGTTGTAAAGGGAAATCACAGAGATAAACATACTCGTGAATTCTACAAAATATTCAAAACATAGGTGAAACTGTTACACCTGGTCTTGTTTGCCTGTCTCTACTATCAGTGAATTAACTATCTGATATCCTAACAAATACGATGAAGTTACTCCTTATTCTGTGAAGAAATCAAGCCCCCTGCTAATATTTCAAATTCTATCCCTAAGCTGTTTGGGGTTCAGGGTGCTCTCCTGATTTTAAACAGTTTTGGACACAAACCAAGCTAAGCGTACAAAGTCAGAATAGCTTTGAAAATTTGGGTTGAAATGTGTCCTCAAAAATGTGGTTCATAGAAGATCAGGGAGACAAGAAGGAGCTGAAACAACTTTTTGAGCAGCTGGCTCTGACCACAGCTCAATGAGAACTACACTCTCCCCAGTACGGTTACCACCACTTTAACTGAGCAAACAGCCAGATGGGCTGACTGAAGCAGTGAGCAAAACCAGTTACTTGACAAGATACTGCATCACACAGCAAGAACAAGTAAAGATGCTTCTGGATTTAATGCTTGAACTATAGTTCAGCTGAGGCCAGTGGAAATACGTCAGTTGGTTTCAGTGGAAGTGATAACTTGAGTAACACAAACTCAGGTTTTGTGTCATGGCTGCTATGGCTGTTGATGAGAGCAGCTAGTAAGGAGGTCAGCAGAAATCAGCGTTAAGGCTTATATCTCAATTAATGTGCTGAATGCTGGCATTAAGTACCTGAGTAATCTTTTAGTTGGACAATACATAACCACCCAAAAAATACCGACAGAAAGTTCAGTGACACCTTTTCAGTGACATTTATACTTCTTGAACAGTGAGAAGAAGATAAGGAGGGCGGAAGTCTACAGAAAGGAGAAAAGGCCATAAAAAAAGGGAATATACATTAAAAAATGTGTCACCTAGCGAATAATCAGGAATCCAGGTAAGATGTGATATTCAGGCAGAAGACAGTGGCGATGTCAAGCAACCAGGGAATATTTCAGAGAGCTCAGGAACTTAGGCAATGAAACTTGTGGCGCAGTTTCTAGAACATGACAATCCATCGATCGATGAATGCATGGTATTTACCTGCTGACCCACCCAGCAAAGTTCACTGGGGGCAGCAAAGCAGCCAGCAGGATGGGACTAAAGATTCCTCTTTATATCCAAGTGCTAGGTTTCCATGAGGAAGGATAGGCATGTCCATTAAAACAAACTACTCTTTACCAGAATTAATTTGAGCAGTAAACAGCACAGATTTCTCATTTTAAACCATCTGTACTTCAGAAGAGTACTGGGAGGATGGAAGGAGGATGGAACTGCCAGGTTGGCCAAGGCTTCCAAAATGCTTGCAAAGCACTCTGTGAAGATCACTGCTGTTATTGAATTATGTTGTTATCCCACTGTTTCATGAAGTTTACAAACCAAAATTAAAAGGAAAATATGGAGGATTATGATGTATTTTAAAATTTATTACTTTTTTCATGTTTTCTTTTTGGAAACATAGGAAGGAAACTTCTGGGTCAACAAATATAATTCCTGGGTCCTGCAGGCAATTGTGTCAGCTAAAGGATTCATCTATCACACTCCTTGAACATATAATGAACATCTTTACTAACGTTAATGAGAATTGCTAATAATTTGCATTTACACACTACTTAAGGATCTTGAAGTGTTCTTTCATATAATATGCTCATTTTTATTACAGGCATATTGGATTTAAATGACTTGCCTAGGGTCTCACAGCAAGCCAGCAGCAGAATGACTCTTAGTGCTCCCGGTGCTTTGCATTAAATCCTGGACATTAACAGCTCCTTTCATAAAGGAAGCTCTGTAGTGGTAGATCACCTCCTGGTGCTGGTGGATCAAACCTTTTATGATAGCGCAAACAAATCAAGAAATTACTTGAACCCATGTAATGCTTCCCAATGTCTGCAAATCCTGGCTTCCTTTGAACTTAGAAAATTGACAAGTCTGAGTAATGCTAAGATAGCCTTTGGCATATGACCAACTATGAAATTTTGATATGCTAAGTATGTGCCTCAGATCTATATTTTCTGTATGAATACAGCAGTAATCTCTACATTTGTTCCAGGAATTCTTCAGAGCTTTCACTATCCCTTGTACGGTTGGAGGCATATTTGAAAACAAAACGCTCCCCCCCCCCAAAAAAAAAACCAACAACCCCCCAAAATTATCTATAATAAACAAAAATCCTTCACTTTTCTAGTGGCAGAACTGTCTGGACAGCTTACTTTGAAACAGGCACATTCCTTGTCATTGCACTCTCCTCTGAATGGCAGTGTCCTCATCAAAAATTAACTCTAAGAAGATGATATGGGGCATCCCTTTGTTTATGGGCTCCCTTCTGTCAAGAAAGGTGCAGTATCACCTGATTTTTCTGCCCGTGTCAATATTATCATTCTGTAGCAAATTGAAACATTGGTATTTCCCTGGGATTTTTCCCTCTCATCTATGCCTCCTATGGAAAGGGCTGCACATCGTACCCAATGATTTCAGGATACTATTTTAAAGCTTTTGCCTGTAGCATCTGGCTCTTTCTATGACAAAGAGCTATTTTGTGGGTGGCACTTGCTATAACATCGGAGGAACCATCTGGTAGAACAGCAACAACTACAGCAATACTGATGCCATTCATCAAAACAGTTACTCCAATGTGGTGGTGGCTACCCAGGAGCTCTCACCTGTGGCAAATGGTGACATTTACTCCTGCTGGGAATGTGGCTGGGCAGCCGAATGTTAAAGAGGGCCTGCAGGGCTGCCTGTGCCGCTTGACCCTTGGCCAGCTTCTTGCTACGTCCTGAGCCTTCAAACGTTCTCCCGTCCACTCGCACCGCCATCACAAAACTCTTGATGTGCTGCTTCTCCACTGTCTCTGACAGGCAGACGTACCGCAGGCCTGACCGCAGCTCATTTAGCAGCACCACTGGGTTCTTCTCACTCTCCGCCTTGGATGCCATCTTGTGCTTGCTTTGCTTACCGTGGCCCATTAAGTCCAGCGTATGGCAGAGTAAGCGCCCGTGTCGATAAGCGGTGGAAAGCAATTCATTATTAACGGGGTTGTAGACTGAAAAGTCCTCGCTGTGTGTAGATGGTTCAAACTCCTTGAACAGAGTATCTGGAAAGTCTGCCTGATCAGAAGTAAAGTCCGTGGATGGGTTGATGCAGTTGCCCATGGCAAAGTGAGCTTGGCAGGCGTTGGGGAACTGAACGAATGACTTCAGAGCTAGCTCTGCAGCACGCATTTTGGCTTTCTTTTTTGTGGGCCCTGTGCCTTCAAACGTAAGTCCATTTACTTCCACGGCAACAGCAAAGACTGGAGCATGCACTGGACCTGTCTGGGAAACCATTTTATATTGTAAACCTGGTTTAAGTTCATGTAGCTGAACCAGAGCATTCTTTGGCGTCACTGACCACGAGACTTTCTTCCAGATGAGCTGGAGTTTGCAGAAATGGCCATTACTGCCTTCCTCTAAGGGTCGTTTTCTCTTACTGCTAAGTGTTCCCCCTCTTGCCCTCTCATTAGATGGTATCGGATGATCCTCCAGGTTGCCAATGTTTCGATTTTCCTTTACTTCTGCACTACTGGTACCTGTCAGTAAAGAAAGAAAAAAATCTCACATTACAGTTGTCATAGTAGTAGCTGACATTATGCCTAGGGCTGGCAGAATAGCCAAAACAGAAATAAAAAGTTAATGATAGATATCCTTGCTCAGCCCTTTTTGGTTTTTTTTCCTCAAATATCTGTATAATGGTTGGTTTATTATTTATAGCACAGATTTTCTGCATGTCCTGAATGTTTACTTGTCCCTAAAGTTCTACTTGTATTAGTCACTTGCCTCCTGTTTTAAAAAAAGATTACATCATTCGAAGATGAAGCATAACTGATGCCATGTGACTTAAATGAACTACTGCATTCACACTGGATAATTACTAGTAAAAAGTGAATAGTTTGTGAAGTCCCCTTAGGCTGAGATTTATTCTATAATCCATGTGGGTGAATGCTTATGAACACATTACTAGAAATCATAAATGATTCACAAATGATTCACAAACAGAAAAATGGGCAAATGCATTGAATAATCTATTTGCAATGAATACATTGACTGGCTCTACTCACACCATAGGATTTCGTGTTGCTAACATCACAAAGCAAGCCTAAGAAATGATATGACAGACTTTCCTAGCATTTGAAACAATAATTTGTTCTGGACTTAGATTCCAGTTCGGTAAGTGAGCATCTTTCTGTCAAATTCAATTGCAGATACTCTAGTTTCTGCATCAGCAAAACTAATATTGCAAAAGTTCTAGATAAATCTAGATGAGACTAGGAAAAGCCAGAGCATCACGATGGGAGTAACTACTGAAGTAAAGAATTACCTATGTCAAAGAAAAGGAATTGGGGTGAGTGACTGCCAGGAGTACCAGGAAGGGAATGAAATGACAGTGGGGAGCTGTGGAAGGAACACTCCGTAGCTGTTGAGCCAATGAATCACACATTGCTCTGAGCTATGCTTGTGCAACGCCCATGCTGCAAGGCACTGCTCTTTGCTACAGGCAGAGAATGGAGATTCGTCTCGCTGATGTCCTCAATGAGACAGAAAATGTGCTGCTAAATAAGCATCCTATAACATTTCTGTCATTTTTTTATGAGTTTGTTCAAATGCGTTGCATTTCTGATACATTCTCCAGTCCTCCTGTGTGTTCCTTGGGGCAGAGACAAGTTGAGGAAGTAAACATGAGTGTAACCAACCAGTGAAGCAACCTGTTCCTGGGGCAATGCACCTGATCCCTTCCTGAGCAGAGCACTGCCTGGCTGCCTGCTGCATTCCAGTCAGCATAGATCGTGGAGCCTTTCCCATGGTTTGTTATTGTCAGACATGAGCATGCCACCTGTGCAGGCTGCGTGAATCCCAAGCACACAGAAGGTCCTGTGGTCCTTAGAGGACAGAGAATGGTCCTCCCACTTTCTGCAGGGCCATGGTCTTACTTGGCTTTCTCTCTACCCTGATGTACAAGCTGGCTGCGAGGATGCAAGGGGTGAGCTGCTAACTATGCCTCGAGGAACCTCTGCTGGAACAGTGTGCCTTTGCAGCAGCCCAGTATTAGGCTGGGCTAATAGATGCACAGGAGCTTGCAGAGAATTATGTGGAGCCAACAATCAAGATTAAATCCTCCTTTATATCCTCTTGCACTTTGTATTAAGTACCCAAAAACTTTTTCCTCTCTGAGCAATAAGTCTGCATTCATGCAAGTTGTTCCACAGAAAGCAGCTAGAAATGAGTAAAAATCGTGGCTTAATTGCACGTGTGTGGACTCATTTGCAGGACTGAGTCTTTAGGCTCCCTGTCCTGAAAACCCTTCAGCACACACCGAGCTTCCAGCCTGCATCTATGTCTCACCACAGTTACTTGCACAGCTACGTGCTGCAGAGCTTTGCTGAGGCAGAACTGACAGATTAAGGTCTTAGTGACTAGTTACTTTTTAGTTTCTGAAGCTAAGGGAAGAGAATGAAGACAGGCGAAGAAGGAAAGAAAAAGAAATACATAATAGGAAAAAAAAGTTTCATCATATGGCATTCAGCTGTATAAAATATGACATCTTTAAACCAGCCTTTCTGGAAATAAGACATTTAAAAGGTCAGGTTAACTAAGACACAGGGATAATGTGGTCTTTTCTCATTGAGTTCACAACTCTATGGAAACTCTGATCTGAGGGGGAAGGAGATGAGAAATTTAACTTTCCTCTATTTATCCTGGCAGTGGCTTTGGCCAGCCATATTCCCCTGTGACCCTTTATCATGTTTCCATCCCACTCAGGATACACCTTTTTGGTTGCATGCATATTTTTTTTTTTTAATAAAGGTGAAATATTTTGACTCAGACATACTTTTTAGCAGGAAGCAGGTTTGGTTCTGTATGTCACACCTCCTCTCTCATCTTACCTAATAGGTTTTTACAGAGCCAATTATGGTACATAATGATATTGTAGTCAGGAAGCATGAAAAGAAAGATAGCTCTTGCTTCACACAATATCCAGGTTTGAAAAGAATTTGTATTTATGCGCCACTGAATAGGAAAACCGAAGGGGTTATTTGTATTTATAATTCATATTGTCTTACTCCAGCTGTTTTTTCTTTCATCGTCAGAGAACCTCAGATTTACGAACATGAATGTGTGACCTTAACATCTTACTTTAATCACTCTCACACAGCAGTTAACTAAAAAACATGGCAACATAAAATAAACATTACTTGCTTAAATTCTGTCTGTGAAATTGTCTAGTCCAGGTTTTGGTCAACAGGGAGTTAGCATTGATGTAGTGAAAAAAAAATGCAGAGATGCAAGTGTAAAACTTACCAGAGATCAGGGACAATGTTGGGCATGTGCAGCGGGTATGTGGCTGTGTTTATGGTATGTTTGGGGCCTAGTAACAGCAAAGGAGACCCATGCAAGTGTCCTTATAGTCCATCAGATTTCTAGAGGACCCGATTCTGACACACCAGAAAATATCTTGGTTCTTCACAGACCTCAGTGAGAGCTGCAGCAGGCCAAAAGTCATCATGGCATGTAAATCAGAGGCAGCCTAAATTCAGCAAGTGCCTCAGAACGTCTGTGAGCCTGACGGACTCGTGTGATACCTGGCAGCTGCTGGGCAACAACAAATTATATCATACTTTCAGGTCTCTGAAATAAGAGGTCTTTGAAATGCGTCTTTTATGAGACCTCTGTGTAGCAGACATAAGATTACCGCTCTAATGGTGGCACATGTACTTCTATTGCAAAAATCAGACAAAGCAGGCAAATGACACCAAACTACATAAGATAAATACTGTAAGCAGCTGTAATAGAACAATCACAAGCAATTTTAGAAATGAAGAGCACTAAAAGGAAAAGGGTAAGTCAGAGGATGCACACCAGGAAAATGCAAAACTGTGGATCATTTTCAGTCCTGTTATCTCTCATAAAGTCTTTGCTCTAGAGTTGCCAAAACACATTCTCTACATTTTGGGGGAAAAAAAAGATAAAAAAATATGGTTCTCCTACGATGAAAGGTTGGAGAATAATAAAATTTTAAGGGGAAGAAGTTAAAAAAAGTGAAAGAAAAACACTTTTTTTTGCAATAGCTTCTGATTTACTGTGTAAGATTTCTAAAAAGCCCCACATCTCTGAATTATAGTATCTTTTCAGGTAACTTTATTCATTGATTTTTTGCGGTTCCACAAGCAAGAGGAGACACTGCAGCCTTGTATTTGCTTCAGTAATTGAATGGAAGAGAGGAAAGCAGTTAGTGAAATATATTTATTTATGCACTATTCCTCAATCTTCTGTCTGCTCTTTCATGTTTTTGTCCTTTTGGTCATTATGCACAGTACAGTTAACGTAGAGAGCCTGCATCATCAAGAGCTTTTCAGAACTATAATGCATCACTAATAATGACACTGCCTATGTCTCTGGGTCATAAGGGCTCTGCAGAACTAGCCATCCGATACTCCACGCTACATTTGAAGAGATAATATTGTTCCTCTTGAAGGTTATTCTGCTGCCAAGCCAACTTCCAGGGAGGATGGGAAAGGAGAGGTGGTAGGTGGCACCTTCATTTTGGCTGGCATCTTTGTGATTGGATTACAAGGAGCAATACATTACTGAAAAGCTATGGTATTGAAAGAAAGAATTTGCAGCCTCTGCAGTATAGTAAACTTCTGATTCAGCTGAGAGCTATGACACAAGAAGTTACTGTCTTTAGAAATGTTTGGTAAACACCAGACTGCTACCAACACATTTTTAACAGTACAGGTAGGACATAATTTTCATTTTTCTGCATTTTAGTATCTAACCCTTGTTTGCCCTGCTTATGTAAAGTACATTTTTGCTGTCCATCTACATCGCATTGACTGCAGAGGTTAGAAGGATTGACCTCTGTAATTCCTGGCATACTTGAAAGTGAAAAAAATTAAATTAGAAGCAATAGGTATGAACCCAAGAGCCAGAGCCATGGCATCTTTGTCCAAGATCAGCTAGTACATCAAATGCAATGTAGGGCAGTCTCCTCTCGCAAGCAAGCTAGCATTTTCTTTCACTTACTGAATGCACAATGGAGGACCGGGAGCTCTTCTGCTGCAATTCTTAGGTTTGTACTGCTAACTTTATTATTATAAACTTGTAGCTAACAACAGAAATCGCTCCTTCCTCTCTTACATGAAAACACACAGATATGTATTTTTAAAGCTTCACAAAAGAAGTCTGCTTAAGGGAAACCTGCCATGATATTTCTGTTGCTACTGAATAGTCCCAACCAGCTTGCAGGGTTAAGCCTGTTCAAAGCAATATCATTAAACTTTACTGGTGTGTAACACCACACTATGAGGGGAATGATTACCAGGGCAAAAAAGTACAGGACTTCACTGAAAGTGAAGATGGAAAATTTGTGAAAGGTGATTGCCATTGCCTTTAGCTGTTTCACAATGAAGATACTCTACTTTGCCCACCTTATTATCTGAAATAACTGTGAAATCCATGCATATATACTATAACTCTTACCAATTAGGAAGATTACTCAAATGACATAACGATCTGACTTAGACGGTACTCGGACTCCAATGCTCTCTGTCCAAGTTAGCAATTAAGTGCATGCAGCAAAAAGCATGGTCAGCCCACAGCAGAAACAGATCCAAGTACATGTTTTCCTAAATCAGGACAGGCCATAGCTTACCTTTAGGCATGGGAGAAATAAAAAAAATGGCAATAGACACAATTTTCAAAACAAAACCAGGAGGGTTGATCCTGTAGGGGATTGCTTGGGGCTCCGACTGCGTGGAAGGGGATATTCACTGTGTTCTGTAGAGGCAGGGTCCCTGCTGTATCTCACACTGTGCAATCAAAAACTCTGGGGCCTCATGCTGCCTGAGGAGGAATTTAACCAACATGCTTATAACCGAGCATGCTTCAGTACACTGGATCTGGGGCTGGGATTCATCCTACAAGACTATTATAGTGGCTGAAATCCGTATTGGGGACCATCACCATGAGCTTCCTCTGCAGACACTGGGGAGAGGTACAGGCGTGAAGAATGGTGCTACACCACGTCTGTGCATATGGCAGCATTGCGTAATGAGAATGCCAGGAACCATACACTCCTGCTAGAGATACAGCCTAGATTTGCAAGTATCTGTGCCTGGTGGTAGTCCGCCTTGACGCCGTGGCATAGCGTGGATGGAACGATTAAAGATCAGTGACCCGCAGAGGTTTGTAACATCATGAAAGGCAGGCAGGCAGGCAGTGAACAGGGAATGATTATTCACTGTTCATGCAATCCAAGCACTAGAGACAGCAAGCTTGAAGCAATAAAAGGGTGCACTTTTTGACAACACACTAAATCAGTCCCTGTTCCTGGTTGTTACTGAGATCAGAAGTATCAGTGG
Source organism: Falco biarmicus (assembly GCF_023638135.1). NCBI lineage: Eukaryota > Metazoa > Chordata > Aves > Falconiformes > Falconidae > Falco > Falco biarmicus. The sequence goes on along the minus strand of NC_079291.1, from coordinate 50,403,564 downwards.
GCTCTGGAGAGGACTAGACAGGCCTGTTGATGTCTAAGAAATATGACGATTCAGGTGCAAACTCTAGCTGAGTAAATTTTTTGCTGGGTGCTAGAAAGACGTAGTGAGGGGAAGGTCCTATTTAAATTTCCTTTTCTCAATGCATCACTAACAGCAAATGTTGAAGGCAGTGTGCAGAGCTAAACTCCCTATTTCTAATCCTGTGTGACATTTCTTACATTCTTAGCTACGCTAACTTCTGGGAATGAACAGCGTGGTCCTTTTCTCGCACATTCAAGATAAGGTCTTCATCGTAGACTGAATTACCCAAAAATTTCATTCCAAAGGTGCATAGTGCCTTTGATACATTTTTTCTAGTATTAGTTCATGGATCATGAAGCACAATAATAGTGTCTAAAGGCTAATAATCACTAGCTGAAAATGCATGTACAGTTAACCTGGCATGGCTCCCTTTGTAAAGAAGGCCTAAAGGAATGTAAAACAAGATTTGTGTTTGTTCCAGCCAGTGGGACCGCCTATTGATACAGCACAGTTTGGGAAGGGGCACTCTCATAGGATGCTCAGTAAGCAGAAAGCTACAGGGATAAGCAAACCACTTCTCTACTTGGTCAGCATTCTTCTAGGCTTTTGTGAAATTGTTAACACAGAAGAAGGTTCCTCCGCTTGTTCAGAGGAAATCACTGAAGCTCTTTAAAACGCTAAACTACTACACAGGTGCATGTGTGCTATAGACATTAGTGGGATTTATACTGCTCTACAAGAAGTGAACACTGAGATATGGCTGATTTTAAACTAATCTTTTTGTTTGTGGGGTTTTTTTGGTGTTTTTTTTTTTTAAGATTCCAATAGTAACACCTAAAATGTGTTATGTGTGCCAAGATACAAATTGCTGCCTTACCACTGGAGTGTATATTTGACGCAAGAAAGGACTAGGCAGGATAACCCTGAAAACAGTGATATTTGTTATTTCCCTTTCAGAAAACATAGCTTACCCTGCCCATGTGAGCTCTTTTAAAGCCCACACAAGCACCAAGCAGTATGGGCATTACAGTAGCAATAAGAAAATGGTGTTACAGTGTTTGGCTTGTACAAACTTCCTACATTATCTAAAAATAACTGAGTAGCACATTTGGGAAACATTATGCAGGAGGTGCTTGCACAAGCTCATCATGTGCATAATATGTTTCCTGTGTGTACTTCTGATATCTCTTCCTGAAAATGTAGCCTCCCTGGGACTAATTTTGAAGGATTTTCAGGATTTTTTTGCCTTTGCTAAGATATGTAAAATCCTGCTGGTCCCTGTGCAGCAGAACGGTGTGAAGTCCATGTGATACCCAGCAGCAGAAAACAGAGGAACAGAGGACTGTGCTCCCTCAGTCCTTCAACAGCTATTCCCGTTGGTGCCACACTATGATCAAACCAAGGCAGATTAGCAACAACAGCGAAAAAACCAAAACCCCACTCCTCCCACCAACTGGTTCTAATAGGGCAACATGTCAAAGTGTGTCTGGCTAGAAAAGAAACCCATCTGGTAGGTGATACTAAAACTCAAATAGTTGTTCATTTCTTTCAGAAAGCTTTCCTCCTTTTTTTTTTTTTTAATGATTCAAGATGTGTTACAATAAGTAGGGCTGGAAAACACAAAATAATTGCTTCTAGTTGATAAATAGGAGGGCTTACTGAGGGTTATTCAGTCCTAACTGCACATTCACAGACTTCTTGGTGTTTTGAAGGCTTCACAACTCCTTCAAACCGAGCAGCACTTTCCTCCAGCTCCTCCAGCAGTCATGGATTCAGGCAATGTCAGTGGCTTTGTTCAAACATAAGGGCTCAGGAAAATCTGGTGGCTAATTTTTCAGTTACAACTAGTTTATTTAGGTCTGGTTTATCATCTCTTCTCAATTGGATTTGGTTTCTTTCTTTCTTTCTCTCTTTCTCTCTCTCTTTCTCTTTCTTTCTTTCTCTCTCTTTCTCTTTCTTTCTTTCTTTCTTTCTTTCTTTCTTTCTTTCTTTCTTTCTTTCTTTCTTTCTATCTCTCTCTTTCTTTCTTTCTTTCCTTCCTTTTTTTTTTCCCCTTTCTTTCTTTTAGTTTTGTTCTCCAGGTCATATCACAGAAGTAAAAGAGAAAAGAGTTTAAGTAGATGGCTCGGTCCTGAAATCTTTCCTTTTGGAAAAGTCCCTTTATGATCGAGGAAATAAAAACAGGGTGAAGACACAGCATCAAAATGACCTCGTTTTTAGGGACTGTGAGAAAAGCAAGTGAGCAAAATAAGGTAACATAAACAGGAAAGGAAAAGGAGCTCCACAGTCCTGTAAACCTGAGTGTAAACACCCGCCTTTTGTAAGTTTTTCCTTTCTATTTGTGACATACTGTTTACAGCTTCCTCTTGCCAGGGTCTGCACAGGGAAAATTGGGAAGGTGAGCTGAGATTAACCCTTGCTTCACTGGAAATTGCAGAACATCTGCACTCAGCATCAGAGAGTTTTGCATTTTACATGAGTGCTGGACTTACGGTCTGCCAATGTTTGCAAATCCACCTCCCTTCCAGAATTACACCTACACTGTAGAGCTTTTATTTTGGAACTTTATTATTCATCTGTCTATAGAGAAAAAAGACTGCTTACTTAAATTGTCTTCATCCTCCATGGTGGTTGCGCCAGGACTCAGGTACTTGAAGGGTGCTATAAATGTTGACAGTATGCTTACTTTTTCTGGAAGAAAACAAAAGAAAAGATACATATAAAATCAGTATTTTGTCATTGCATCCTGATTTACTCCACACTTTTTCTCAAGTCAAAACATATTGGCAAGTGCATTTCTTTCTTGTTTTTCTGGACTCTACAACCCCGCCAAAGTTCACTGAACTGCAATGCTTGTATTACAGCTGGCACGTGCAAATACCACACACATTCCTCCTGGTTTCTGCCCCTGGGTAGTGTTCCTTGGCTGTGCTTCCCAGTGATGGTCCCAAGGACTACAGAGCTGGAAATGTGGGATGTTTGAGCCAGTCCAGCTGGGAACAGGGGAGGCAGTCAGCCTTGGGAGGGGGGACATGAGAACTGCTCTAATGGATGAGACAATCAGCTCATCTCCTCTCATTTCCTCTCTCTGACAGAGGCTGAAGCAGAAGTACCAGAGAAAGCCCAAGCGCTGATGGCACAGAGACTACATCAGCTTTTAATTCTACAAATTGTTGATTTGATTTTTGGAAAACCTTCATGGTGTGCACAGGAAGCTATTATCCAAAGAATAAGAATACTATTTGAGATCCTTCTTATTCACATTCATATTAAGTGCAGTTCCTTCTACCTGCAGTTTCTGTTTATCCTGCTGGGAGTAGGTGGCACAGACATTCACTTCTAGTGCCGTGAACAGGCTCTACACTAGGTGCCAGGGTAGATTCAGCAAAATGAGAACTGATACTGATTTATACTAGTCCAAAATTTGGCTCAAGATTTATCTATAGGGAAAAGTTGCTGTTAACACAAACACTAGAAACAGATCTATTGAATATGTGTGTTTTATTTAGTTTGACAACTAGCTTATTTAGTTTGTTATTTAGCTTGTTTGGCTGAATTCGTCCTGAAAAACTATGGGTGCTTTGCTGGGGACCAACATTAACAGAGTGTCTGCTTTCGGTAGCAGAAGAAACAGAAACACAACCTTACAAAGGTGATACACAGCTTTGAAGGACTTAGGTGCTTTCCTAAAGTACTTCTCTGCTTAGAAAGCCTCAGTTAGGTGGAAATGCTCTGAATCCTGCACATTGTGAACAACTCTGGACCTTCATCCTGTGGCAGAAGCATCGATAGCAAACCAAGTGTGTCTTCTTTCAAGTGGCACAGGAAAAATTATGTCCATGGGGACTTTATGGGTGAGAAAATATTCCTCTGGATTTCCTTAAACTACCTGGCTGCTAATCTATCACTGGTCTGGAAGGCATTCCAGCTAAAAAGCTCTTAAACTTTTTCAGCAGCACATCTGTTAGCTTTTTGGCCTGGTTTATCCTACATTTGCAAATAATCCTTGCTCTGGTTAAAGACTCTAATCATAATCCATCAAAAATGACTGCATATGTTTGCCCTTAGCTAGGTAACACCATAGCTCAACTCTATTATGAGAAATCACAGTAAAAGCTGACTGCTCTTTGTTAAGTAAATACAATAAGCAGAATAAAAGATTGCCTGAAGAAAACCTTTCTCCGTCCAGAAACCTTTCAGCCCAGACTAATATATAATTAGAGCACAAATTAGCCTCCTTGAATGGCAGTTTCATTAAGGGATTGTAGTGATGTCACAAAGCAAAAGAATGAAGCTATTTATGAACGCTTTAGCCAAAAAGATTTTCCTAAGTGAACGCTTTGACACTTTTTTGCTAAGGTGTTGCTCACTGAGAAACGAGGCATCTCTGTGCGACACTATCTCAGTGCGTGAGAGACTGTTGGGCTGTGATCAGGATAAAGGCTGATCCTCACTCCTGACTTTCTCGGCTGGTTTCTTTGATTAAAGTGAAATGAGTGTAGGCTTTTGGGACCTGATCCAAAGGCTACATAGGGTAAGGCAAATGCTTCAGATGATAGACGTAGGATCAGGGCAGTCCTGGGCTTCAGCACCAGCACTGGCTGTTGTGTCTGGGTACTGAGGTGCAGTGAGCTGAGGCGTGCTCTGCCTGTGCTGACCGCTGGTGGCTGTTAGACCTTCAGGGCTAACCCTCAAGACCCTGGGTGTCATATAGAAACTTAAAGCTTATTTGCTGAGAAAATATTCTCAATTCTCACAGAGAGTTAATCCATTAACCAAGCAATGATGACACATGCTTTCTTGTTGAGGTTGCTAATTCTTATTCCTACCACCAATCAAAAAGCAAAACCATGTTATTTTATACCATACTATTACTAAGGAAAGGAAAATTCTATGATTTACCTTTTACCCCAAGTGATTTTGTGCAATTGATAGGCGACATTTACAAGGTGGATTTAAAATGTATCAAAATATTTTCTCTTTTGCCTTAAGAGAACCTTTAGCCATCTTAAGCTTTTTTTTGTTAGTGTTTCCTACCTTTCCATAAAGACCTTGGTGATTTCTTTGTTTTGTGTGGCAGAGAAATGGGGTGGCCTGTAAAAATTACTGCACTTTTAGAGCAGCAATGGATGGGTTGATGTCAACCAAACTCAGGCAGGTCCTAATAACAGGATATCTTTCAATCAATACAGATGATAAAGATTATAATTTAATATTTCAATCCATTGGTTGAGCAATGGAAGATTTAGTGTGTGTCTGGAAGGAGGAGGAGCGCAGGGGTTTTGAGTGAGCAATGCAAGAAGAGAAAAGCTGTACTATGCATGTTGCACAGATGAATTATTGAGCCTATGGAGGAGGGGAACATAGATGACAGGATAATTAAATGTAGGTGTTTACAGGGAAATAATCTGGCTAGGTATAAAACTATTGGTATGATTGTGCACTTCCATCTTTTGCACATTATTGCCTATTACCTTATATGTACCATAGGACCACATACTTCATCTTTGTTGTCAATGGTGATATTCAGTGTTATTTTTGTTTACCACTTGAAAGCAAGATTAGGAGAGTTGTGTATTCACAATTTACAGTCCCCATGTATTTTAATGTCTGTCACAATTAATCTTATTTCCAACAGTTTGATGAAATCTTATGAATTAGCAGAAAGGACATGTCTGGATATGAAAAAGCCATACAGAAAAATATCTTTAAAGTCTCCTTTTTTCTCTCAGTCTCTTTTCCTTCAATGATTTTTTTTTCCAAAAAGAAGCAGTGGCAAGCAGCCTAAAATTAGACCAGCCTTTTGTACTATATAATTGTAAATGTTCTCTGTATTTGTTGGAGAAATTATTTTTCAAGGCTAGGAGAGAGGGACTAAGAGAAGAAAACAAGACATTTCAAAACCTCTTTTCTCAAAAGCAGAATACATAACCCTACATTTATGAGAACCAAAACAAGAAGCTATTATTGCTTGCATTAAAATTGTACCAAAAGCCTCCAATGACATGAAGGAGCAATTTCATGAGGCATATATGGACATGAAGGAAGCTGTATTTACAATGGAAATTGAAAGAAAAAGAGCAGGTTATAGCGGGATTTAGTGCTAGCTACCCTGGAACACTAAGGCATGATGATAGCGTCATATTTCGTAGTGTATTCACTATAAAAACATCCTTCCAAGTGATGCCAAGTGGAACTCTGCTACAGTATTCTAAGCACAAAAATCACCATTTCTCTTGATGAGAAGCCCATTATAGGAAGAACACACCCCACCCCCCTTCTGATTTGGGATGGAAAAGGATTTCAGTTCACGCTTCTTAAGTACACATTTTCCAATAGAAAATAGTTAAAAAATAATCATGAACACTGTTTTGATAGTAGCCATGTAAAAACAAATAAAAAACCCCATTGGCCAAGATATGTTTTGCATGAAAAACAGAAAATTATTTGGTACAAAGGATTCAGCAAAGGCTGGCATATAAGGCAGACAAGTTTCCAGTAAAATCTGTTCTTTTTGTGAAGTTGCTCTTGCCCTGTGGATGCAGTCAGAACCCTGGTCACAGGTCCTGTAAAAATGCTTTTATTGTGAAGACAAGAATACATACATACAGCTATAAACAGCATTCATGCCCTTCATAGCTATCAGTATTTGAAGGGCACCAGACAATATGGCTTGATCATCAACTCTGCTGAAGTTCTTTCACTCTCAGTCACTTGAACAAAAGCAATGGGAACGGCAGGAGCTCAACACTTTTAAAAATCAGGCCTTATACATGTTGGACAAGTTGTTTGGCTTTAAGAAGAGCAGACTGAGCGGGGTCATAACAACAGTCTTCCAATACATAAAAAGCTGCTGCACAGAAGAAAGGAGCAAACTGTATCCCATGTGTGTTAACTAGAAGTAATGGACTTAAATCACACCAAGGAAAATTCACTTTAGACATTAAAAAAACCCTTCCTAACAGTAAGAATAGTGCGGCACTGGTACAGATTGTCTAGTGGGGAGGCTGAGGACCTGTTGGTTCTGAAGGGCTGTAGGCAGAGAGTTGGCATCTTCAGGTGTTGCACCTGTTCTTGGGCCCATTCCTTAGAGTCTCCCCTATTCCTGTGGACCCCAGTAGAAAAACTTGTCCTCACCGTGAGATCACAGAGCAGGTTCTAGCTCAGACTTGGAAAAGTGAGTAGTATTTCCTAGTATTAACTAATCTCTGAGCAGAAGCTTGTGGCATGCTCTTTTGCTTGGCACCTAATGAGCACTATTAATAATTGTTTTTTTTAAATGCAACTTCCAAACACAAGAAGGATTAGACAGATGGCTACCAGTGGTTTGCCAGATCAGCATTAGCAATGTTTTACAGAATTAGTTTAATTCTTATATTCTAATTGATTACTGTAAGCTACTTTACTTGTCAGAGGTTTCTTTAACAGTATTCTTTTAAAACCACAACGTGGACATTATAAACCAGTGCTAAGTAATTCATTTGGTTTGCATGGAGTATGAAATTACTCAGTCAGGGTCAACTCTGATGCAATGAGTAAAATGAGCTGCAAAACCTCTTGAAAAAAATTATTTTTATTTCTCTAAAGCAGTATTTGCTGCTACTCAAATAGTTCCATTTGTACAGTTTTTACAATTGTGTTAGCCTTGATTTATTTTGAAAGGCCAGGGGATATAGGGAGGGGAGAGAGCCTGCACATCAGGAGATTATTGTCTATATTCCTTCTTGTGTCTTAGTCCGCTCAGGCTTGGGGTGACAGTGATTGACAGGAAGAAGGGATTCTTCACACAAAAGAAAAATATGGCAAATTTGTGGGGAAAATAGCTACGTCTTTCTTTAAACCACAGCACTTACTGAGAAGGCCTCGCAGCCTTATAAATTATGGCTTGTACAGCCACCGCGCTGCATCATTTAGTTTAAGCAGCCAGTTTCCAGGTAGCGATTTACTTGCCCGGTGTCAGAATTTGCCTTTGCAGCTGAATTCAAGAACCAGCTGTTGAGTCACGAGTTACTGAGGCTGCAGGGCTGCAGCAGCATTGCCCAAGTGCTTTTTGCCTCACAGGTAAGTGGGAAGGCTCTGTGCAACGCTCTTTTATACCGACTCTGACAAAGCTGTGCTGGGGTGCCTGTGAATGACCACCACAGCACCAGTGGGGCTGGGAGGACCAGCTCTATCCATCCCCTCTAGGCACGTTTAAGTTAGAAGCATGGCTGCCCTAAACACTTTTGGAGGGCTCATGTTTCTGTACAGACACAGCAGCAGCTGTGCCTGGTGCAGGGCCCCAGTTCTGTGCCTTGCACAGGATAAATTCAAGCCTGCATATATCTGACAGGGGCTCCTAACACATGCCCGTTCCTCCTTGGCTTATTCCGCCTTGGTTTTGTTCTCTCACTCCTACTCTGTGAAGCCTGAAGGTGAAGCCTTGCTGGAATCATGAGCCCTTGAGAACCACTGGTCAATGCAATCAGAGCAGCACATCTAACTGAGCAGCATATGAGGGGGGAAAGAGCTTGTGTGCTGGCGGGTATGAAAGGGTTAAAATACATGGGACTGTTGCCGTCTGCAGGTATGCTGCTTGGCACCCCTGAGAGTGTGGCCTCTGATCTAGCAGTCTCTATAAAAAGCAGTCACTAAGGATCTGCTTTTTATAATTGGTTTTCAATCCAAGGCATTTGCAGTTGTATCCCACCCTGGCCCACGTGGGAACAGTAAGGAAAGCTTCTCTTGGAGGTAGCAGAGGAATATGCTGAGAGAAAAACCTTCTGGCTGAACAAGACTTTTGCTTGGAACATTTTTCTTAAAAGCGGGGAGTCAAGGGAATATTCAGATTAAGGAATTTAGGTTTTTAAAAGAAATAAAAAGTATTCAGCATTACTGCCTTTGTTCTCTGCTTCAGCAGGGACCTGAAACGAAGGTGTAAAATATCAGAACACATTTTTTACTTGTCTGATAACCAAAGGGAAGACAAAACCAGGGAACAGTTGGATAGTCAGTGTTTCAGGGAAAGACTTTCAGCTGCACAAGGCAGGTTGTGCCTTGAGTTAGAAGTCAGAGGTGTGAGCCCAGAGCCATGCGGTCTTCCTCTGAAACAGGGCATCCAGTTGGTCAGTATGATGCGGTGCCCAGGCACAGAAGCACCTGTCCCCGTGCCTCGGCTGGAAGTTGGTCATGGCCTGCCAAGTGCAGGGGTCTGCTGTAAATAGGTCTGCTTGCTGCCTTTGTCATTTATTTATCTAGTTCTTGGGGCAGAGAATATCTTTCTGCTCTACTCATGTTCAGTGCTTAGCAGAATGGGATCCTTGCCCAAGGCAAGAGCTCTGAAATGCCATTATATTAAATAGCAATACCAATTTATGGTATTATGATACTGCAGAGAACACTCAATGGGAAACTTTGGTTAGCTCAGGGGGCTGGCAACTGGGCTAATCCTTTTACTTCTGTGCATCCTGTTCTGGCTGTTTACTGACCCAGAAGCACTACCCTTGGAAAGCTTTTCGGGAAGCTCTGTGAAATGTTTTGCCAGTGATGATCCAGCCCCTAACAGGCAGCAGCAGGTTAATGCCCGGTGCTCTGGCCACTCTGCAGCCCCCCAGCCCAACCAGGGCCTCTGCACACAGCCATGATCATTCACTCTGAGGTCAAAGTAACTTCTGGTTTATCACTTATGAAGCAGAAAGGGCCAGCTATGAAGCCGTGCATGTCGTTTGCATTGATCCATCCAATATGGTTTGAGATATAGGATATGTTTAATTGATTGCATCATGGGCCTTAGCCCACTTGGGACATTCTTTCTTTCCACAGTGGCATGTCCTGCAGCTCTGTTCTCCTCCTTTTCCAGAATGGAGATTGTGGGTTTTAGCTGCAGTTTCACCATATGAATATAAATACAGGTTTGAGGAGTAAAATCTCAGGGGCATTTCCTTCAGGCATTCCGTAACAGCCCACTCCAAGCTTCTTTACCATGAAAGATCATTTACAGAATGAAACATGTTGTGTTGTGAGATATTAGTTTCTTATTACTTCTAGTAAAGAGCAAAATAAGTAAAAACACAAGGTGGTTGATGGATTTTTTATAAGAAAGGCAATGTATATGTGTGTTGATCTCTATTAGATTCCACAGAAATCAATCTGAAATCTAGTTCAGCCTAGTAAAATTAGATCTAAAACTATTTAATTTTGTTGCAAGAGTGTTTTTTTCTCCTGATGCCTTGCTTGAGGACACACAGAGATAAAAACTCCTGAGTTATTATCTGTTTATGTGCATCTCCATCTGCCTGTTGAATATATTATATTATGTATTTTCTAAGTGATCTGGCTGTGGCTTGGAGATGGCAGTTTAAAAATGATGTCTTCACCAGCTTCTTAAGATATTGGAACACTCATTTTACAAATATTTTTATTTTGCATTCTATAAACTGTGAAAGGCTTTTTCCCTCCCTTTTTCGGGATGCCATTACTTTAGAAAACAGGAGAAGCACAAGAGAGAATAATTGCATAAAATCCATCAGTGCTCAGCTCTGTGTGCTGAAGTCTTGCAATGAAGATCATAAAAATGGTCAGTGGATTTATTAAGCATATAATAAATCTGCATGATTAACACTACCTATGACTATTTGATTGCATGCCAGCCGCATATCAAACAGTATTATCAAAGAGCATCTGTCTACACATTTAAGGCAAACTGGAGGGCTTCTTCAGTTACATCAGAAACTAGTTTGACCAGTATTAAGGTAAACAGGCTAATTTCTCATTAGGCTGTGGCTACATTCAAGTCTGCACTACTTAAGGAGACTTAGCTAAACTGGGAGAGAAAACTAAATGAAAATGCTCAATTTAGCTTAAGAGAGGTTTGCCCATCACTAATTGAAACCGGTTAACTAAATTATGAGTGTGAAATGTGGGTGGTCTATGCCAAAGTAAGAGTATCAGCATTAGCAAAGGTATTTAAAAGGATGTCTGGGGCCAGTGGAGTTGAGGTCTGGGGAAGCAAAGCAGCTGCCTATGCAGGCACTACTACAGATTGCATCTCAGGATGGTGCATGCAGAAGGACATGGAGGATGCAAAGCTCTGTGCTTCACTACCTGATTTTAAAAGGGTTTTCCACCTTCTGAAACCAGCAGTCCACTCAGGTACATAAAGTCTAAGGTGAGGCTGATTTGTTAAAGAAAAACTTCAGTTCCCCAAACTCAGTCATCTGCTGTAAGAGGGGCTGAACAACCCTAGGAGGGGCTGCTCTCACTTTGCCTTCAGAGAGGAGACATCAGCATGAATATGTACTGATAAATACCTTCTGAGATAAGTACAATAAATTCCTCCCAGAAGGTGCTTATTAATTTTATTTGGGACCTGGACTATTGATTTAGACTAGAAGAGTAATTTGTAGATCTTCAAAGTTTGGAGGCAGGATTTCTACCCTACCTTGCCAGGAAGTCTTGACCTGTGTTCTGGTGGGCATTATTACTGCCTGTGGCTAGATCTCATGGTGCAGAGGGACATGTCCTGCTTCCCTGAGCAATGCAGCCCCAACCAGAAGGCACTGCTGTTGACAGGTTTTCTGGATACTGTTTCAGTCCTTGCTTTTCACATAGTCCCTGATCTTCATAGTAATGAACTGAACGGTTTGCTTCTGAAAGAGGGATCAGGATGCCTTTATGCTCACAGAGCTCACACTGAGGACAGGAGTTATTACATGGGGAAACTATAAGAGGACGTTTGTATAGGTGCAGCACAGATGAACAGCTAAGTATTTCTTTTATAATTTTTAAGATAATAGTTTTATTTTAAAGTGTGGATCACCTAACATGGGCATAACGTGCTTCACCTCAACACAAACTGCTCTTTTAGTTCTTCTAAGTTATCATTCTCCAACCTGCAGTAATGCCTACAAATGCACATACAGATATAGCTGTTCATCTCCCCTCTGTAACCGACGAAGGGACCAACTTGAAACAGCTCCAGCTGAGGGCAGACACTGCCTGTCAGCACTCCCCTTTGAGCTCTAACCCCCTCCTTCCCAAACCGAATACCTGCTTAAGCATTAGGGAATGAATAGCCTGCATCAGAAAGGTCCACTCAGCAATTAGTGATGAAACGCTTCTTTTAATCTGCTCTCTGTTCATCTAGTGTAAGCCAGCCGAGTATGACTTCTCTCTCTTGTACTTCCATAATAATGCATATTGAACCAGAATCCTGCTCTGATTTATCCTTTATAACACGAGGCAGTGTTGTGTTAACCAATCGGTCTGTGTGCAGAGAGTTAAAGGCAATACCCTCACAATTTAGGAATGCTCTTACTGAGATACATGTGCTTATTGAGAGCAAACAATTAACTCCAGGTGATATAAAGGGGCAGAGGTTTACAGGGCTTCCTCAGAAAAGATGCTACTGACAGAAGTTAGGTCTGCTAATTAAGCCAGTTATTTAGCACTTAAATTCCCATTTGACCCTAAGGGAGCTAAGACAGCTGAAAGGAGTTGGGGGCTGCTCTGGGGTTGTCCCAGGTGTTACTGGTATTACAGTGCCATTTACTACAAAGCAACTGCTCCAGTTTCCCCTGTTAAGGCATGAGCCTTTAATATTTATTAAGCTTTCTATCACTGTTTGTACAGAGTCTGAAAGCATCAAGCTCATCACTGTTAGTTTGTTAGTATTTTCTTTTTACCTTTTCAGTCTTAATTCAATCGCAGCACAAATGGCTTCAAAACTATCCCTCAATTAACAGTGGCAACAAAGGAAAAGTTGGCTAAAGCTTTACAAAGAAGGCTAAGTTTTCAGAGTGATGCAGAAGAAACTTGACATCTGACTCCCATCAACAATAATAATGGGGGCTATGCATCTAACTGTTTCTGCATTGTGCTGACATTGTACCCTTGAATGTTAGTACAGTCCAATAATTCTCCAAAGATGAGGCAGCTTATTTTCTCTGCCATTGCTGCTTTGCTGGCATTTTTATGGCATTCCCAGAAGTACTACCTGTCAGAGTTAGTACTTCCAAGGATGGCATTGCTTTGGGGTGATTGAGGATTGATGTAATTAAAGAGAAGGCAGTCTACTGCTCGCCCATGGGTATTTTATATCAGGCGTTTCACTGCACAGCTGTTATTGATGATTTAAATGATGACAAAGTTGGGCTGCTTTGTATGTGCAACAGTGATTCAAATTGGGCGTTCAGAGATGTGAAGCCTATATTTTGGGCTAAAAGAACCCTGAAATAGAGCTTTCTAGGAAAACTGCAATCCTGTCATAAGCCATCTAATAACATCACTGAAAACTCCCAAAGACTACTCACAGGAAGGGACTAGTTCCAGTTCGAAACCCAAAAGATTATTATTTTCGAATTGTTTAGAAAATAATAGAAAATGAAATATATATAATATTACATCATTGAATAAATCCACTGGGTGCAGTTGTTATTGTCTTAAGTAGTGGGATTATCCGATTAGATCTACATATGCTTTTGTACATACCCACATCTGGAGCAGTCACTGTAGTCTTTCGTTATAGTCAGTGGAGATTTAGTCAATATAGCCTATGGCATTAAAGTACATTAAGTTCATCCTAAAGTAAGTATGTGTTAGTCCTGTTCTGTAACTTGAACATGTTAAAAGTCATGTGAAATATCAGGCATATTATTACCTCAGTGTTTACTCCTTAATAAACTGATGAAGTGGTAAAATCCAATAGGAAAGCTGCTCTTTAACACTGCAGGCAGAGTTTGATAGGGATGGTCTGGTAACATAAAGCAGCTCTTTATGCAGAAAGAAGAGGAATCTTACTCTTCTCTTCCCTGCTATAATGTCCATAAACTCCAATTACATTTATAACTTTGCATTAAATTAAATATGTTATTTTACACAAGCACTTAAAAAGTCTACTAAATATCCAATAACAGTTTTCTTTATTCCCTTGTTAGCAGCTGCCATGGCAGCAGGACTCGCACAAGAATGAAAGTGATTTAGTGCATTGATTTGCAGTTGGCACAGCCCTCTGTTCTCAAACAGAACTGATTAGCTTAGCAGGAAAGTGCCATTTACTTTTTATCACGTTTCTTTTCTACTCATCTCCCTTCGGTGGCTGCCAAGAGGAACAGAAGTACTGTAACCTCCTGAGCAGGCTGCTTGCTTTCTTCAGATCCAAATTCTGCAGTTCTGAGGACTAATTTGTCTGGATGGTGCTGCAGCATCAATACACCTGCCAGGGTTATTGCTTTGGTACGCTGAAAACTGGTCCCAGTGAGCTTTTCCAGGCTATTTCTACACAAAATTAACCCTGACTATAACCCTCTATGTGCCAAAAAGTACCATCTAAACCAGAATTTTAGGATTTTTTCTTACCATTTAACCCAAAAAGCTCATGGGACATTAAGGTATAATGTCTAGCTGGGAAGATTTCTCCTGAATATGTTACTTTTGCTTCATAGACTAACCCTGGAGCTTGCCCTCTAATACATAAAATTTGGAGGACTGTGTATACACTTCTGTGCTTCTGATCATCTATGTATTGAAGCTGCTGGGGAAACTCTTGATTCACCAGTTAAAAGTAAAAGATTTTCTGCAGCACAGAATGACTAGCAGCTGCAGTAAAAACAGTGAGGTCATTGAATTAGCAATTATTTTCCCTTGAAGACCAATTCACGAGAGTTCAGTTTGCTTTGAATAAGACTTCATAATTTTTAAGGGTCAGATCCTCAGCTGGAGTGAGCCTGTGTGGCTTTATTGAAGTCCATGAACATACACGGAGTCATACCAGCTGAGGTCAGTGGAATTACACTGTTTCAAACCAGTTAAGTATCTGATCTCATAAACTTATCATGACTATTCAGTCTCGTTAGTCCTTCACACTTCTCATGCAAACTGGTCAAAAATTCAACAAAGTCAAACCTTCTCAGAGGTGTTAGATATTTGCAAGTCTTTTTTTACTAAGAAACAAGAAGAAAAAAATAGGAATGGGTGGGAGGTTGAAAACCATGGTTCAGAGTTATTTCTGGAAACAAAGATGAAAAGGTAAAGAAGAGAGAGAGATAATTTCTTTCCTACTTTCTAGCTGAAATTCACTCTTAATAATATTAATCCTTTCGGACTCTTCACAGTTAGCAGAGATGAAGAGGCTAATCTCTGCCTCTTCTACACTGGAGGCTCCATTAGTTCTACTAAATAGCTGGTGCAGCACTAGAGAAAGAAGTACATACGCATTTACCTCCCTTCTCCTTTGATCTCAGCAAGAGATTATAAAACAGCTCCCATGCCCTGTTATTTCATTTTAAAATGCTAAAGCAATCTGAAACTATCTTCCCTCTGGCACAGGAAATCCTGGTGAGGAGAGGGCCCCTTTACTAGAAAATGTATAGCTCACACTCTTCAAATGTATCTAACTCCATTAGTCACGTGAATTCAGTATCTTTTATTCCCGCTTAGGAGCCATCTTCCCTCTTTCCACAACAACAAAGAAAATCCTCTTTACTGGTAAAGCAGGAGTGATTTGAACTGCACTGATTCAAAAGACCACAGTATCTGCCATAGCTAATGAGCTCTTAACAAACTAGGGATGCGCCGGTAGGGCAACATGACTGCAGTCCTCTCCTAAGCCACCAGAAAATACAAGCTACCCCTTTACAGGACTTAAAGTGCTGCAGATGTGGATATACTCACTGTCAACGAAACCTTACTCTTTTGGTGTTATATACCATTTGTTCTACCACTGGTGGCAAACTCTAATAGCAATGAGTTGAATTTTAAGATAAGATGACTGATGCCTCAAACTCCATTGATTACAAAGGGAAACTTATGTGAGTGGCTCAGATACAGAGGTAGCATTTGGCCAGATGAAACCAGTGTCCTATGTCTGGTCATCCACAGACCCCTAACACTTGCTTCCAAGAAATGTCCTGCTTGGCTTGCATCTAGGTTTTCTTCCTGTGGAATCTCAGGCACAAGGTGGCAGCAGAAGGGAAAATAATGGCACCAGAGTGTAGGCACAACATGGCATCAGAAGGTGGCTGAGGCTCATACCTGTACTTAGATGGTATAGAAATACAGATAGAGGCATAGGGTTGTGGCCTCCAAAGCGGAACCTGTAACCCTGCATCAGAGCCTAAGAGAATTACTTAGGTTTGGAGAGCATCAGATACCTCAAAAAGGGACACACAGATGTGTCTTAGTGAGGTTTCAATCAAAGTAGTTAGTAATAAACACTGAAGATTAGAGTGTATCTTAAATACCACCCTTCTTCAGGGCTTGGGGAGCTTGCCTGGGGTCACTGGGAGGGACCCTGTCTGTTTGGGACTTCTTCCTGATGTACAGGCCCTGTCTTTCAAACTGGGAGGATATGGGAGCAGGGATCATGTCTTTTAAGAGACTGTAGCTGGAGGATGACAGTGAAAGGAGACCTTTTCACCCAGCCTGACACAATTACTGCATTTATCCAGGGCAGCGCTGTGGCAGGGCTGGAACTGATGGTCCTGGGGGAGGCTGAAACAGGGTCCTGGGTGGTGGGAAGGGTGTGGAAGCCCATCAGTGCCCTCAGGGACCTCACAAGCACCAGGCTTTTAATACAACCTGGCTACCTGCACACACAGTTCCATTTCTATGTATATTTTAATGCTCTTCTACATATATTTTAACAGAGAGTTTCCGATGTTGGAAAAATAATAATGAAAAATTAACAGTAATCCTGCTCTTCCCCACTGCCAATTATAGGAGGCACTAATATGCCCAAAATACCTTGCACCAAAAGTCCTTGCAGTAATCACACACTTGATGACCGTGCTTGCCAAAGCCTCGCTCAACTTCCATGGCTATTGATTAAAATATGCTGGGTTCTGTGCTCTGCGCTCAGAACAAATCTGCTGTGCTCTGTTTTGTTCAGTTCTGCAGTATTCTTGTTCAAATTCTGAATCCAGAACAGTGCAATGTATTTGGAGTTATGAGGGTCACATCTGTAGTGCCATGGCTAAAGACCAAGACATTGCAACCATATTTATTAACTTTCCCAAGGCATTTGATTGTCCAGGACCATTCTGTGTCCAGGAGAACTCGTGCTAAGAAAATTGAAGCACTTTGGCCTTGGCTGAGCTTCAGCAGATGGTTCTGCTTCATGTTTGTTAACAAAAGAGAGAGAGAGAGAGAGAGAGAGAAGGGTAAAGAAAAGGTGGCAATTTGTCTCCAGAAGTAGCCACATAGTAAATCTCCAGTGAACAGAGTTTTATGAGAGAAAGTCAGTTTCCACTATTCTGCTTCCAGTCTTTATAGATGGTTTTCAGGATAAATGCAATTGTCCAATGCTGATGATTTAAATGCAAACAATTCCATCGTTTCTTTCCTTGGCCCTGAGTGACATAACTTCAGAGTTGCAATGTGACCTTTGCCACTTCCACAAATGACTTACTAGCAAAAAACTGAACTTGTTCAATTCAAAAAGAAATGGAGAAAAACAAAGCCATATCTTCCCCCCAAAGGGACAAGAACATAAAGTCATGCTCCATATGGCCCTGGTACTGTAAGGTGGTACAGGCTACAGATTGAGGTCTGTGTCACTGATATGTGTAGAGCCTGGGATCTGCCTAGCTCACACCTACTGCTGAGAGAGTGATTTGTACCTAATGCGCTTGGTAGTTATTACGATTGTATCAGACTTTGATTTTTTTGAATACGCTTGTCAGCAGAATTTGCTCAAATGCACTTTGTAAACATATTTCAGCCTACGCAAACTATTTGTTTTGACTGTTCACTACTTATGCTGTATAACCAGCCACCTAAGGCAAACTGCAGTTTTCCAGTGCTTTTTCAGATGACTGATCCCTGAAGTCCCCTGAACTGCTTTGCAAATCTCTACTGTAATCTGTCTCCAGTCACCCAGTAAGGTTACCAAAAGCTATTTCTCAGTCACATAACAAGGGCCAGCGTCTGTTGACTCTTAACAGATATGCTTAGTGTCCTGACAGAAATGAAAACAATGATGGAGTGATTTGCACAAAATAAGTAAGAAAAGGAACATTTTCATGGTTCTTTTTAACTCAAACTCATTTCAAATGTAAATCTCACTTCCAAATCTCTTTCTAAACTAATAATAAATACAAATGCTAGCTTGCAGAAGTCTTCATAGAAAATAAGTACAACGAAGCTTCTATTCTAACATAGATGCATATTAGGTCTCTGCTGGGTATATCTCTAATCAGGCTGCTGATGAAGAGATCTGGAGGTCTGGATGGCAAGACTACATGCCCAGTTCAAATCTGTTGTGCAAGTTATGGCAATGCCCTATGTATTTTACCGTGTAAAAAGAGATGTGATTTCTGCTCCTGATGAATGGCAGCAGACCTCCTTTCCCAGTGAATAAGAACAGAGACCCTCTCAAGATTAAACCACAACAAATCCCTTGGCTGCTCCAGAGTCTTTCCTCTGGTCAACTTGATGCTTAGCACAGTAATGGCTAAAGTTAGATGAGATGATCCCCACTCTGACAGTCTTGACTTGTGGAAACACCCAGTGCCAGGCTGCTAAAAGACTGGTGGATTAGTACAGAAGTATCACTGCGTCCAGCTGGACAGTCCCCTATAGAACAACGGTGGCGTTTTTATGGTTAGTTAGCGTGGCTTTTAGAAAGGAGCTGCAGTAGAAATACAGCTGCTAATGACACCTCTGCAGGCAAAGGTGCCACAGCGTTCGGAGTGCAACAGAACAGTGCTCCCAAACGTGCGTCATTTGTCATAGCTCCACATATGATCTCAGTGAAGTCCCAGGCACCTCTTGGGGACAAGTTTATTTCTCATAATCTAGTTAGATATGTATGTACAGATTAGAATATTTTGCGTTTTTTAATGTCCAGACTGGGGCCTCCCCCAGATGCTTCCAGCCTCTCAGAAATGACAACCTCTGACTCACAGTGTGCATTATTCAAAATACCTTGTTATGACTCCTTGTGGTAACATCTTTAAATGTGGCATAATTAAAAGCAAATAAAGATATCTGACCTAAAACAGGCAGCATGTATTTTTAAGCATAGACGAAGGTCATTTGGCACTATTATTTTGAAGACTCTGCTGACAGAGGCTTTTCTGTAACATTCTAATTTCAATGCTACTATCTATAGCCCTTTGTGTAGATTTGTCCTTTCAATGTGCACTGTTGTCAATGGAAAGATACCGTAAGCCGGTTTCAAGGTGTGACTCAGAAAAAGCTGGCAAAAAGATGCTCTGAAATTTTCAAAGCCATGCCGCATATCTTCAACTTTAATGGATATACGTGCAATCCTCTACCGTTTAGAAAATCTCTTCCATGAGCTGCCTCCCATCTACAAAAACGAGCCAAGGTTATCCAAAAGGATTTTAGCACAGGACAACAATGATTATCAAGTCCGGTGGACAGCCTTGGAGCTCTATTATGAACGATGTCTATGAGAGAGTGTACATATACATCACCTTTGCATGCATGCACACATGTATTTACAGGAACCTTTGTGATTTTCCAAACACAGGCACTGGGTTTGTAAATCACTTCCAAACACCTAAACACATATAGGAGCCACCTACACCTCAGAGTTCTTGGCATCCAGCTAAGAAGTCCAAGAGAAAATCTTCATACTCGTTTTAAAGAGTAAGACCTGGCAGACTCACTGGTTTTTAAAGCCATTTTGACTAGGCTTGCGGAAGAGAAACCAGGGCCATACAGAGATCTGGGGAGAGGATGATGTGGATGAATGGTGGCTTCATAAAGAGCAGCACAGAATACATATTTAGAAAGACATTCTGTTTTGATTTAAGATGCACAACTATCCCAGATACTGCCTTTAAGCCCATCAGAAGAATGGGATTTCCTGGCTCACAAAGATGATTTTGTTTTTGAAGGTGTGCTCTAAAGTATTATTGAAAGCGCAAAAAATATCATAGCTTCACCCAAAACAATTTAGAACCAGAAAAAGGAAGGCTTCCTTCTGTTCTTTCCTCTTTCTTACATGCTGCTCTGTTCTGACAGGCTGCTCAACAGGACAACAGGGATTTACTGTTTGCTCTGTGGCACAAAATAAAAAAAACCCTCCATTAAAATAAAAATTCCTCTTGTAAATAATTACATCAATTTTG
This sequence comes from Falco biarmicus, assembly GCF_023638135.1. Taxonomy (NCBI): domain Eukaryota; kingdom Metazoa; phylum Chordata; class Aves; order Falconiformes; family Falconidae; genus Falco; species Falco biarmicus. The sequence continues at coordinate 50,383,468 of NC_079291.1, read as the reverse complement.
CAATCAACCAGAAAACAAACAAACAAAAACCAATGAGGTCAACACTGAACGTTCTAATCTTGCCAGTGCTCTGTATAATTGAAACACTTTCACCTTGAAATCTAGCATTAATTACAATATGGTGCACCTCCAGGCTGCAGCATTTTAGTTTGTCTTTATGGACCTGGTTAGAACAGAGGTTTGTATGTGAAGTATTTTCTAATGGTTTTGCTTATGACCCATTTAGCAATTATTTTACACAACCTATTTGCTGCATATTAGTTGTTGCTTCTTTCTGTTGCTGCACCTGTATGACTGGGGAAATGCCACAATGCATCTCACTTGGCAGCAAAATTCTTCACAAAGTCATTGAGACCAACGTACTGGCAAACTCCACATAAATCCCAAATCTGTATTTGCATTTAATGCATACAGCATTGAAGAGAGCTGCTGCTGTTGTCCTCTAGAGAGTGACAGGACAGAATTTTTAAAAGATTTCTCAATTTTCAATGCTAGCATTACACATTTCTCACCTTCACACAGGGGCTCAGTTTAAAGAAGTCTAAAAATATCCTGAAAAAGTGTTAATATTTTTCTGGAAATCTATTTACATAACCCAAAAAGGAGGCACCAAACCTTACACACAAACCCCTCAGCTTTGTCCTTAAATTTAACAGGCAAAATGGATCTTAACCTCGAAGTTCAGAAAAATGCAGATCGTATTTTCAGCTTTAGACCTCACACATCTTCATTGGGTAATTCAGGCTTTTTAGTCAAAATCTAGTCTGATTCTAGTACCAGTCTGATTCTTGAATTAGATTTAAGTTTTGTAACTTGGGCTTAGCTTTAATTTCAATACTGAAGATTTATTCAGTTGCCTGCCTCCTTCTAACATCAAGTGATTTCAGTTAAAGAGATTTGTACTTGAAATGCATGCATTCAGCATCGGTACTGTTAAACTGATAGTGATGTATGTGTGTTTGTAGGCACAGCGACCTTTATTAGCTTCTCATTATGTTGGAAAACAGTTCCTGTTATCTGACTGAATGAATTACGTTGAGAGTTGTTATGGCTCTGATAACCTATTGAAGCTAGTTATTTTTCATCATATGTTAAATGTTAAAACTAACAAGCAGTTAGTTAAGCATTACACTGGAGACTATAATCATGTCTCACATCTTGGAATGGGCACTTTTAAAACTGTTCATATTAAAGATGAATCAAAGCGCTTCAGCTTCAGGGATAGGACTGTAGGTGCACATCACTCCAGATGGAACTCGAGTATAAAATCCAACACAAATTGCTTTTAAAATTTAATAATTCACAAAATCTATGGTTAAGCACAGCCTGGCTGGGGTAGATAAGTAAAATAAATACTGCAAAGTCAATTTTTAATAATCTGTGGCATGAAATTCAAGCACAAGAGAAAACATTTCACAATCAAGTCAGAAGCTTTCTGTGAATGATCAAATGAGAATTTTAAACCCCCTCACCTACCAATGCAAAATACATCCAGTTTATCCTTTAGTCCAGACGGCATATTCCTAGGTTTCTCTGTTTAAATGCCTTCTGCTTCTAATAGTGCCTTTGCTGTAACCCGTTTTTAAAACTAGAGTTATTTTCAACAATGTCAGAAGAAGACAGAGGGATACTGGAGCCTTTTAATTGATGGTGAATTGGCGCATCACATGCAGTCACAGGAAATAATGTAAGCAGTTCCTGTGCTATTCTGGTAACAAGTGGTCTGGTATATTCCTCTAATTATTGAGACAACACATTTACAACTGAGGGATTTTGTTATAAGAGGTTTATAAAACTCTGATTTAGGCTGATCTTCAGTCTCTTAATGCCAAGTAAAAACTGGCCTTCAAGCAACATTTTTGTATGATGAAGAATAAAATCCCAGATGGATTATGACAAGTCCGTGTCGTCCTAAAAGAGAAATCAAAATGAAAATCTGGGAAAATTAAATGGCAAGGATAATATAAATACACACACTCATTCGGGGGGGAGACAGAGAGAAAATGTGAAGATTTGTACGTATTTTATGCATCTGGAACCAGTACACTAACATGCTTTTTATGCTAAGAGGTGTACCATCTGCAAGGAATAAAGAAAAGGGAGAGATTATACCATATTATGGGGAAACCATATTTTGACTTTATTATTATGGCTGTGGCTATTTTATGAAAAGGAGTTGGATTAATAAATGTCTAACCAGCCAAAAAGGAAAGAGAAAGCAAAATGGATTTTTCAGAGAAATAGATTATTTCTCATGCAATAGGAAGGAGCTTGTGCAATAGAGCAGAGGGAGGAAGAGAGGGCAGCGACAAGAAATGGAGACCGAGTCTCACGGTGGGAGAGAGGCGGGGGCTTGGATGTCTGCAGGGCTGAGAGTGACTGCAGACAAAAGGGTGAGCATCTATCAGCAGCTACAAAAGCAGCACAGCCAGTGAGGAAAGAGTTCTTCTGGTGTCCTGGACTTACAGCAGAGAGGGTGTCAATGAGCCACAAGACTTGGTCGCATGTCTCCTCCGCCCAGCTGCCTCCTGGGGTGCCCTGGATGTGGGCAGAAAGGAGGCAGGGCAAGTGGTTGCTGCAATGCCGAGAGGAGATCCTGCAGCAAGGGGCTCATGTGGGACGGGAGGTGGGCTAGGTGGCTATGTCCTCTCACATCCCCATGTGATGTTCAGTGTGGATGTGAAGAGAGGGACAGGGCTGGGCAGGGTAGAGAGAACAATGGCGCTGGGAGCGAAGAGCAGGTCCCTTAGTTGTAAGCTGTTAGGAAATGATTTTCTGGGAGGAAACTAGGGAAAACACACAACGTTTCAATCTAAGGTAAAAGAGCAAAAAGCAGGTAATGCTTACCCCTACACCGAGGGTCTGGATCAGGCCTCCTGCTCCTTTTATTTGCACTCTTTCATTATGGGTATTTGACATACGTTATTGTATGTCTCCCCCACCACCTCCTGCTCCTGCCCCAGCCCAGCGGCTTTTTGTTCTGAATGGAAGGACAACGCTCACAAAGGCCATTTTTCCTGAGAGATATTGGTTTAATTTACAGTGGGCTAGAAATGCATGTGCTGCAGTGCCCTGGGCCTTTCCATCACCCACTGAGAGCACTCACTTTTCATTGTTTCCATTTTAACGCTGTTCTTGCAGCTGCAATTGCAGCCTCTTTGAATTAAATCTGGGTTAACCGTCTGAGGACAGATAAGCCCCAAGAGAGGAAATGATGTAAATCTAAACAGCAATTCTTTAACCTATTCCTTTTTTTATGACAGGCTTGAAGTCCTGCACGCGATCGGAAGCAAAGTGCATTTTTGCAGTCTGTTCTGATTTGCATAAACCTTTCTCTTGGTATTTGCATATTTTTTCAATTAATCACCAGGACGATAACTCCTGAACATCTCTCTCCCAGGCATTTAAAGTATTCTTGCTAATATAAAAGCTTTAGACATCGATGATGAGGCCAAGGCCTGGGGTTTTCCATTTATTTCACACGTAAAACCTAGTCCAAATGTTTACTGTACCTTACACTCCACAACGAGTGCATCAGTGATTACTGAAAAAGCACAGATGGGACATAGACAGTTTTTCATTCCTTGTTCCATATGATAGAACTCAACACATCTGGTATGCTATGAAAAGCATCTTTGCACTAATTTGTTTGTCAGTATCTATTGAAATGACTATCTGTCATCCTGTCGCATTTTGGTTGCCCTGAGATGTCTGAAGACAAGACTAGTCACAAATTGCGACTGCTGGCCACTTGGGACTAACTGGTAGAAACCAACAGCTGTTCCAAGGATCACCAGTGGTGTGTTTGTGTCTTTCTGTATTTTTTTACAAGTGGAAATTTCAGTTTAATCTCTCCTCAGACGTTTTGTATTTGCAAGAAGAAACCGAATCACTTGAGCAAGGGACAGTTTGTTTGTCCTCGCTATCCGTGTACGCTTTTCCATCTGTTTCTACAGCTGGGTGAGTTTTCTTTGACTGTACAGGAGGGATGCAGGGGGCAGAAAATGCACTTGCTGGTGGTGTGCATGTGGTGATCTTAACACTCATCTTTGTATGCTAGGTTTTTAATGTCAGGAACCTGACCATAAATAGATTGGTTTGTCAGGGAAAAGTAAAGATCCTAAAGGAACCTTGGTGTTTATATGGATTGATCAATACAGGCTGAGAATGTTTTCTCCCATCATTCTTCATGCTGATCATCTTCTTGAAAGACAGTCCTGTGATTTATGATTTGTTATGTTTATTTTGCCTCATTTCCCTACCAATGAATCAGTGTTGGGTGCAATTTCTTTTCCAGTCTGATTTTTTTATTTTCTTATTATAAATGTCTTATTACACTAAATTCTGATTGTGTGACTAATTTAAGGCATTTCTCTTCAGTCAAGAGCTATTCTGTGCAGGTCTGCTTGAAGGTGTGAATTTCAGGTTCTACTAATAATTGGGCAATATATACATAAACGGCTTTCAGAAATATGAGAAAGCCTATGAAACAGAGTGGAAGCATTCCCGTGTCCATTCAATGGGCACGTAACTTCCAAAAATACTGGACTGAACTGTCTGTAGTTAAATAAGTACTCATGCATTTTTATAATTAATCTGAATGATCAGCAATACACCAGCGTAACTGGCACTTAATGACAGCCATTTTCAAATAATGATAAGATTTTTCTACTTAATGGCATATAATCCTTGGAAACTACTGATCCAAGTAACAGGCCATGCCTTGTTTCTCTAACATTACTGAAGGAAGAACTAGCCCCTTATCTGTATGGGAATGATAATGACATAGTGTATGCTTGCTAGCTTTTCACAAGACTACACAGTGTCCAAGTTGTGCTCCTAAGCTTTAAAAATGAGTCCCAAGTGAGTTCTGCCTTAATTTAATGATGTGTTGTGATCCAGAGGCTTCTGTAAGTGTGAAGAGAAAGAAAAGCATTCACACTTTCTCTCTGCTAATAACTGAATTACATATGAAAGATACAACCCAAAACCAACTTAGCAAGGCGAACACCTTCAGACAAGTGTTATCCTCTCCAATACATACAGTTATTGAATAGTTTAGGGCTCTGACAAAAAGATGGGCAGACCTTCATTATGTTCTGGTAACCTGAGATGTTTACTGCCATTTGGGGCCAGATTTTTCAGATGGTCTGAGCCAATATATGCCATTTAGCATCATCTAAAAAACTGGCTGCCTCAGTTCCTAGTGTCTCATGTGAATTGTCCCCTAACCACTAGATGACAACACTCCTTTTATCCAAACATACTATCTAAGCAGTACCAATTTACAATATTCAGAAGATGTGGTCATTTAATACTCGGATTTTTTACTTTGTCTTTGGTTTGTGAATATCCAATTTGCAGAGATAAGAAAAATAGTGACTAATTTTATTAAAAGCAAAATTCAGCTTAGTGTAATTGGTGCAATACTAACAAGCCTGAGAAGGAAAAGCAAAACAGAAGTTGGCTTGGTGTCAGAGACTCACCCTCAGATAGATGTCTCAGGAGGGTATTGACTGACAGCCAACAAACCCCAAGATGCAGCATGATCCTGACTGTTTGCAAGAAGGGCTCCCTCTGTGAGCAAACAGTGCAAGAATCGGGCCCAGAACTGGCAATCAGATGTGATGGAAGAGCATGCTCCTCACTCCTACCAATACCTAAATTACAGTGTATGAGAATGCTGCCAGTGTGTCTTATTTTCTTAAATCCATTTTATGTCTCTAGTGGGGTAAACCTTGCTTAAATTGCGTATGCAGACTTTTATTTTGCCTTTTTTTTTTTTTTTTTTGGGGGGGGGGGGGGGGGGAGGAAGCAGTGACCTAGTATACCAGAATAGATATGCTGAGACAATCCTTAAAAAAAAAGACAGCCTTCCATGACTGCAAAGCACATTTTGAGCTGAGTAATTTGAGGATTAAACAGCCCATAATGTGGCTGGTTTTACAGAAAGTCTAATTTGATAATGAAGTGTTCTCACACAATTTAAGCTTTTCACATGCCTGCTAAACACAGAGGTGTGGTGTGTGCTAAATAAGATTGTGTTCTAAAAAATACTTGCATTGGGCGTGTAGCTCTGGTGGAAAGCAGCAGTATGATGCTGGACCGTGGATTTATATCAAAATTATATCTTTGTAAAGCTCAAAACAACTGCTTTTGCTATTTCCTTTTTCACCTTAACGTTAACGCTGAGTCTCTCACTTAGTGGTCTTGGCTTGAAAATCAACTTTGAGGTTGCAGGATTCATTACAGAATGGTTGAGGTTGGCAGGGACATCTGGAGATCATCTAGCCAACCCTCTGCTCCATCAGGGGCAGCCAGAGCAGGTTGCCCAGCACCACGTCTGGTTGGGGTTTGAATATCTTCAGGGATGGAGACTCTGCAACTAAAGCCGGTCCTAGCAGTGGCAGCTGCAGGTGCCCAGGAGGATGACTGGGGTCTGAGGCAGAGGTGTTGGCAGGCAGCTCGCAGAGGAAGGCTGCATAAGGCCAGTAATGTCTGTGCTGAAGTATTTTGCCTTGGCTCTGACTCTTACCCAACTAGTTTGAGGGATGCTTTCACATCGGAAGATAATAATTTCCCAGGTTTTCAGAAGGTGGTTATACATGCACCAGAAATAAATCCGTACCTCATCTAAGAATCCCAGCAAAGGAGCTGGGACTCCAGGAATTGAGAGACTTCACTTTCCTCCTTCTCTCCTTACCCTGCAGGTCTTTCTGTTACACATCCCATTCCTTGTAGAACTTCAAAGCCTTGGAGGATATCTGATGAGAAGAGCTTTTACCAGGAGACTTTTCTGTATATTTTACATCCAGTGGAACAGAAAATCAGGGTCAATTTAGAGAGAATTTGATTGATACTGCTTACAATCGAAGCCAAAGCTAGACAGCACAAGACAGGCACCTGAGAGGCAACCCAATTTTAGCATCATTTGATTTAAACTTCATAGGACATTGAAAGTCTGGGCACATTTTTTTCCCAGTGTCATACACTGACTCCATCAGGGTCAAACAAATAAAACTTTATTTGAAAATTCCTTACTGTCTACTTCTGTTTGCCTTAGTGCAAAATTGATGTGACAGAGATTTCTGAAAACCCTTTCTTCCTGCAGGGATTAATTCTGGTGGGACTCTGTGTGTTAGGGTTTTTTATAATCTCTGCTGGCTGTGAAAAAGGACTACAGCACCTATGGAAATGATCACGCCGTTTGCTTCTGTAGTTGCTGTCAGTTCTCAGTGAAAACAGAAAGACAAAAACACCATGGGCTGAAACTGGTGCATGACGGGAGACCTCCAGGTTGGATTTTTATTGTCTTTAAAATCCCACATTTCTACTGTTTCCTGCTTCTCTACCACCTTCGTTCTTTCAGGCCAAGCAAAAGATGGGAAACCTGGGAGGTGAATGGAGAGTGTACAACAACAAGAATTGATCCGCAGCTCTTAAGTCTGACCTGTGAAGGGATTATACCCTGAATGTCACTCCCAGCTGTACCCTGAAGTGGCATCTGAATGCGTGTTGCAAGGGGCAGCCCTACGTACCAGCTGGGAGCGGGGAGAGGCTGGCTCTGCCTGCCTGTACTGGCACGGTCGTGCAGAAAGGCTCGCGGCAGTGGTTAACATGGTTTCACTCTGCTGCCGAGTCTCCTTTCTGGTTTGGGTGCACGTGTCCTGTTGAGCAAGTAAATGTTAGCTGAACTGGCCAAAATGGTTTATTCACCATGGAAAGGCAGGAAGATATTTTAGGTTCACGTCACCAACCAGAATCTCTTTCAATGTCATTTCAGTTTATGGCAGATTTAAATCTTTAAAAACTCATGGCATCTTTTGTGAATAGAATGAAAAGTTATGCAAATATGAGCTGTTCTTCTGAAGTCACTTACATTTATGAAACACCCATAAATTTCCTGCAGGTTTGCAGTACCAGGATACAACCATAAGCCACCAGCAGTTTTCATAGCAGTGATCACAGACAAGAATGGGATCTAATTTGGAAGATGCGTCATGCCTTCCTGTAGTTCAAGATTTTTATTCCTGCTGCAAAGATCACCTATGAGCTACCTAGGGCTAGTATTTGAAACCCCATTTTCCATTTGGTAAAGACAGAAGAAAAATAAGCAACAGTACGTAAACTTGGCTGCATCTATTAACCAGCATAACATGGAGGACAGCTTCAGTGGACGGTATGTAGTGGCGTCATATTTACTAAATGGTATTTTTAAACCTGAGGACTGACCTTGTGATTCCTTATATGGAATGTAATATGTAGGCACTTGAACTTCTGCACCTATGACTTCCATGCACTTCTTCAGGACTGCCACATCCCTGCCCCTGCAATTTTGCTACCGTCTTTATGGAAATGGTTAAATTGTTAAGACTTAAGGTTCTTACAGGAGCAGCCACAAGGGAACATTGGCCATACTGGATCTGACAGGACGTTTGTTACTAACAACAGTGAGGACAGGCTTTTGCCGTCTCTTGAGACAAATATGCTGGTGGGAAGTAGCACTTCATTTGGGACTTTCAAGAGTGTATCTTAAATTGCAATGGCTTTGAGGGGGTAAAAAAATCAGTGCTGGAACTCTTTATGCATCCAGGTACATCTAAATTTCCCCTGGGGATGGGATGACTTAACTGTCATTTCATGTTTTACATTCTTCCTTTAAATCAGCTATTTCATTTAAATAAAAAGGTTCTATATTCTGGGATGGAAATGCAGCTGCTTCAAGTAACCCTGCAGCATGTTGATTTATTACTGACTATATGCTCCTTCAAGGAGAAGATTCCTTAAGAAGACATTCTACACCCAGCCCCATATTTCTTGCTACATAACACTTTATATTAATCTCACCGTATCCGCATCCATGAAATTTGGGAGGAAAAAGTGGAAAATAAGGTAATTACATATTTGGATAAATACATTTGCAGGATTTAATGCTTTGTGTTCACATGAATAAACTATTCTGCTGTCTGCTACTAGAGATGTTAAGAGAAAAGTTACCTATCTGAAAAGCATCTTCTCCACATAATTTGAGAAATGAAAAGTTTTTCAAGTTTCCACTTTTACTTTTCCAAAACTGTAACTGTCAGTAGAACTAGGCTTAAGATGTACCTTTGGAAAAAAAAAAAAAAGACTTCTGGAAGTCTTTTTTTTCCTCTTTCTGCTGAGAATCTTTACATTTGCTTTTCAAGTGTTGAAAAAAATGCTTCCAGTTGCACTTTTCCTGTTAAATTTTAAAACGAAGGCTATATCGTTATATACCTTTATATGATCATGACTTAAAAAGGATTATTATGCACTAAAATTGGGTGAACTCTCCCAAGGCTGGTTAGCATAACTTTTCACCAACTTAACACTGGTTTCGTTCATGCACAAACTGCACTTTGTAAATTCCAGCAAGCACTCACGCACACAGGAAAACCTGCCTTTGTATTGGAACAAGTGTAAGCAGCTCACATTAATTTTTAAGGAAGTGCCTGTCCTAACAGTTCCAGTGTTAATTAATGTGCAGTCAAAATCTTACTGAACTGAGCTCTAATAGTAAATCAGAAGTGGGTGGTCACTGTGTAGTCTGGCTCTCTGAGAAGAAAGAAGTAGGAGGTTTTTTCAAACTACATATTTCTGCAATCAATGGTTCTATGATGGAAACAAGGATGATGCTTTTTAATTTCAAATCATAAATGTCTTTTGCTCAAAAAGATCCAGCTGTGCTGAAGCAAAGGTTGCACAGACTCATAAACTTCTGCATGGTTTGGCTGTCAGGGAAGGACCGTGAACTACAGGATCTTGAGTTAGATATGGATTGTTGGGACCAAAAGGCATGTAAATAAGCAGCTGAAGCTGAACGATGTTAATATACCTCAATGCCTAATAATGTTCCTCAACAGACTGTACTGGCCAAAATCTAATTGTTGCTTAGTGCAGGACACTGCCATTGTGATTCCTAGTGCTGCTGGGAAGCAGGAGAAAGAGACTGAACTAGAAGGAAAATCCACTTGTCCTTCCTGGACACCATGTTTTTCCTTGTCTCTGGTTTTGAAGGAAAGGCTTTTTGCAGAAGAAATGGGGAGGGACAGCTGGCAACTGGCTGTGGTTTCTCACACAGGGTGGGCACACGGTTCATTGCTGCTTCCCATTTTTCCCCTAGGAGGAGAATTCATGCAGTTAAAAAACAACCTGAGGTCCTCCTCCAACAGGGCAGTTTGAAACTCATGAAATTCATTCTCATATATAACAGCAAAAGGTAAAATTGGATACAGGCTGTTAATATTATCTGCTCAGTGGAATCAGGGAGCCATCATCACTACTGCGCATGAACACAGTGTGGTCTGCTTCCAACAGCAACCTGAGAGAAGAGCTGTACTTTAAATAAAGAGCAAGACTTTTCCAGTACTATGCAGTTGCTAGGTCTTGCTTGGGTTGTGTGTATATCTATACATTATAATGGTCTGGGATGTACTAATTGCTACTGCAGGATCAATATGAAAAAAAGAATTCATTCCCTGCCACAGCAACGTCTATTTTGGCCTAAAAGCAGATGAATCGTGGGAAAGAAACAAAAGTTAAACACATCTTAGATTTTTAGCTGCTCTTAAATGTCACTGCTTAAAAGCAGCAATTTTAAATTAACAGTCCCACTAAATCAGTCTTTTCACTGCTTTCACCTGGAGACCTGAATTTAAAATCATAAAATCTCCCTGCAGAAGTGTGTTGTTGGAATATGATCAGGTAATTTCTAAGATAAAATGTTGTTATACCAGCATGTTAGAGATGCAATTTTCTCCTTTTATTGCCTGAATTAAAAAAAAAAAAAAAAAAAGGAAAAAAGAAAAATGGGAAAAAGGAAAAAGAGAAATAAAAAAAAAAGATAAATGAGATACAGATTCCAAAAAAAATATTTCTCTAATTGGGTATTTCTGTAACAAAAAGTATTTTACTATAGTATATATTGACTTATGGTGTTTTAAGATAAATATTGGAGCTATTTTATACATAGTGTTCATAGAATATGACACACTGAAATAAAAAGGTTTTTTTTATAGCTGTGAACTCAACCCAAATACAGCCAGTCAAACGTGTCGAGTAGGGCAGACCAGTTACAAATGCTCCTTCTATACAGGTCTTTAATGAATAAAACTTCTCCCTATGTAGTGTGACAGCCTAGTTTTCAAGCTTACTTGCTGGTGTCAGTTGAATCACTGCTAAGTATGAACTATCGAGTCTAGCAGACAATTGTAAGACTCTGTACCGTTGTTACCTCATTTCATTTGTTATAGACTAGTTAGTAATATCAGTCCCATATACCACTTCCTTCCAAATGCACAGGGGAGGGAATCCCTGTGTTTATAGGAATTCAGAAGAATGTAAAATCACATTCTTCTCCTTTTGTACACAACTTATGTTAATTTGCTTTTCATATTACATTCCTTAAAATAAACTATTTTAATATGTGTGTGTGTGTCCCAATTACTTAAAAAGAAACATGCAAAGCAAATTAGCGCTTTTGTGAAATGAGATGAGTAATTTTAGAAGAGGCTGCTGCTTCTAATTTATTGTTATTATACAAATCTTATTTTTAGGAGACATCTCAGATCATAAATCCTCATTTACATTCATATCCTCTGCCTCCAGATTTGAAGAAACATCTTAATTTCTACAGCAGTTGAGATGATGATGAGCATCTCCCTCGGATCTCTGCGTTAAAACTCGCTTGTCCTTAAGTTCTGATCAGTGTAATTTTGCCGTAGCCGAGGAAAGTGCCTTGCCTTCCCTCCCATTGCTAAGTAGGGCGAATGGCAGGAGGTGTTCATCCCGTCACGGGTCAGAAGTCAGCTGGGTCACTAGCGGGACATTTTGATGCACTCTGGTAAAACCTATGGAGCAGAAACTCCAGTAGGAAGGCTTCCAGGTGCCCTAGATTGCAAACAGTGATTGGGCTTGTTTTCAAAAAACACTGTATAATTCAGAAAAGAAACATACATTACAATTTCTGGAGGAATCAGACCTCAGAAAGGCAGACAGTGAGAATTTAATTTGCCTTCCATGTGCACCAGAATGAACTCCTGTTATTTATATGATTAAGAAGCTGGACAGGTTATTAACTGGATACTTAACTCTTACCAGATCTTATACAACGTTATCACATGGAGCAGTGACAGAAACACCTTAGAGCTCTGCATACTATGTTCATTCTGTTTCATTTCATTTCTGTGGCTGTTTCCTTTCAAACTGAGAGAAAAACACAAGAAATATTGAAATGGGTCAGTGGCCTGCCTTAATATCAGAGTAGTTCTTTTAATGCAGGACATCAGTCTCTCTGCTTCCAGAAGAAATACTGGACCGTGTCCTCCTGACGGGGAGCAGCAGCTCCTCTGGAGATGGTGCTGACACAAGCTGTGCTCAGACAAAGGCACGGTCCTGGTGATTTCACCTGCATCTTCCATCCACAGCTTTCTGTCCCATCTGGGCCTTGATATTTACTGTATCATTGCCAGAACCTTGACAGAAAGGGAAGCAGCTACACTGACACAGCAGATGAGAGGATCCTCCCAAAATGTTTTAGCCCAACCACTCATGTCAGAAAGAGCTAAGACTGGTGGAGATACTTCTCTGACCATAACCAGACATTCCCTGATAGACTAGGGATGCACTGCTGTCCAGGTTGTTAAAAAATGCTCATGCTGAAACACCAGCTCTGCAGCAGCTGCTGTAAAACCTTAACTTCAGACAGAGGAAAGAAGATAATACAAAATACAACCGTACAAGGCACACAGGAGGGCTGGCAGCAGTCTGAAGACTCAGACTAAAAGATTAGGTAAAACAATTGCCCAGGGACAGACCACTGCTCAGCTTTTGACATGTACAAAGCTGCAAAATGTAAGTACCATGAACTCATCAACCTCTGTGAGCAGGTTTTATAATGCAAACATGCAGAGACCATTAGCTACAGCAATGCTCCCTGGCAAGGCCACAGTAAGACCATGCAGGGTACGTGGGACACCTATGGGCATGTGGGATGCCTATGGGTATGTGGGACGCGAGACATATCCTTACCAGCCTTGCCCAAATTCTGAGCCAGGCCTGGAGATGAAGGACAAGAGCAGTTACATATTCTACTTGCAGTGAGAGAATTATCATGGCAAGAAGCTGCATAGCTGGTCATCTCCCATATGGGCAAAAGAGTAATCTATAGCAGACAAGAGCTTGAAGCGGTCATGAATTCCTTCAAAAGAGTTGAAATGACATGTACTAATCCCTATATCATCATCTGGAACACTGGGGGAATGAAAATTGACTGCATCAGCAGCACTACTGTAAATCATAAACAGGACAATTTCCTTAAAGAAAACTCTACTGATTTCCTTGGGATAAACTCCTGATAATCATGAGGAGTTATAAAACATTCTGTTCCTCCGCTCTTGTCTTTCCAAGTCTTAGACAGGCAGCTTTAAAAACAGAAATATAAATCATTATAATCAAAGTAGGGAGTAATATTATATTTTAATGGTAAAATAATATCAAGACTGCAATAAATTATACAAAAAACAGCATTAGAAAACCTATCTAAGATGTTGAATTATTATCTGAGGTGAGGTTGTAGAGTTATAAGTTCATAAATAATAATGAAGCTTCTGTTGGCAACATAAGTAATGTTTAAACTGTAGAGCTTAGACTCGGTTTTTACTGAACAAGAGCTTAAAAAGAGGAGAGCATGGTAGAGAGGGCACAGCCTCAGGTAAAGCAGCTGTTACCATCCCCCAGCTGTGTGGGGAATGGCAGAGTCCCCTACATCTGAAAAGTAAGTTAATGGGCAAGAGGTGCAAGTCCTGAGCCATCGATAATAGCACCTCTAACCAAACCAACCTAGGGAAGTCTCTGAATCCTGGAATACTGGTAAAACAACCCCCAAACTTGCATTTAAAAACAAGCCCGAGTTTCCCTTTGTGTCTGACCCCAAAGAGTCTGACCTGTCAATGACATGTTAATTCACGCTTGCTGAGGTACAAGTGGCACCTCCTTGGAGTGGCTTAATGAAAATTGAAGGGTACATCTCAAGCCTTGACCATGAGAAAAGGCCAAGCGTGACCTGAGTGATGCACTCCTGCAAGCTGATGTTGCTGGGTCAAAAGACCATGCACTGCAGATACCAGCTGGTCTCTGAGGGCTCCTGCTACACCTGAGAGGGCGATCCATCACCTCACTTGCTCCCTAACGTTGCAATGCTGTTGGGAAAACCCTGGCAGTGTTAGACCAAGGCTGGGAATGCCACCTTTAACTCACGCAACTTTGAACTGATGTTTCTAGCTGTCCCAAGGGACACTGCAAACTGCCAAAGCGAGGGACTGCGCTTTGCCTGCAGCGCTCCCAGCTGCTGCTGAAGGAAGGCTTTCCTCTCCTCCCTCCTGCATGGCTCTGACAACTCTGAGACTAATACACTTGGGAGAGCTAAAAAAAATCCTGTGGAAGTCTTATCTGGGTATCAGCACCATGCTTATGTTTTAGTAATAAGCTTCAGGTAAACTATGCCTATAGCTTGCTGAGCTTCTTGAGCTGATAAGTGGTTACAAACGAAGATCTGCATAGAAAATACACTGTACTACTGAACATGGATCCGTTTCTAATGAAAAACAAAGCTAAAAGAGGGCTCAGCAAACAGGCTTCCCCTGGCTGGAGAACAGAGACTTATCTCAAACTGGTAGCTCTGCAAGAAAGCAAACCTCACATCTGCAAACACTTTTGCTACTTCCTTTCCACAATAGTTTTAACAAGAGGTTTCAAAACATGATGGCTGAAAATCTTCCCCTGCTGAACCCACGGCAAAACTACCTCGGCTCCCATGCATGGAGTTACATGCACGATGCTCTGTGTGTGTGTGTATTTACTGATTTATATCTATATATAATTTTTTTGAATAAAAGCAATTTAAATCTTGGCATGCCCTGGGCAGGTAAGTAGGATTAAATCCATCATACTTATAGCCTATCTAAATCCAAAAGAAATTATATGACTTGTTGAGGGCTGCCTGGAACACTTTTGGTAGAAAACAGCTTGAAACTGAGTGTCTATTTTTCAGGTTGATGGAGCTTGTGCAAGGGTCATCAGTCTATCAAAACTTCTAATTCTCCACTGTTCTTTCGCTGTATGTTGAATATTCAACCACGCATTCATGGATGCAGACTAGAAAAGTTTTTATTCTGCAATCAAAGATCTACACTTTACAGCTTCTCAAACTTAGTTGATTTTTAATCTAAAAGGGAAATAATTTTTAGGGAATCTTTGATTCAGGTTAGATTTAGAAAAGGCTGGACAGACTTTGAATCACATTGTTAAAAGTAGAGCGACCTTGATATGTGCCTTCAGATGCTGTGAAAGAGGAGAGAGAGTTCATACTCCTGATAAGCGGTCTTTTTAAAAATAAACAGCAAGCAGTGAGGAAGTTACTGTTGCATTTAAATTACCTATTTATTTAAAGTAACCTTCAAGACCTGATATTTACTTTTGCTCCAATGGAATTTATCATGAGAAAGTTGCATAGTTAGTGAGACTACATGGACATTTAGCTATTTTTCCCATTTATTAGTGTAAATATTTTTATTATCATCTTCTTTGTTGACTAGCAGCTTGCTGTAAAGGAAGAAGCCATAGAGTATTCTATTATGCAAAAAGACAAGAAAGCTTACACTGGATTTCTGACCTCAAATCTGTCTTTTGTCAATAACACTGACAGCATTTTGTCTTTGCAGAGTTGAACACTATCTGCCAAAAGAAAAGGTCCTTAAATAAAACAACAACTGAATATAACCATTTTGCCCTCAGCCAGCTGTGAGCTGTTGCAACGATCCTTGCAATTAATGATGATAGCATGCATCAGTGACTCACGGGGATTGCTTCAATATTTGTGATGGGTTCATATTTTCCTGAGTTGCAATGGAACTGTCCTGTGCTTAGGCAAAAGGCTCCCCACCAGAGCACCACTGGGTGCTGGAAATCTTGTGTCCTGTTTTTTAAGCATGACTTTGTTTATAGGGTGTTTGGAGAGATGGGACAAAAATGAGATGGGCTGAAGGAGGGGGAGAGTGAGGGTGCCGAGGATGGAAGCGAAGGTACCAGCTCCCTATGGAAAGCACAGCCAGCTTTTTCCAGTTTTTCTCTATCACACTTGGAAATCACTTGGCAATCTGATCTGTGGTCTGATTACTTTTTGTCTTCTATTTTGTTCTTGTTTTATACACGTTCAAAACTGCTTCTTCATGACACAGGTTTTGTCAGTTCAACAGCTTTATGCTGTGTCCTCTGCCCAAGAGCACACTGTGGGAGGTGTGGAAGCCCTGAGACTGCTGTCACCTCCGAAAAAATGTGATGTTTGTCCCTGGGGCACCGGTGGGGTATGACCTGAGTGCTCTGCTGTCACAGCAAGGTCTGCTCGCTGCAGTGTTCAGGGAGGGCTTCCCCAAGCAGGCTGGTGCTGGTGGTGACTGACTGCACTTGGCACTGTGCGGTGGGGTGGGAAGGCGCATCTCTGTAAGGTGGATGCTGTTGCAGGCAATCAGCATCAGCTGCCCCTGCCTTTTATCCCACACACTCCCAAGATGTACACATTTGCAGTTGACAGTCCCCAGGTTTTGCTTGGGTAAAGAAAAGTGGGAAGGGCTTGGAACTTTTCTCCTGTGGACATTATCTAAAGTTCTGGGTTCTCTCCGGAATTTAGACCTTCCTAAATACAAATAAAGCTTTTGGAGATAGTGAGCACAGTCCTTGCTCCAGTAAATTTTCTGTCCCTTCAAAAGGCACAGAAATCTGGGGACGCAGGGCAGCATCCAAACCAGTTTCTAGGAGTACATTTGATGGCGCCAATTAATCTAGCAGCCAAATTCAAAAGGCAAAGAACACTGTGGGCTGCCTCTCCTCAGAGGCTGCCAGGAGAGGGAGAGGAGAAGCTTCACAACTTATACTGGTACAGGTAGCAGGTGATCTGAGTTCAGGCCACAGTGACCCCATCACAGGAACTAGTGTTCAAACACGGAAGCTCAAATAATTTCAGGCAAATTTCAAATCCATTTAAAAACCAGCAAAAAGCTCTTAAAATGCACAGGCTAGAATAAGCTTTGAGATGGCCTCCATGAAGGATCAAATAAATTTTCTTCTACATAAGGTCTTTGCTTTTGCAATGAATAAAAGCACTCCCCTTTTCACAGCTACAGCTTCTACCTTACCTCCCCTCAAAAACCTGTGGTATCTGTGTATTCCCCTTTTCCCTTTTCTAAGTTCTCCAATGCCCTCTGCCCTTTAAAGGCTTTGACACAAAAGGTGTCCATTTATTAGAGGGGTTGTGGAAGTTCTAGGTTAGCAGGACTTCAGTTTACATCAAAGCTGAAACGCTGCTTGAAAGAGTTTCCTGAAGGGGTCCTTCCCCTTCTTTTTCATCCTGTAGAGGGAAGAGCTGCACCACATGATTTTCACAGGTACAATTTATTTACAAGCAAAATCCACGTCCTGCTTATCCATACAGCCAGCTGACAGATGCTTGTTAGCAGGTGAAAAGAAGGCTACTTGTTAAAGTGCAGCTGCTTCGATATTTTTTTGCCAGCTGCATATCAGACACCACCTGGCAGGAATTTATTCATTAGATATTACTCTAAAAAACAGCAATGTGATGAATTTAAAATGTTAATTTGGAATGTTTTAAGGACTAGGTAATTGATGAGGAAATACAATGCTAATTTGCTGTGACTGGTAGTGCTAGTAGCTATAATATTTGATTACTTTTCTAGGTTTGCAAATGAAAGAGCCATTGTCAATCTAATACAATAAAATAGCAAAAATCTTTTCCCATATTTATTAGTAAATAAAGGGCATGGTGGATTCTTGGTCACAGATATTCAGCTGAACTGAAGCTCATGGTGGAAAGTTAAGCTTCTGTTAACAGCTGGAGAAAGTGCTTGTATTCTTTCTGTTAACACTTCATCTCACCATAATGTGACAATCTGAAGATCTCAAGGGAGTTGTTCACAATACCTTCATTTTACCTTCCTGGGGTTCTATTTTTAATGAGGCTACTTGTCCTTTCCTCAGTTTATTATAAGTTAAAAAAAAAGTTTTGTAGGAGTGAATGTAAATCTCTAAGCATAAGTCAATTCCATCTAAGTTATAAACCCTGATCATGGAGACTTATCCAAAATAGAAAATCTGGGTTTTACATGAAATATATCATGTATAAGGTATTCAAACTGGAATAAAGGAACCTACTTCCTTAATGGCGTAGGTTTTCTTTTCCTTTGCCTCTTAAAATATAACAATCCTCTCTCCCACAGGGTTGATCTGAATCTGTACATCAACAACAGCGAAAAATAGAATTTCCAGGAAAAGAGTTCATTTATAAGACTGGTATTCAGCTCCCAAAGAGCATAATTCACTTCTGATTATTATATTACTGGATCTTTTCTTGGATAATTAATAGATGGGATAACCTGTAATATGTAATTACAAGAAGACCAAAGAATTTTGATCTAATTTATTGACTTAGTATTTTATGAAATGAAAGTTCATTATAAAAAAGAGGAAGTCTTTTTTTGTTTGACCTTTTCCTTATCTAATTGATACTCCTTAGATACTTCCATGTCCATTTATTTTCTAACCATGTCATATGTGCTCTGTAGAAGTGGGTGTAGAAGAATGGATTTTCTGCTATCACTTATTTTCAGTAGTAGCGTAGCTCCAGGGCTTCAGCCCATAAGAAGTTTTAAAATATAATGTTCCTTTTCTCTTCCTCCTTACTCTGACCCCTGAAGGTGAAGCAACACCTCCTGAAGGTTAGAGAGATGCAGCTTTAGAAGTGCCCTTGCATCGTGCCAAAGCAAGCAGGCACCTGGGTACGATGTAAAGTCAAGGGAAAAGACTTGAGGCACAGTGAAACAGAAAACTTTGCCTGAGGTTTTCAAGAAACACTGAACCTTCCTATGTTAAACCTTTCCTGCTACAGGGGAAAATACAGTCTTCTCAGTTTCACCACAAGGAAGATAAGGCACCATCTTTTGCAGGTCTCAGGAGCATGGGAGACAGTAAAAGGCATTACATTTGTTGGATTTCCAGGCATGTTTGCCTGGTAATTATGTCTTATCAAATAGATTTTTCCTTTCAAAATTCTTATAATCCTGATGTATTCTGAAAATAAAAAATAACAAAACAAGTTTTCTGAAGAAATTCAGGCCTTTTGCTTGAGGAAAGCTGAGGCTATAAAGCCCAGGAAGATCGTGGGTGTAAAGCCAGTCTGGAAAGAAGGCTGCAACCGTGCAACGCCTGGCCGTAAAGAGCCTGGCCGATGCCAACAGGGCTGGAGGAGAGGAGCCGCTTTGCCTCTGGTCTTCTCCAGTCTGTCAGCACTTGCTAGAGCAGCAAATATGAGAGCCAGTGACTCCCACTTCCCATGCCCATGAGTCTGTCCAAACCTAGTTGTTGACAAAAGGCATTAAGAATTTAAAACTGAGGATGAAGGGAAGCACCAAGTCCCGTGCTGCTGGATGGCTTGCCTTGCTCAAAACTGGGGTCTGTGAGGCAGCACATTTGGGGCACTACTGAGATAAATGCTTGTAAAGGCAGAGCTGAACCCAGAACATTTCTAATGTGGCAGCCAGGAACATGTTTAGTTTAACGAAGGCTGCTTGAGGGCAGTTTTCTTTCTCTGTCGTCATTCTTTCACGAGCTACCATTACAAAACACCTCAGCTGGCCCGAGGATGAAAGATGTGGTAACATATCACTGCCTTTTGAGATTCCCTGTTATGCCCTTAATAGATATCCGTGACTCTTTGCAGCTCCATAACAAGAGCAGCGTGCACCTCCACTCGAGATTTCCTGCAAATGAATCCCATGTGCAAAGCAAGCACTTTGTGCTAACCTGCTGCTAGACCGAAACCTTCTAGCAGCAATAAAACATAAAGCATGTGAGTGAAAATTCCATTGAAGTATATGGTTTCGCATAGTTTCATCTACCTGCTTTTCCCTAATTTCATACTTTTTGAAGATAAATGGTTGTTTTTTCAAGTTTTGAGGTATTTTATGTAAGCCACACCAATATATTTCAAGTTGATAAACAAATATAATTAAGGAATGAATAACAACTGTTATTCTCATAAAATCTGATCACACAGTTACACTTAGTTTTATTTTAATTTAGACTTTTTTCTCACGTGTATTTATTAAAAAAAAAACCACCCATACAATCATCACTTCTGTTTATTTACAGGGGTCAGTTCTGCTACCACCGAAGTCACTAGTAAGAACAAATTGGTAGAAAAAGGCAGACTGGTTTTTATAGGGAATAATAGATTGGATTGGCTATATAATAAATTAATTACTACAAGATATTTCTTTCTGGTATTTGGAACTGAAATAGTACAAAGGAAACTTTAGTAGCTTCTGACAAAATTAAAAGAGGAAAAGGTATTTTCTTTCTATATGTTCATACAAATATTCCAATGCTCACTCTATATGCTGCTTAATTACAGAGATCTAATTGAGTAAACTGAAAGAAATGCACAGGTCTGAAGAATGATAATGAAATATTAACTTCAGTTTTCCAAAATTGAAAGAGCTCGATTAAAAGTAATGTGATTTTTCCCCTACTATTTTTTTACTTAAAGTTGAAAAATGAACTAAATAGCTGCTTAGCTAAAGGTCATTAAAAAAAAAAAAAAAAAAGAGATCAGAGAAAGATTACGGTATATTTTCAGATCAGTTGTTTCAGCATCTCATCAGCCCAAGCTGCTCACAGGACAGTGAGTGTTGGTATGAACCAGATAACTATCTCATCAGATTTGTATTGCTGGTGCATGCGGGGAAGCTGTATAGAAACTCTCCAGCGCAACTATTTATCTTTACATTCACCAATACAGCATAGCAACACTTTTCAATCCCATGCATGCTTACAAAGCTATCTGTATAGCTGTATGTACACCTATGTGTCTGCACAAAAACGCATCCACATTTATATTTAAGGGACATAAGATTTCTACAGAAATCAATGGAAGACATTCCTCTTCTCCTCAGGGAAAGGAATGCATTAACCATATGAAGAGACAATAGGGAGATATAAGAATTTTTAGTGTGATTCATTCAACCAATTAAGATGTCTAATTTATAAAGAGATGAACTGCACCCTAAAATTATTAATTTCTCTCCACCAACTGCAAATGGAATTTAGGTCATTTGTGGGTAAGTACAGTTGTTCTGATGAAGCTGCTCAAATGTAATATGGAGAAACAAGGAAGGCTGACTGCTAACAGGACAGGTGATTTTGGCATAAGAAACAGTGAGTCAAGAAAACATCTGGCATAAGCCATCATTACCGACTAGTAAGGGTTCAGGAATTACTAGGGATACATAAGCACTGAATAGGAAATGTACATTTTCTATTTAGTAAATTTAGTACGTGGGTTTTGATATGGTACAGCTGGTGCCAGAGAGCTCCAGCGTGTTCTGGTGTTACAGAGAGGATATCTTAAGCGGATTCAGAGAAGAATAATGAAAACAGTTCTGAGACTGGAAAGAATGCTATATTATGCATTATTTGAGGGGTGAAAAGTATTTGGTTAAGTAAAGAGGAGATTATAGAATAATTTTATTACACTCTTTAAGAACCCAAATGAGGGACAGAAATTTGACTTTGGAAGGCTTTCCAACCTTGCAGGCAAAGTTATATGAAGAAATTGAAGTCTAGAGTTTGAAACTAAATTAAAAATAAAACGAAAACACACTTTTAAAACAGTCAGCTGGAACAAATTAATCAAAGTAATGGGGATTTGCTGGTGACTGCAAGTCAAGGTTCATACTTGTGCTGTAATGCAAGTATTTTTGTTGCACCTAAAGATAGTACTAATGCAGGATTGTCATCTGTTTCCAGGGTCTCAGGCCAGACAGTCAAAGTTGTCCTCACTATCCTCAAAATTAAGAGAATCTGGTGCTTCATGCTTAGTTTTGTTTGAAGTCTTAAGTTATCTCTGTTAAAGGGCTTTTTCCTACACAAGTAGAAAACTGCTGAGGCAGACAGATTTGCTACGAGACTTGTCATTGGCAAGACCACAACTAGTGGATCAAGGGACGTTGTTATTCCACCTGGGAGAAACTTCTGAATCTGCATCTGAAACACGCAGCTGGTGCATTCAGGCACTGCGCTGGTGCACGTGATGGATGCAAAGAGGTTGACGAGGGTGGGCAACACAAGGGGAAGGGATTTACTGTCCCTGTTCCCTAATAGGGAGTTTTGGAGAAAGCAAAGCCAGAATCTTCTGGGAGGGGCAGAGTGGAAGCACGGGCAGCAAAGGCTGCAAGTTACAGCAAGGGAAATTCTTGCTCTCTACACAGAAGAAAACAGAACACAGCCAGGGTAGAAAGTTCTGGATCAGGTAACACAGAAAGGCTGTGGAAACATTGTCTTTGGAGATTTTCAAAACTTGACAGGACAAGGCTCTGAGCAGCGGGTTGCACAAGATGACCTCCAGAAGTCCCTTCCAACCTAAATTATTCTGTGCTAAGATTCTGTTAATATGGGGTATGTGTTGTAAATAGAAACTCAGACTCAACCACATGGAATAATTAACTTTTACTCTTTATCATCAAAGGCAAGTATTTCAATGCATAGAGTCATCCATCTTGTGGGAAGATGTCATTATTTTCATCTCACTTGCTACATAAAACTCTGCAGTAAAGTGGATTTTTCTGCCTGTAATTATAACAAAATAAAATGTTTCTCTTCTTATCAAGCTCTTGCTTACAAATCCAAAGCAAAGTCCAAAATGCTGACCTCAGAAGCATGATTAATCCATTTGCCTGAGAAGTAAGAATATTTCTCTGACTTAAAAACATATGTGTAAAGAAATCTCAGTGGCCTGGAATTTAATCAAATATCTGCAGTTTCTGAATATTATGGAATCACTGTAGTTTTCCGTGTCTTGCTTTAGCACTTTTACATACATCCTGATCTAGAGAAAAGACGCAATGCTTCCCACTGTAAATGTAGTTTTTCTATATAAGGAGCAACTGCTCGCTCTCTGTTGCTGTTAAGTGTAGGCTTCCTACAAAGCCAGAGTAAGACAACAATAAGGTTTGGAGCACACTGCAAAAAACAAGCCAATCCAACAGCAAGAGATAAGCTCCCAGTCTATTTTAATATGTTGAAAAACAATGGGTATTTATTTTAAAAGGATTAGGTTGTGGGTGGGGTTTTTTTGGTTTTATTTCCCATTTAACTTTTTATAGCTAAAAATAGGTGTTTCAAACTGTAAGCAGTCACCTTCATCTTGAGTAGTGCTCTGATCCTTTAACTCTGCCGGATAACTATTGAAAGACCTTTTGTGTGAAAGGTCATCCAGATGAGCAAGCTTTTATCATTTCTACATACCACAGCCAATGCTTGCATAAAGAGAACAAAAACCAAAATTATAAGAGTTCAATTGATCTTCCAGTTTGTATTGTTACTATAGTTTCTTCTTGTGAATTATTCAACTTTCTCTGTTAAAGCAATTAAAAAAACCCCAACTCTCCAAGCCCTGTTTTTACCACTGTATGCAAACATGCACCTTGGTCATACATAGGCTGGTTATCGTCTCCCTTAGCACGGCATTTGTCCACAAGCATCTAAACATGAAGACTAAAGAGGCAAGTTTCTGTGGGTATTTCTGTGGATGTTTTTGACAGAGCTGCCTGTCTGGTCCCAGCTGTGGAGTGGAGAGTGTACAGCATGCACTACAAAGTTACTCTTCACAGAATCTGAGCCGATGCCTAGCTGCTTCATGGCTGAAATGATCTCATGACAGATTGGACATCTTGATCTTCCAGTTTTCCTGTTCAAAAGAGTCTCCTCATTCCTATTAAAAGGCATAATTCTGTGAATTTAATATTGTATCTAATATCTCTTTAGTTTCAGAACTGAGCTTTTCATCTTTCAAGATTATGTTCTGCATTATCCCTACAGTCATGTATTATTTTTTTAATAATTCTAGTGAAAGATTCAAGATATTAACTGATCTGAGACAGTAACTACTACTTCTTGCACATAAGCTACATATTAGTAAAGGACAGGGAAAAATACCAGGCATTCTTAAAAGTATGTGTCCTCAGCTGAGCTTTTGTTTAACCTAATCTGATAGATTTTTTCATAAGGTAGATGTCTGACTTCTTAAGTATTGGTATATTTTCCAAAAATTCCAAAGCAACTTCTGATTTTCATAGGCAGATTCCACTGGCACTTAGTTTTCCTGTGTCCTTTAAGAATTTCTGAACTTTTCCTCGTAGCACTGCACAAATATATTTCAACACTAACTTGGTTATTTCTGAAAGTAATTTCATCCCAATGCCAGTTAATTCTTGACCTTACTGCTGAGACTGAATCATGGTTAGAACGGTCTAACAGTCTAAAAAGTTGGAAATACTTCTTTTCAGCAAATATATCCAGAGCACATTTGCCTTCCATGACCATTTAGCCTGTGTGCCCTCAAGGCAGAAGGGCATGGGCTTGTGCTGCGGATGCAGGGATCACCTCTCCAAGAGCTACAGCCAGAGCATCCAAACACATCAATGGAAGTCTGACTCGAATTACCCACATCCTCTGGCTTTTGAAGTGCCTGTTCTCAAATTCACGCCGCTGTGAAAACCAGGACCATTTTACACTGTGAGCCAGAACGTTCGGTGGGCAGTTGCCCATCAAATTTACTCAGTTTTGCACTAGGTAGCTACTTACACACCTAAATACAGGTTTAAGAGAACACACTTTTGGATCGATGCACAAATCTGATTTGCTTAAGTGGACACAGTGCATATATGACTTTTTTCAATCTTTAGCTATATTATTATCAGACGTTGCCCTAGACAATGGCAAAAGGATTTCATTCAGAGTATTTTGCAGTGCTTTGAAAGAGTGAAATTAACCTCTAGGACTCATACCTATTTTTACTTTACGTTTCAGAAACAATCCTTAGAAGATAATCATTTGTCACAAGACTAAACTTGTTAGAATGAGAATTCACTGGGGTGTTTCCTGGTTTGTTTGTTTTTTGTGCTTATCAGGATTCCTACTGACAGAATGACATTTTAAATCAAATGTCCATCAACAGGTTCAAAAGGCCCAGCACGCTACCTTCATGCAAGAGTTAAACCCATTACTGATACAGCATCCAGTGAAACTAATAAAAGCAATCTATTAGCCAGTACATTTTGTTCCTGGGGATGTATAAAACGAAAATCAATATGAACAACATGAACGTTGTGAGGCAGCACTGGTGCTGCTTGTTTTTGAAAATAAGAATCGTTGGTTATGTTGGTACATTGTAAAATATTCTAGTATTTCCTTTAACTTCACCGACTAGTTTTCAATAGAAGACAATAATCTCGCTGGGGAATCTGCCTCTAACACAGCACTGAATTTCTCTTTATGAACTGAAAGCAATCTGTCTGGCTAGGACATTGAGGACCAGTAATTTACTACCTCAACTGTAATTTTAAGTGCTCACCCAATGCAGAGATTGAAGCTTTCATTCTATAATTATAGAGGAATCAAAGACTAGCACAGTAATGTATTGAGCTATAATGCCAGCTATTTATAATCATCACTTCTCAGGCAATATGTTTTTAATATTTTAGGATGGTATGATTTTCCAAAACAGTCCTTTTTCTTTCTTTTTTTTTTTTTAAATAAATATAAGTTGCCTAAAATGGCTGAAAAATGCAAATTGTTTTTAAAGCTTACAGTATTATAGTATTTTTAATGGAAAGAAAAAAGAACCTGTGAAATTTATCAGGATTAGAAAGGATTAGGTTTGGTCCTTCCTCTGTAATAAGGTAAAAGAAACATCGGAATAAGATATGTACATTTAAAAAAACCCACAAAAATCAAAACACCATGGTATGTAACAAGGTTAAGACAGTAGGTTTGGGTTCAAGGTCAGCCTACCAAGCCAAAGCATTTCACAGCACTCCATGAGTCCAGCCACCTCATTGAAAATTGCTGTTTAAACTCTCTTCTTCAAATATTTTAGTTACAGTTTTACAGTAGTCATCTAATAATGAGCCTCAGGGATGGATTAGTTGCTTTTTCTGATCTGATCACTTGTAAGCTACCCAGATCACCAGTCTTTCCTATCACTAGCTGAAATATGTGTTACAAATGACATTTGTTACACAGTTAACTGTAGAGAAAGCCATGTATGTTACTGTTTCTAAAGTTTGGCTGTAAGAAAGCAGCACCTGGATAAAACCATCACCTGGATAAAACCAAAGGTTTCTGTGGGGATGTAGGACTTCAGACAACACTAAACTTTCCATCAGGAGAGTTTTCTTGTGTCCAATTGCAGAGTTTATGGCCAAAGGGAGAAAAAAAATCTAATGGAAGAAAAGCAAGAAATCACTAGTTACAGAAGCGTCCCTCTTGCGAAAGATCTCCCTTATGTTACAGTCTGACCCTCCTGGTCTGTATTGAGGCTTGGACCCCTGCCTGACCGCTTAGGGATCCCATGTCTCCAGACCTACCAAAAGATGCCTTTCCCCCTCACTGCAGTGTCGTGTCATCCTGTCCCTGCCCCTCTGTTTGATATTTCTGGGCAGCTTGAAAAGGCCTATGGTTCCTCTGGGAATAGGGTCAAGACATTTCTACACTCAGACAATTCTGTGGGAAACACGAGGAACATTTTTCCACAGTTAAGTCTTTTTATGGTAAGCGAGTCTTTCCAGGTAATGCTGATCAATTCCTTCAGCCCACTAATAAGGCTTATCAGGTTGTCCCTGATTACGTTGTTTGTAGTGTCCAGCACAATGAAGCCTTGCATTTATTAGGGCTTTTGATGTCATATTGTTGTACAAATAATTATTAATAATGGAAAAACAGCTTGAAATTATTCATGAATAACGTGTTATGAAGTTGATTTAGTGTCTGCAAAATCCTGACTTGCATACCCAATTAATTAATACACTAGTTCAAAATTCAAGCGATACAGTTTTTGTCAAAAGCTCTCTGCACCGCTTGCTTGCTCGGGCTCTGGCGGAGCCTGATGCTTATTCAGCAGGCAAGAGGGTTTTCTGTGCTGTTCCAGCTCAGTGATCTGACGACACTCACCTTAACTAGCTTCTTGTATCAAAGATTCACTCAGCCGAGCACTTTCAAGGAGAAAGCTGAAACGCAGGGAAGGGTCTCTGGGCAGGCTGACGACGCATCCCGGCAGACACATCCCGGAGACCCTGAGGATGGTTTACCCTCACCAGCAGCCAGCTAATGGACACTTACGGACTCTGACCCATACTTGTGTTCTGTGACTGGCTCCATTTATTCTTGCACCCATAAAGGACTGAGGCATAGGGGAAGCCCCTTGCGTGCTTATGCATATGCTTATGAACCATTCACCTGGCAGAACAGATGGACCCATGACTACTTGTCTCCTTGCTTTGCACCAACGAGATCCCTGGCACACAAGAACACCCACAGTCACTACCCTCCCTCTCAAAACTTGCATCCAAACAGTCTGTTCCCTTGGCTGGTTGCAAACTTAGGTAACCTACACGGGTTAAGTGTCACCCCCATACATTCATTTCTCTAACTTCTTCATTTGGTCACATCTCTGGCATTACTGACTGATGTGGGATTGTCTGCACATTCAGTGCTGACAGCCAGGTTACTTTTTGACACCCAGGAGGAATTTAATTGCTTTTTTATACACTGATTGCAGTGTAGAGTGTGCCCTTGATAGCAATATGAGTTTCAGGATAAAATAAAAAGCCAAGGTATAAAAATTCCTGCCAGCCAGCATGAAAGCAGAGACAAAGCCTCATCTTCCCTTTTTTTTTTGTTTGCAAAAATCAATTGATTTTTGTCATGGAAAAGACATTTTGCTGTGTTATTCAGGAAAAGAAAATATTCTGTATGGACAGATCTACAAAAACACTTCTGTTTTGCTATAAAAGGATAAGAAAAAGCTAAATATGAGATGCAGCTAATGTGAGACATTACATATAAGAAGGCAAGCTCTGGTATTTAGCATTGGTTCCAATTTAAAGATGTTTGTAAGGAGGATTTTCCAATGTATGTGCCATCTCTATCCATTTCTTTTATGTACTGTTCAAAGTCTATTTCTGAAACCCTAGTCTACTATTTTATCTGGCCTTACCCACCTGAAAGGTCAATGTTGAAGCTAATTGCCTTGAATACCCCTGGCTCAGGACAGGGCAGACTCCCTCTGGAAGTGTCTGTCTCCCTTATCATTTTACTGCAGAAAGAAGTTCTTCAGACCCCCTACCTAACATTAGCTGAGACAGAGCCCATTGGAAACACATGAAATATCATACACTATCAGCTCTAGTAACCTGTTTGTTGTGGTGACATGTTTTCCAGTCTGTTTTCGAGTGGTGACATGGGTCACTTTCTCAATGCCATATCCTCAAATCGCTGAGCAGCAGGTAGAACTTGTTTTATTCAGGCCCCTTAGAAATATGCTATTTTCCCATGGAAGGAAAAAAGAATGACTAGAGATTGAACCTAACTGATGATGCAACCAGAAAGTGGTCCTTAAAAGTGCCTTACATGGTACAACAACCCTGGCCTGGAGTAATTAATTTACTTCCAATGTCAAAGTAATTTGTCTCAAATGCTGAGCAGTCAAAATATACAAGCACTGTGGTGTTACTTGTGTTGCATTGTATCATATTTGTGCTTCTAATCTGAAGATAAATATGTAAACAAGAAAAAACATTTGAAGTTGAGTTAAGGTTCTCTCTAGTAAATGCCATGTAAATTTCGGAGTGATCTCATCATATACATGTGTGTGTGCGCGCGCGCGTGTGCGTACACCCGCATATAGATGGTGCTACATAAATACAAGATAGAACATATGTGCTTCTATGAAAATGGACAGCAGAAAGAGGAAAATAAGGTGAAGATTTTGAAATAATTAAGAAAAAAATATCCCCTAACCTTTTCTTCTGTTATCTGACCTTGGTTTCCATGGAAACAGGATCAGACACATCAGTATCAGGAAGAACTCTCACTTAAAGATGTCACCTACAGAAAGGAACTGGTACCCAACATAGGCACACACCCCAGTGTGAGCACTCTGAGAGCTCAAAGTGCCAATGCAGATCTGCTGTCAGTGGTTTGAAGCAAAATATTTCACTTTCAAAGGAAGAACAGGAGGACCAGACCCTCTGCCCTCTGTAAATCAAGCCTCTCAGACACATATCCTGCTAGGCAGGAAAAAATGTAGGTGCCCAGCATCACTAGTTACTTTGGGTTACCTTGGCTTCATATCATATATATGTCTACAGTTTACACCAAAGGGGCAAGGTCTGTTTTTGTAAATAGAGAGGCTTTAATTACACGCTGCAAAACCCACTTGCTGTTGAATAAGCTGACAAAATCCTAGGAAGGCTCCTGCACAGAAGGCAGGAGGTGGCTATGGAAACATCTCACCCTGCTGCAGCAGTGACTAAGCCTGGGGTCCCATCAATAGTATGTTCTACCAGTAGGGAATGAACACTGTCATAGCTTCAGCAAAAACAACAAAGAAAGGAGCCATTTTCCGTTAGATCCTGGCCACATATAAGTGGCTGACCCAAGGTACATAATTTACTTCAACTTCTTATTGATCCTGTCTCCCCGGGGTCTGACTCACTAGGGCCATCCATCCACTGTGCCCTAACATCCCTGACTCAGACCTGGCTCTCATGGCTCCTGTTCATGCTCAGAATTTTCCCATCCCAAAGATGAATCTTGCTTAAGAGTAACTGCATTACAGATAAAGCTTTGTTACTTAATTAAGGTATAGAACTAATTGCCTATAATGATGTCATCAAAAGTCTGTTTGCTAGAGTACAGCGCTGGTATAATTTACATAGAAAAGCTTAGAGATGGACTGTAAATAACTCGCAAAACCACAGTGTTCTTTGTTTCATTATAAAACAAGAATGAAGGGAGTCAGTCTTTGGCATCAGGGTTATTGACAATACAGATACACATCAAACCTATTATAGAACCTGACATTCCCAGTTTATTTTCCCTTTTGATTTTTTTAACACCCTATGTTACTTGTTTAACAAACTGTTCTCAATATGACGTATTCACAATAAGCCCATAAGCACAAACTGAAACACAATTTCCTGCTAGCTTCAGTAGAAATACATTAATCCACTGGATATTTCCCAGGACAATATTATCTCTTATGTGCAGGCTATATTTCTCTCATTCTGCTGCAAAGGGGAGAAAAAATCCTTGAAAATCTGTTTGAAAAGTGACATGCAAGAAAGTCATAGGTAAACTGCCTCTTGCTCATGTGAAGACTTTCCTATCTATTTATCTATCTATTTACCATCTTTCTTGCAGCAAATCATTTACTAAAACCCTCCCTGAACATGACAGTGAAGTTAAATAATGAAAGGAAGACAAGAAGGTAGGTAGGCTGCTGTGCTTCTGATTGCTGTGAAATGCAACTGTCATATGTTTCTAACTGCTTTGTATCACAAGAGCATTTTGCATATCAGGAAAGGAATAATAGTGTCTGTTTTGTATGTAGAGACAGGCATCTTTTAAATACTCACTGCTGTTATTCACCCTCACATTTTCAAGGCTACATATGCTGCCATACCTTATAAAAACGCAATATTAAATGCTACCAGGACTCTAGGGGTGGTTGGTTACTGGCCTTTTATGACCCACAAGGCTAAAACACTTTTTCTTCACTATCTTGTCAGCTGGTAATGGGAAATGTTTTCCTCCAAAACAAATAAAAACAGAAAACTAATTTAGAGTAAGTTCTAGTTTTAAAAACCAAGCAAATTTTTAAAGACTAAGCAGGGGTTTTTTTCTCTTTTCCTTTTCCTTTTCCTTTTCCTTTTCCTTTTCCTTTTCCTTTTTTTCCTTTGCTTTTGCCTTTCCTTTCAAGTGCTCACATTATGCAGAGGAAGTAGTAAACTTTCTGCAACTCAGAGCAGGGGCAGAGACTGGGCTTGGGATACAGCCCAAGATGCCATTCTGTATGAATGTGCATTCCTCCTCGCCCTTCCTGTGCATTTCAACAGTATCAGGTGTTTCAGAAGACCGGCTGATGCGCTCCTAAAAAATTCAGATGGTGTTGACGTTACAGAGCATTTCGTTCTTGATGTATACCAGGCCAAATCTAGCAGGCTGGAATCCCTGGTCTTTCTAGGGAAAGGTGGGATCTGTGAGAGATGGCTGCATATTGCTGTAGCCAGTGCATTTCTGCCATGTATTTTCTAGAGGCATTCTGAGGAAGCGCCCTGAGAATCTTGTTGCAAGAGCCAGCTCCCTGTAATTGCAGCTGTCATAGTGGAAGCAGAAAGCCAAAACCATTGCAGCCAGGCAGTAGAGGAAAGGAGAAGGACAGATGGGAAATATTAATCTTTGGGCAAATGTGTTACTGGGGTAACATGGGACTACTTGGTGGGAAGCTTTCAAATCAAAAGATTCTTCAGGGAAATCTCTGGCCAGGAGAGAAAATGTGCCAGAAAAGGTTTTTTTTCTTTAGTTCTTAGTCACTTCTGCTTTGGGACAGAGCTGGACATCAGCAGTGAGGAGAACAAACAAGTGAGAGTGGAAGGGAACAGATCCCAGCTACTGAAAGCTTCAATTTCACCCCTCCTCCCCCTAGAGAGATTCTTGGTTTCCAAGTGGGGAGCTGGAGATCCTCCCGCCTTGCTGATAGCTGATTCCAGCTGAAAACAAACTCCATGATCAACCTGCCACAGGGGCTTGGTTTAACTCTACCGTGTCATTTGCATGGGGGAAATAGGATCAGTAGTTGTGTGAATTTTTCTAGTCCCCTGCCCCCGATTCAAGTGTCCCTAATAAGTAAACCTTTGACACTTCAGAGCAATGGCTGGGCTTAGTTTCTGTTTAATTAAACCACTCATCCAGTCCACTAATAAGCATCTCTGTCTTCCTCACTCCTAGTAATAGGATTGCGGTTTCACAGGCACGGCCATCAGCAACAGGTGAGTGCTTTTGTTTTTCTAACTAATGAGTGTTTCTGAGTATATCTGAACAGAAAATACTTTATCCTTGGGAAGTAAGAGCTACCCAAAGTAAGCTCCTTTTCACAGTGGAAATAATTTCTCTTGCACAAGAAGTTTATTTGGGTCATGATGCACAGACACAAATATCCCAAGCAAAAATGGAAGATTTGCTGCTGAATAGAAATGAAAATCAGAACTGAATCAGAAAATGAAGGGGTGGCTATTCTGGCACTGATCTTTCAGCTGTCTCTGAAGGAGGGGCTTTTTCATCTGTGCAACCTCACGAATGCACAGGGGCTCTCCCATAGAGATCTGCAGGGGAAGCTTTGGAAGTGAGAGTGGAAGGGGTTAAAGAGATGGACACAGACACAGCAACGTGGTACTGCATAGGTGCTTTTGCTTTTGACCATAGCTAGAGCTTTAGGTGCTTTGGAAAAAAGAGCTTAATAGTTCTGATTTGGAAATGCATCCAAACTGAACTTTCAGGCTTGGCACGTGGAAAGGATTTGTCCTTGGTTTGGGAAGAATAGCCCTTGGAGCTCTAGAGGGAAAGAGCAGAAAAACAGATGGAAGAAAATTAATTCAATAAAAATAAATTAGACCTTTTAAACAGTATTGTTTTTAATATTTATGATGCACACAAGATTTGCATTTTTCTCTCAGTAAAGTGTATGTCTCCATTTGACCTTCACTCCCTAAGTGAACGCTTTATTTAGCCTGAATGGCAGACATTTTTCTGTCTTTTCATGGACATTTTAAGAAAACCTGAATGCTGCTATTTTTTTTATTCACATTGTAAAATGATCCTTGATGATAAGAAAATGGTAATATTTTCTCATACCACATGACTGGATCAAGGTAGCCAATGATCTGTATCTGGGTTGCTATAGCGTGATGTATTATATTTCATACGATTTGCTGCAGGCAGAAATCTTAATTAAGGCCTTTCCTAAAGAGTGACCTTCAGGGACTGTATTTCTGAGTTGGTGTAAAAATAGACAAATGCCCTAACAGCATTAGGGGAGTTGTGTTAGGGAGTTAAATGTACATTTCCCCACCTCGTCTACACAAACAATGATTATTTGCTGCTATTATCAAATGAGTTGTGAGGCATTTTCGGCAAACAATCAGCCTTAACGTGTACAGAAATAGATTGCAACTTGGTGTGCAGAGCTCAGATACATAGCTTCCCCTCCACTTCCAATGCAAGTTGCGAGTCTAATTTGAGAATATACTCCCTTGACTCTATTCATCCATATTTTACTGTGCTCATGGATATTCACTGTTTTGGGATCCCTCTAATTAGCTCACATGTGGTGTCTTGCTCATCTTTCATCAATAATGCCCATATCCAGCATGCAGTGGCATCTGGGCAGGCTTGGCTGGGTGAGAAGAGGATTGTAGAGAGCACTTAGGAAGCAAATTAAACCTACTTACAATAAAGAGTTTGTAACAGTAGCTACAGTGATGCCGGATGCTAGTGGGATGTGTACAAGTATTTCCAGGCTGTTTTGCTATGAATTCTCAGCTGAAACATCCTTATGGTGCCAGACATGGGCTTTTCTTATTTCTTCCACCCAAAACAAACTGTCAGACCTCCTGGCAGTTTTGTGCTGTGGTCGCACAGGGGCTGAGATAAGGCCACCAGCTTCATCTCCTGCTGTGGATCCAGGCTTGGATTTGATCTCCAGAGACAACAGGAGAAGGCAGGCAGTGCTGGCAGCCCTACACCCTCTATGGGGCTGTGGCATGTCACAGCATACACGTTCTCAGCAGTCTCAGCTCCAGACTGGCACTTCTGATATCCCCAAAACTGCTGCCTCAGCTGAATGGTTTTTGGTGACTGGCTGAGGGACACCATACATCAAGATAAGGAAAGCCGATTTCAGTTGCCATAAGTTGGATAAGCCACTTAAATTTTGAAGGTGAAATATGCTTTCAAAGCAACTTTTAAAAAGCTTTTGACACAAGTTATCCCCACCCTGCTCTACAACACAGCTGCTGGAGCTTATAGAGAGCTCTTGTCAGAGACAGGGCTTTTGTCTCCTTTTTTTGACAAGCAGAAAACCTCTGGCTTTTTAAAGCTAAAGCCTATTGTGAGTGATACAAACCAGACTCTTGGCTAGACTCACCCGGCTTATTTCCACTGAAATAAGACTGCACTATCAGTTTACACGAGCCAAGGGACTGGCTGTACCAAGAAGGACTATGTGCTTTCAGGGAGCGCAGCAGCCCAGGAGGGGAGGGCATGGCATGTGCGGAGGAGCCTGAGCTGCCCGACTCACCAAATCCTGCTCCAGCCCCCACACGGGTGTGCTGGGCACTGGTCTGACCAGTAGCACCAGCCACACTGCTGGCACCAGCCTGTGGGTGGCCCTCAATACACTGCACAGCACGATACAGGCATTGCTCCCAGCACCAGCTCCTGTCCAAGCGATTTGCATGAAATGCTTCTAATATTCCATGCTCTGTTCTTACCACCACACTTTTCCATAAATAAATATTCACCGGCAGGTCCCAGAGTCTCCAGCCAGATGGGGTTCATCCCTGGGGTGGCTGGGATGCTGGGACAGGTGGGAAATTTTTCTTTTTATTCCCAGTTCTGCTACCACTCTTCAAACATGACCTGAGGAAAATGACCTCATCTTGCTGTTACACTTTTCCGACCTACAAAACAGAGTTAATTTAGCTTATCTGACGGTAGCAGGGAAAGACCTTATGCTTGCCAAAGAGCTTAAATTTGCTCCAATGCAAGATGCAACAGATGCACAGGAGGATGACAGCAGACCTTCCCTTCGAAGCATGGTACCGCAAAACCTGCTAACAATCCCAATAAAAGCCTCAGCTGAAAAAACAAGCTGCAAGACATCCATGCTTCCCAGCAGGATGTCCTGCGACATCCCTGCCATCCTGCCACCTCAGAGGCACGGGGTTGGTGCTCCAGCATGGGCGGGGGTGCTGCAAGTGCCGTAATCTCACACCGCCTCCTCCACGTGCCCTGCCGTACCCAAAACAGCTTCTCGGGCTCTGTTCCAGGCTGCTCAGCTGGCAGCACCCTGCGCTAAGGAAAAATAAATAATGAACCGAAGAGACAGCTCACTCTCAGCCTCACACGTCGTTGAGGAGATAACAGGCCAATGCGTATAATGATCTGCGCTGAATCATTTGCCACATCGGTATCAGAAGCTCTCAGCTTCATTCAGGGGCTCTCTCATCCAAACTGCATGCAAGATGACAGCGTTAATACATCAACGCCTGCAAAGGCGGCTGTAATGAAATCTGTCAGTGTTGCCCCTGCACCAAACACTACTTGAAAAAGCAGATGTGTAGCTCAGATTCAGTTTATTACTGTCTGAACCTTCCTCACTTACAAAACCAAAGGGTGATTAAAGGGGAAAACCCCAGGCTACTGAAAGTTGCAGTAGCTGTTGCATGCAGCTTGGAGCACAGCGGGAACACTGTCTGGAGCCTGCTGCTGTATTACTATTATTATTGTTGTTGTTATTATTATGGCTATCATATCAAATTTCGAAGACCCCCAAATAGTTCAAGGTGTTCAAAAGAAACCTCATCAAATCAGAGTAGCCAGACTTTCTGCTGTTTCTGTGTAAGATGGTGTGTTACCCCTTGGAGAGCAAAGCCAGGATGGCTGTTCAAGCCATGTGCTGTACCTTAGAGCTACGCCAGTTTTACTGTGTGACCAGGCCAAGTCACCTTAGGGAACATTCTCATAAGTCTGCAGTGCTTTCAAAGCTGAAATGTCATTTTTAGAACCTAAATCCTCCCAACTGCTAAGAACGTATAGGCTTATATGTGTCTGAAAATGAGGGAAAGTCTCCTAAATAATTTTGGCACTTCCAGAATGTATGAACTCATCTGAGCTAATTATTCTCTTTCCTTTACAGTTACTGGTCAGAAACAAGGCACAGTTGTAAGACTGTAACACAACTCACCTGCCTTCCCTGAGATCCTTCTTTGCATCCTCTTCTGCACGAGTAAGAGCCAACAAAGGCACTAGAAACGCCAGATTCTCCTTGTCGACTCTAGACAGCTCCAGTGGAGAAGTCTGCACTGTAGGCATCTAATATTAAGCTAAATGCACTCATGCACCTTGTGTCCTGCTGTGCCAGAAAGATAACACTCCCCATCTCCATAGCATCACTTCTCCCTGCTAAGGCCTGTCCAACCCTATAAATGTGCACCATGAACACAGCAGGCTCTAGTCTTGTCTCAGGTTCTCCAGGATGTAACACTCAAAAGCAACATGAGCAAGTCCTAAGAAGACAACTGTCAGACACTGAAGAGGACAAGACATTTTGCCGTCCTAGCCTACACTATCACTTTTTCCACTGGAGAGGCAAAGGAACCTGCCAGACTCTAGCAAGTCCCTTTTCTGTTCTCCTGCCCTTACAAGGCCAAATAAAGTCTCCAGCAGCTCCCCTGTGCTGCTGAGCATGGAGAAAAGCATCCTGTTGGGCCATCTGCCTGTCCTCTGCAACATGTGAGGAAAGCCTTGCTCTCCATCCCAAGTGGCGCTGATGAGCTGAAAGGTGTAAAAGTTTTTCTTCTCATGCCTTGCGTATCCTGCTAATTACAGCGAGTCAAACGGATGCAAGTAGAGGGTTATTTTGGTAATTGCCTGTCTCAAAGGTATAAAACAGTATATTACATACTATCTACAAATCAGAATTCAAAAGCAAAAACATGTGTTTAATTTTAATTTTAATTGCATTTTTACTTCAAACATCTATTTTTCTCCCTGGTGCAAACAGACCTGAGCAATCTTGCAGAGATCAACAAAATCTTCCACAAATGCTAGGCGTTTCTCTCTTGGCGCTGCTTGGCTCTCTGAGCATTCAATCTACTAACTTTGACAGAAAAAGCTGTCTTATTTCTACAGCCTGCTTATTTTTAAATCAACAAATATTTACTGCACACTGCATTTTAAAGGATACAATTATTAGCGTACCTCTGTTTGATTACCAATGACACAGTAATAATACCAGCAGCTGCTGAATTGTAAGTGAAAATAACCCTTTCTTCTCATTTTTCTTATCTGTAGACTATAACAGCACTCACGGGGACAATAACCTATGAAATAGATTAAAAGCCTGTTAAATGCTATTTTCAGCTTGGCAGATCACCAAACCCTAGCTTACCCTTAAGCTCTGTTTCCTGTTAAATATTCCTTTTAGTATAGCCATGTGACAACAGTAATGTGCAATTTTACAGTGATTAAGTAACTGCACAAACAAGAGGTTTTACGTTTACAAACTGAGTGGTGCTGCTCTCACAGGTGAAAAGGACCGTTCTCCACCAAAGACACCAAGGCTTCTGGAAGAGGTTGTAGTGGTCTTATTTGCAGATTTTCCCTCTTGCCTAGTGACTTTAAACCAGAGAAGGGGACGTTGTTGGTTTCCCATTTCTGGCTGGCAATGTTGAACTCCCTTTTTTGTCTCCATCCCCCTTTTACAACACTAGGCTTCAGATTAGCAGGGAAATAATTCATATTTATTCTCTGAATAACTGAGGAAGTTTCCAACATGATGAGTGCTGAGGGGGGTCATCAGTGGAAATGATGCAGCTGGGGGCCATACTTAGTGTGCCAATCTGCTTTTATGAACTGACTTGGGACTACTTTATCCATCTGAACAGGAGAACAAAAGGAAAAGAAAAAGAGCACAAAACTAGAAGGACTAAAGGAACCAGCAAACTTCGAAGAGCTTCTAATACTGTAGGAGGGGTTTCTTTTGAAAGCAACAGACAGGGAAGACAAGGAAAACACAGGTCTAAGAGAAAATGGGAGAAAGAAGCTTTAGTGCCACTGGAGGAAGAAAGGCAAAGCCACTGCTAGACTGGTACTGCTCTGCGGGAAGCAGTTGTTTTCACAGGGTAGATTGTTTCCATTCAGACATGCGACAAAACAGCAAGAACAGCACAACAGGATTTGCGTCTTCTGCTTCCTGCACCATTTTAGTACCTTTGGTTTTGACCAGAACCTCCCCCTTGGGGCTCTGAAACTTCCTGAAGAAAGCTTGGTTGGAACTCTAACCTTTAACTCCCATTCAGCCTTTTGGAATGAAAAAAAGCTGGTAGATAAAATCCCAACAATTTCTGAATTCAGCTGATGGGAGGCAACATAAATAAAAGTAATCCCAGCTCTTACCGGTTTTGAATAGTTGTAAATAAAAATAAAAAATGTGTGTATTTATGGACATTTCTTTTCAAAATTAAAAATTGGAAATTATTATCTGACTTCCATTCTAAGAATGAATAGCCTTTCCTTTTTTTGATGTATAAAGTTCTATCAACCTCTCACTGAAGAGATGGTAAGAGCTCATGAAATTTTATGCTGTAAGAAATAACACTCCTCTACTTGAACTTCAGCTTGCTAATGGCACAGAAGACCTCTTGCACACACATACATTTCAAAAAATAGGGATCTGCCCAAGACTAAGAAATCTCTATTTATCCAGGCACAAGTTGCTGCCTTGAAAAGATCAACACCTGGGAAGAAGACCAGCATCCAAGAACCCTTAAGGCACTCCGTCCTCCTCAGCAACCACTCACCCTGTCATTCCTCAACCCCAGGCGGTTCCCAGAGGTGGTTGCTCAGGCACCTGAGCTGGAAATTGAGCTTTTTGCTTCTGGAACAAGGCCATTATGTTCTTTAATAGAACACACATAAAATATCTTTGTATTGTTCTCTTAAAGAACACAAATATCTTTGTATTTATATTTGCTTCCTGCTGAACTGTGATACTCCCCCCCAGACTTTATTCTCCCCTCCCTTTGTCACTACATGCATATTTGATGTGATATGATTTTTCCTGCTTGGCTGGACATCACCTCAAATATGCTTCTAATATCACAATACACCAAAAAAAATGTATATTCAAGCATTCATGTCTGTATATCATCTGTATTGCTACTGGAAAATGATTTTTGAGGTGATGACAGGTACTATAGTGTTTAGCACATTTCCTGCTCCACCTTCAATATGCGTAAGACACATCTGCAGTAGAAAAGGAAGGACACAGTCCGGCACCCTCACAGCTGCCCAGTATTGAACAGGATGCTTAAGGCTGGAATTTCAAAGCAGTCTTTGCAGGTCAAATATCAAAACTCCATTGTAGTTTTAAAAGTGATGATGCCTTATGGCCCCAACTGGAATATTCCTGCACGTGACTTTTTAATGCACATCTTCAGTTTTCTACTCATTTCCACAAATCCTGGAGTTTCACTTTGAGCTGTAGGTTGAAATGAACACGAAACATAAAGTGGAACTCTAATGAAAGCTCTAACTTTCCTACTTTCAGAAGAAAACTTCAAATCCCACTAGACCCTTCTGTGAAGAACATTTTTGAAGCAAAAGCTTAGTTCTCTTCCCCTGATACATGCTATTACCTTTGTGCCTTAATTTCACCCATTTGCTTGTATCTCGTAAGGAAGAGAGCATGTTTCTGTACAGTCAGATGACCTGGTTAGGGAGACAGTGTTTGCAGTTAAAGCAATAATATCGCAACTCTGAAAATGAACCCTATTTAAAGCGTATTCCTGTTACTTTGGCAGTAAATTGAAGCTACGGTATTTAATCATCCTCTGGATCTTCTGTACCTTGCGAATCCAGCATCCTGGGCTTATAACCACAAGTGTGCTGAGAAGTTACTGATGATTGCTGAACACACCGAGGCTCCTGCAGAGGAGGCAGGAAAAACACACAAGGGTTCATCCTTAGCAGTGACCTGGGTACTGGTACAGGAACATAAGACATATCAGCTATATTCTGAGCGTTACTTTTTATTTTCTGATTCACTGTTATTTTTTATTCAGAGCCTCAGGAAGATTTTCTGGAAAAAACTGAAGAAGCCCTGAGCTTGAACTCTAGCTATTGTATAACCACAGAGCAGGAGAGATGGACCTCAAGAGTCACCCAGTGCATTTCTCTGCCATTTATTATCCCAGAAGAAAATATTTTTTATCTTAAATAATTTTTAAAAGACTCATCCAGAAAGCCAGTGCACATCACCAGTGCAGGATTTTCTCATAATGCCATGTAGATCATAACTGTTTTAACAGGGCTTGAGTACCCTTGTGATGCTGATCGCTGGAATGTGACCATTGTAGTCAAACTGTGAACATTTATAATTTCGTCCAAAACAGTGGGTTATCTAGCCACTCATTCTTAAAAACATAAACCAGCAAGGAAAGCCCAGCCCCACATGATTGCGATCAGTTTGCAGCTTGCATTCCTGTGAAAAGATAAGCTTTCCCTGCCTGAACTAGGACAGATGGCAGCCCTATAGGTTGCCACTCCGAAGTGCCTCTGAGCAGAGCTCTCTGTACTGTAGCCGTTGTTACAGCAGCATATGCTTGAGAGATGCAAGCTGTTTTCCCCGAATCTAGCACTCTAAAACTGCATGCTGGGCTCCCTTGCATCCACGATTCATTGCCTGCCTTCCAAACCTCTCCATGTTGCCTTTTTTTTTTTTTTTTATTATTATTATTTTTTAAAGTGAACCCTTGCTTACCAGAAATAGAAAAGCACAACCACAAATCTGTGTGTACAGATAGACGTGTTCTTATTCTTTAATAGGTAATATGTGTAGCTGAACAGGGAATTTTACAGGTGGTGTTTTCAAATCCAAGTCTCCACAAAAACAAATGGAAGCACGGTTATTAGGCGCTGAGAGCAGTGCTATGCTAGGGGTCATATGTTGGAAACCTATGTTCGTCAAGGACAGCAGAGTGGCCATTGCAACACCAGGGAGAACCCACACCTCCTGTTCATTACTGCATGAATAAAAGCAGGTCTCTGCTTTGCTGTATGACC
The DNA here is from genome assembly GCF_023638135.1 of Falco biarmicus. Lineage (NCBI taxonomy): Eukaryota > Metazoa > Chordata > Aves > Falconiformes > Falconidae > Falco > Falco biarmicus. Next base: position 50,342,638 of record NC_079291.1, on the reverse strand, counting down.
AGGAGAACAGTTCTGGCTCCCAGAGGTAGAGGCGGTCCCTTAGGATACAGTGCTCAGTCTTAGGTAAAATCATTAGCTACTTGCAGCTAATGACTTAGGTTTGTCAAAGGACAGACGCTATACAGGGTAAGGTGACACTTTTACACCTTGCATAGTCAAGCTGTGGAAATTCTTGCAGAATGATGCTTTGCATAGTAAATGGTTTCCAAAACCAGTTAAATGACTTACTGGAAGAAAACTCTAACAGGAGTGACTGAGGTTGTACAGATAGATACTCATGATCCTGAGCTGCAGATCACACGAAACTGAGAATGTACACTAGGAAAATATTGCTATATCCATTCCTTATTCTTACACTCTTCCCTAGACATCCAACAAGGCTGTCGTCAGAGACAACTTACTGAAGAACATGAGGAATATGAGTGATTGAGCTGAACCAGTGTGGTTGATGCTGGGCTGCTCATGGGAGGCTGACACCCATGCTAGTAAATCCTGACAAAGAGCAATGCTAACAGGCAGTCAGCAAGCATCAGAGGTGAGAATGAATGGGATACGGTGTCCTAAACTTAGGTGCCCAGTGTTGCTGTAGGCACTGCAGTGTTTCCCACCTCATCTCCACCTTAATTCTGTGCAGATCAGTTGAGCAACCCGGGAACTCAATTGGCTCAGCTCACCAAAGAGTCAATATACCCAAAACAGAGTTGGGAATGATTTTTCTCCTCTCAAAGAAGTAAATTAAAATAGATAAGATGAACGCCACATGAAAAGCGCTTATTTCTTTTCATTGACCACAGAGGGAACCACTGGTGACTAGCTGTCTCCTGACACTAAGGGACACTAGCTCAGCTCTGGACATTCGCAGGGCAGATGTCTAAAATTAGGTGAAACACTGAGTGTTCATGCTATGCAATAGCACATGGATACCAGCCCAGATTTCTTCTGTCTACCCAAAGTGATTTTCACCCAATGTTATCTTGAGGCAGCTGGGAGTGACCACTGGGACCAACCTTCATTAGCCAGGACCAGAACAAGCATCTCCAAAACATGTCCCCCGGGACTTACAGTGCTGGGTTTAGCACAGGTGACACTTGCTCAAGCATCCCATGAGAAGATCTAAGCTGGGAAGAAATATTACAGTGTCTCAGCCAGCCCGAGTGATAAAATGCTGAAATACTGTACTCCCTTGCCAACCTCCCCAGTGCCGACCTGTGACAGTGTGACAGCAAAGTTAAGGCTCAGCATCTTTAGCTGACAGATGACCTTTAGCGGACTGAAGCTCTGGTAGGTTTATTCCTGAGCCCCCCAAAACAAAACCAGGCTTACAAAGATTTGCAAAGGCAATGAACATACTGCTCTTGTAGATTTTTTGAGCAGGGCTTTTTTACTCACAAATGGTAACAAAAGTGCTTCTGGTAATACTGTGTGAAAAACAGGGCAATAAATTGGTGTCATTTTAGTGGATTAGTACTGTCACATCAGCTGCCACAGCTTTCCACCTATGTCATCAACTGTGCTGCTGCCATCCTCTTTCCCCATCACATTGCAATAGTTGCAGACATTGCAGTTAAAGGTGGAGTCAAAGGCAAGGCATGTTCTGAATGGATCAGGAAAAATAAAGGGGGAAATGCTGGTATTAGAACTGTAAAAAGGAGGGATGATTTTCCTGTAAACTCATGGGTTTTGTGTGGCATCAATGCTACTAAGCATTAGAACTTTTTTTCTTAAATTTATTTATTTTCATCAAGACAGAGTGGATTATGTACATTCTGATTTCTAAATATAAGATGAGATTAATTTAGAATTCTTGAAACCACAAGAAGGATGACTGTCATGAACTGTCTGATGCTTTCTAGGTAGGAGAATACTAACCAATTGCTATGGAACTTATGATTAATTTCTTCTAAGCTTGGTCCTGTATCCTACCAAGGGACTCATTGTGCAACCTTGGGCATGTTGTTAATGCATCAGTTGTCAAATTATGTGAATGACTCATAAAGGAGTTTCAGGTGCTCAGAAGGCCTAAATATCCAACTGAAATTCCCCCAACGTGTTTTGACTCTCCTAGTTTAAAGAAGAGTCCTTTTTATCTCTTTTAAGATGTCAGAGTATGAGGGACTGAGTGCAAAGTATTATTGTTATAGCATGATAAAATGAAAGGCAATGATATATAAGAAGGAGATATGATCCCTACACATATTTACAAAGTCTTAAAATGAAACAAAATTATTTGGAGTTCATATTTGAGCAAAATACATAATCCACAACCTAAATGGACTAGAAATGTTATTTGGGCTGAAAGGAAAATGTCCCTTGAGGACTGAACCCAAGCTTTCCACTGTGCAACACGCCGGAATAGAGAGCAGTCTGTTATCAGAAAGAGCCTTTAACTGTAGAATGAAATACCTCATTTCACATAGGGCTCAGAAACTTGTTGAAAGTACAACTCTTTTAACATAAGTATTTTTCTAGTAAACTTTTATAATATGGACACGGGAGCCTGGCTGGAACACTTCTGTATCTTTTGATGAAGATTTCATTTAGATACAGCCTATAGTTCTCAGTAACTTCCCCCACCTTGTTTCAGGACAAACTGAGATAAAAGGGTGGGTTTTGGCATCCTGCCTGTCGTGGTTTAATGCCAGCCGACAGCAAAGTACCACGCAGCTGCGCGCTCACTCCCCCGCTACCCCCTCCCAGTGCAATGAGGAGGATAACTGGGAAAAAGGTAAAACTCGTGGGTTGTCATAAGAACAATTTAATAATTGAAAGAAAATAAAACATTATAAGAATAATAAAAGAAACCACAACAACAAATGACAAAGGGAGAGAAATAAAACACAAGAAAAAAAACCCAAGTGATGCACAATGTAATTGCTCACTACCCACTGACTGACGCCCAGCCAGTCCCTGAGCAGTGATCAGCCAGCCCTGAACGACTCCCCCCCAGTTTATACACTGAGCATGGTGTTCTGTGGTATGGAACATCCCTTTGGCTAGCTCAGGTCAGCTGTCCTGGCTCTGCTCCCCCCAGCTTCTTGTGCACCTGCTCGCCAGCAGAGCACAGGAAACTGAGAAGTCCTTGATTAGATAAGTCCCTGATTAAGTAAGTATTACTTAGTGACAACTAAAACATCCGTGTGTTATCAACATTAGCCTCCTATCAAATCCAAAACATGGCACTGCACCAGTTACTGAGAACAAAATTAACTTTATCCCAGCCGAAACCAGGACACCAGCCTCGAGGCCAGGAGCGTGGGAGTTCCTGGCTTCCAGACCACTGAAACAAACAGCACCACTGTTTGTTTCCAGGAAAATCCAGCAGAAACCTGTACTGCTGAGGACAGGCAGATACCGATGGGTGCAGAAGCACTCCTCACCTGAGTTCAACCAGGGCTGTCATACCAGGGCTCCTCAACCTAATGGCACAATATACCAATTCTTCATTAATCACCACGTTCACTCTGTCTTACTGAGGACAATGAAGTTAATTTCTACCTCACGCAACTTGAATCAGACCCTAAGTTGTGCTTAATCCACTAAATTTTTAGCATTTAAGATGAGAATTTTCATGAACCTTCAAAAGGAATGTCCCATTCCCTTTCAATCAAATCTGCCCCCTTATTCCTACTTCTTTGTTTCTTTTTTTGCCACTCAAAGTCCCCAGAGGACAAGCCTGGACATTTTAATTCCCTGCTGATCCCTGCCCATGTGGCTCCAATTGGTTTTATACCATGCAGCCTGTCTAAAACACAAGATTAAGTGACTTGCCACAGTCCCAGCTACCTGAAAATTCAGAGACTCTTGTTTATTTTGTTTTACAGCCGTAGATTCCAGAGCATCCAGATCCCTCTGAAATGGTTATGAATTTGGGTATATAACCCCCTTTTGTTTCTTTAAGTATCTCTGCTTAATTTTTCCTCATTTCTCGTAAATCGCAAACATAACAGCCTCACTTTCGGTTAAATAGAGGAAATAACCTTCCCTGATTTCTGGTCATTTTTTGCTAAGGTATGGGGTGAGGAAAGCATTTAAGATCTTATTTATTGAGTTACATTAAACCTTAAACAGCTTTGCCCTTATCTTGTCTTCCTTTGCTCTCTTCTGATTGAGGCAGTCCTACCAAAATGATCAATTCACTGTCCAGTTCTGATGTAATTTTGTGTTTGTTTTTGTTTTTAACCAAAAAGCATATAGTACTAGGACGTTCTTACCACAGAGATCTACCCACATTGACCTGTGTCTTGCAGGCAATGTGACGGATTCAGATAAATCTGCAGGTCAAAGATGGATATTCAGCTCATGCCTGAAACAGTAGTCAGCTATGGATATGAATTCCAGTGCCTGAACACAGCAGGGCCAATATTATTGTCAGACAGGCACTTAATGAAGCTTTTGAATGCATTGTGAAAATTGTCTTTGATAATGACACTTGTCTGAGCCAACAACCTCTTGCCTTGCAAATGATAAAATGCTTTCCACAGTACAACTCTGTGCTGCAGTAATAAAGTGTTAAAGCAAAAGCCTCACGACAGTCTTTGGGAAACTTCTATTTAGAAATGCTTTTAAGCCTTATGTTTTCTATATTTCCTAATCTTCTTCATTAAGATATATGAACCAAAATCTCCTCTACCCAGCCACAGTTACAAAGGGTGACTGTTTCCCACTTGAGCTTTAAGTCTGCTAATATTAGAAGGTAACAGATTCTCTTATGCCCCTCTAAAAATGTTTCTTTAGGGACAACTTGAATTTTGTTTGTTTTTCTATACCTGTTTTTTCTCACTAATATTCTATTTTCTTCTCTCATTTCCCTACAGACTGTGAGTCTTGGAAATAACGTCTTGAAACAAGCATTTTATATGGTTCTATACCTCATTCTAGATGTTGCCAGGAGCATGGCTGATTTGACATTTGGCCATAGTCTGGTTCAAGGTCCATTTAGAAGGTCCTGTCATCTTTGTTGAAGTCTTGCTCTGGTATCCATCAGTTGCTGCTCCAGAGAACTTGCCATGGATGATTATTGCTATAGGTGATCAGCACAGTGAGAAATGGGGTCAAGGAAAGAGTCAAGATTCAGACAGCTGAAAGCCGTGAAAATAAATGTCTTAAGAATAAAACACAGTACTGAACAAGGAGCCAAGGGTGGTCTGTGATGAACTGAACTGATCAACTCTTATCAATCTGTGTTGCTGATGTGACAGGTCACCATGTGTTGGACCATCTGGATACTCTTCATCATGTTCTCCATCAACCCATTGTACAGCAACGCTTGGTAATTTAATGCAAAGGTGAAAAACACGTGGCTGCTTGATCTTCCTGCCACATGGCAGGAAAAGATATGGTCTTTTGATTAGCTAGAAGAAGATATTTCTGTCTTAGGCATGTCTTGAGCACTCAAGAGCAACAAAGTACATGGGACCCAGCTGAGATGGCAAAACCTTAATGGATCCCTTACACCAAGGAAAACTGTAGTAAATCAATTTTTTAAATTTTTTCTTCTTCCTGCCTGCACCTATGTGGTTCATATTTAATGTCCTTTTTAGTTCAGCCAGGCAATGACTCAGCTGGACTTTAACACAGAAACAGGGATAATGACACAGAAGTGAATGACTAACCAAGAACTGTGATTATTTTGACTTTTAAGGCAATCAGTAAACTAACAGAAGGAGAAGGCTTTAAAAATGTTCAATGTTTTGAAGCTTTTCCTTCATATACAATGACACCCAGTCCTTGGGCCGTGACTCCTGACCCCTCCCCAGTCCTCCTTCTCTGTCAAGACACACATCATCCTGCTTTGTTCCCACTGCCAATCCACATACTGCAGTGCTCCAAAGACATCCCCCTGAGCCCATCCCTTTTCCCGTTCTGCACGCAGCCTCAGCTGCCCATCTCCCCTGCTCACCCTGCAACACAGGTCCATGTGGAAGGGCTGAGCTGATGTTGGAGTTTTCCTCATGGGGGAAGGGGAAGGCTCAAGGAAATCAAGAAGAGAGCTTTACAGCAGTAATAGCTCCACTTTACTTGGCTAATCATCAAGCATTTATTGTTTGTGAAAACTAGCAGGAAAAACATATTTACATTAATTACCCTCTCTTGCAGCCATGCCTGCCACACTGACTGTGTAATGAGGGACAGGGTGAGATGTAGGACTGGGAAAGCACGAGGTTCTGGTTTGTGCTCAGAGGCACTGTGGAACACTCAAGGTGATGTTTGACTTACATATTTAGATAGGAGATGAGCTGAGGGCTAAAAGTGGTTCAGAAATGCATAGATTTGTTTTTGCTTCATTTTACAGAAAATATAGAGGGAACGAATGAAAGCAGGACAGTTTCTGAGCAAGACCAATCCTTTCCTAATAGAGCCCTGGTCCATTGTTTAAGAGGTGAACTGTTCAAATAGAAAAAATGCAATTCCCACTGTCATGTATGTCATACAAAAATTGCCATTCTTGCCCAAATAATAAATGAAGCAACTGGAGAAACAGGAAGAAATATAGCAGACTGAGTGACAGACTAAAAAAGATTTAAAATGAGAAAAACTGCAATGGACTAAAAGGACTCTACAAGACAATGTTACCCCAGGAAACAAATCGGTGTGTCACTAGGGCTTGGGATTTTGAATATGAGAGTATGAACATATAGGAAATATCCCAAAGACCATATCTCAAAACCCCAGCAGTGACTGCTAAGGACAGGTTGCCCAGCATGGTCTCATGGCACTAGAAGACAGATTCTTTCTTGGCCTTGCTATGATCTTGGGAAAGTTTCTCCCTTAATTAACTGTTCTCTTTTCTCATTTTTCTTGTCTCTCTTACCTATTTATACTGCAAATATTTCTGGGACAAATGATACCTGGTGAAGCCCAGCACAACAACACCTGGAGTTTTGGCTGTGACTTTTTCGTTCTCTTTCTTAGTGCTAGTAACATTACCGGTATAACAAGGGAGCTCAGGCTGGGAACAGAAGGGATTCCCAAGTTTCTTTGAGAAGCTGAACAGGACTTGATAATTGCATCCCCTTTCACACATTTCCTTCTTGTCATACATTAGTGGATCAGTATGCTTCTGCAGCTAGCAGTAACAGCACATAGAAGGAAAATGCCACTTTCCAGATAGAATGATCAATCTCTTTGACTTTGCCTGTAAACATGTTTCATCAGGGGGTCACTAATATGCTTTTATTGCCTCACTGTCAGAGATGATGCCATTACCAAGCCTGATAAAGTATTCTATAGAGGGTTTCTTTTAATTTTATTTTTTATGTGATCATGAGAGACTGTAACCGATAAATTTAGTTCAATGCTTTCTCACTATTAACTAATTCTGAGTAAATCCATTGGGGCAGTCTGGGTACAAACACTTCAAAGAATTTTTACAGGATATTGAAAATGATATTCACCATGGGACAGAGGTTTAAGTACTGAGCTGCTAGTGTTTTCTTTACCATTAAAGCTACAATACTGCTAAATGTCATTTAGTCAAAACATTGTATTCAGAAGGATTTGTAGCACAAGATGACTATTTGCTTTTAATAAATTTGTTGCATCAGGGTGGTTATGTTAGCTTATTTCTGGGGGGAAAGGGGCTTTGAGAAAAGGTGATGTATTTTTCCCTCAGTTTCTTTCTTGGGGCCCAATCCAGCTCCTGCCAAAGGCAATGAAAGGTTTGGTATTGCCTACAGTGGAAACAGTCCCAGGATCTCTGAGGGCTTTGAAGTGTTCAAATCCAAATTAAAATACAGGGCTTTTTCAGAGAAAGAGAGCGAGCGAGCCCCCCTCCACTTCCATGCCCCGCTCCCTGCCCCCCCCCCCCCCCCCCCCAACCCAATCAAGCACAAACCCATAAGCTCTAGCATCTGGAAAAAAATGAAACAAAGCAAAAGGGAACTGAAATAAGGGTTTTTCTCATGGAGGGCTTTTTTTCCAGGCTGCTTTCATATCCTATATAGCACCCTAAAAACTGGAACACAGGATGTGAAACCATGGAAACAGCTGGATGCTACACGATTTTTGAACTACTTTTGTCAAGATTTAGACTTTGGGGATTTGATATTTTTTTTAAGTTTAATTGATTTTTTCCCCTACTGATATCCATAATGTGTTGAGCTTGTTAAACTTATGTTAGAGGTCACAGACTAAATTTAATTGGTAGTATTTCTTTTGAGTCTAATTTGAAGGTTGATTTGGCTTTATGGACAGATTCTTAGCTGTTGTAAATCAGTTCAGCTATAATAGGACTCTGTTTGCATCAGTAGAAAATATCGCCATCTGAGACACAAATCTTGTGCAAAATCTCAGGAAGAACATGAAAAAAAGTAGAATAAGTCCCTTTCCTGAAAGACTCTTTTAAGGAGACTTTCCATAAAGTTAAATATTTTTCAAGGAGATTAAAACAGGTCTGTGATTCTACTTTCATTCAATCCAAGGAGACAGGGCTGTCCTGGAAACATGGTTATATGTGGTTATATGGGCTATACGGTTTGGTTTGATTTGGTAGCACCACCACTTTAAATCACAGCCAGCTCTCCAATCAGTCATTAAAACACTTCCCAGCAGATTCCACTGCACCTCTGAGGAGCCTTGGGCTCAAAATGAAATGGCCCCTTCTCCTCTGCCTTCCTCCTTTGCTTGCTTGGTCTCAGCCCTGGCCTCCCCTGTGCATCCCCAGCATGGCTCTCCACAGCCTTGCTCCTTTTCTCCTTCCCTGCATCCCTCCAGACTCCTTCGCTCTGGCCCTGGAAAGTTCCCTGACAGCAGAGATCTCTGATAGCCTGAAGGAAGATCACAGTCAATTAAGTAACAGTGTGCTGCAGTGAGAAAGGGATTAATATTTATATTTTTCCTCACCGCCACCCCCCTAAAGAAAGAAAAACAACAAACTGAAAATTGATGCTCGGAGAGAATTTGGGTCTTGGTCCTACAAGATGTTTAATTTCATGCATTGTGGGCATTCCTGGTTTTTATAGACCTATTCACAGTTCACGTGCATAAATCCTTCCAGTCTAAAAGACCATAGAGTGTGCTTAAACTCACTGCTGTGCAAAAGGCGCTAACAGGATGCTAATACTGGGTGCAAGTGGCTTACAGGCAAGTGGCTTATAGACCTTGTGAGGATCATGAGATTACTTTGCACTTACAAATGCAATTTCCATAAAATGCATTCAGAGGCTGGAGTGTCTGCTGCTCAGCTGTGGAGGTAACTGGTCAGTGTGAATGAGGTGAAACCCAACAGAAAGATGTGTGCAAAATTCAGTCCAAAGGTTTTTAGATCAGGTTTGGTTAAGACTGTTTTTGCTGAATCCAGATGTCCTGGATGGGAGTACTAAAGAATAATAGATAAAACAAATAGATAAAACAAATGCTTGTCTGTCAGCTTTTCTAACTCAATCAGAAATTGCACTTTAAAAATTGTCTTGAAGTGTGGGTGGTTTTTTTTCTGAGCAGCTCGATAGGTACAAAAGGTACTGATAAGCTTTTGACTGAAAGAAATGAGTCTCCTAATCTTTTGGAATTCTCTCCTTGCCAGAAAATGTGCAAGGTATTGGAAAAGTCCATGGACTAAAGGTCAAAATAATTTATGAATAGTCAGTAAAGACAAAACTGAAGTGGGTTCAATAACGGAGCCTGGGCAGTGCTGAGAGCTATGGTCTGCATATGAGCATCCCATCTTCAATCAACTCTAGTCTTTACATAGAACCTAAACAGCTATGCAATAAATATTTTACTGATGATATCACACTTACGTCTATTTTTCCTTATATCTATTAACTGAAAAAGTAATTTCTGTGCACATCATGCTTCAGTTAACTCATCTTGACAACACTAATGTGAAGTGACAATCTCTTCAGACAACTCCAAACTTCCCACCTCTGGAATACGTACTGGAAACTCTCTGTCCTTATACTTTCTTTACTAAGCACAGGTTTTGATAACATGAGTCATTGTATTGTGATGCCACAGAAAGCACCATAATGCTCTAGCTTTGAAAATCAACATTCAAACTTGCCCTTGAAAAGCTGATATTGGTAAAGAAACATATTTTCTGGAAGGAAATATTAAAAAGATCATCATTCATGCACGTTAACGGTCTTGAAAATAAAGGAGGAAGATGTGTGGAGATAATCCCAAAGATGATAATTCTAAAAAGGATGAGCCTCATCAAAATGAAATACAACAAAATTACCCTATGGCATTTTTCCTCACTGTGGGCCCTGTTCTCCAGGGAGCAAGTGAAGTCTTCACAATGACTTAAAAGGACTTGGGTTATGTCCTTGCAAAAAACAATAGCAGCAACAAATGTGTCTCAAAGATAGAGCTTTATCTTTGTTACAGATGGGAAACACCATCCTGAGGGCTGCTTTCTCATTAGAGCAGATGTTGGAACACAGACACATGAGCTGGAGCTGAAAGGAGGTCCAAATAAAATCTTAGGCTTATAGCAGCACAAGGAGGATTTTTCTCCACTGTGGCTATGACCTTCTGCCCAAACACAGGGTAAAACTATTTCCATTGTTATAGAAAGTTACAATGCCTCCATAGAGAAAATACCTGGGGGTTGAAATTTGGTCTGGAAAAAATGTCCTCACTAAAGAAATGAAAATTTGGTGAAAGTCAATGTATGGTGACTGACTTGTGACCAGCTAAAAGCTGCCATTACATACACACACACACACACCCGCGCGGTACTCACGCAGCTCGCAGTGTTCATAGCCAAACCAAGATGCTCTGAAGAGGGCTGACCTTCAAGGGACAAAATCCATTAATTTACTTGGGAATCATTTGCTGAAACACTCCAGGATACTGCAAAGAATTACACCCTGCTACGGTCCTACTGTTCTGTCAGCCATGCATGCAGCACTCCATGCGTGCATCACGCAAGCCACAGTTACACGTTCACAGCAGTTTATATTGCAATCCAATTATATAGTGCCTAAATGTCATAAAATAGAAACTATTTTAAGATACTTTTTCAGGTGTCCATCTGAATATTTTCTAAGGTTTTAGACAGTACTAGTTTTAAATGGTTGTAAAACAAGCAGTCAAGGAAGGTTTTGATTTAACTGTTTAAATTAGGGGTTTGAATCAGCTGCAAAGGGGGTGTGTGAGATCCTCTCACAGCTTAGGCTGACCAAAAAAACTAAATAAACAACAGGTTAACTTTCAAAATAGAAAGCAGAATTGTTGTGAAAATTAACTAATCTCACTTAGGGAAACTGACTTGGCTGAAAAGAATAATTGTATCACTTTTCTGCCACTTGCATATCTAATTGTTTTCATTCTACCAAACGTCTTCTCTGCTCACATCTGATTTCAACAAATTATTCCACAAACGCTGTGAAGAGCAACACAAAGTGTAATATTTAAAGGACAAGGACAAATAAAGTACATATTTGCATAAGGTGCAAAATTCCATTAAAGTCAGCAGAAACTAGCCTCAAATAAATTACAACTGTCCCAGAGTGAACAACTATGACAGTTCATTTGCTTGACCTTTTGCTTAGTCTTAGTACAGCTTGAACATCTCCCCCCCAAATGTCCCAGCAGCTTCATTTCTGTCTCAGTTCTGAGCTAGTGACATCCTCCTGTGGTCACTTCTTGTTCTCAGACTGAATTCCTGGTGGGTTCACAACTCGGGTCTAACCACAACTTGGCTAAATTTGGGAACTCTGGCTGCATGGCCGTCAACACACTGTCATTGCAGATGGTGGTGGCTCTCCCAGTGGAGCCCCCGTGGTTGCTCTGCCTGCCTTTTCTGCCAGGGGGGCAGCACTGCTCACCCCATCCCTGCCACCCCCCTCTCCTGCCTACGAACAGTGAACTAGCATCTGTTCCCTGACAGCAAAGCAGGACATCAGAGGAGAAACAGAAACGCGAAGCTCCTTCCTTCTCTCAGGTGCTTCTAGGACAATGTAGAGACATGTTATCTCTAAAATAGCTGGTGTTTAATGTGGTTTAATTTTGAACCAGCCTTTATCAGTGTGTGAAATGGCTGTTTAAGAAACAAAGCATCTGTCCAGATGTTGTCGGCGTAGATGACTGTGCCTTTGGGCAACGAGATGGACTAGATGACCTTTCGAGGTCCGTTCCACTTCTGTTTTCTCTAACTCTATTTTCTACAATGAAAACTAAAGTGCTTTAACACCATCCACAAGTGAGCACAACTGCCCCGAAAATACACACTAGAGGGAAAAATCCTCTTTGATTGCTCTAGGTTGTTGGGGGTTTTTTTTAACCTAACGTACAGCTAGATCTGCTCTCAGGAAAAGACTAATTTTTTACCATTTCTTGTGAGTACTGGCTATTTTTATTACTTTTATATCTCTCATAAAGGCATTTCTTTCAGGCAGAACACTCTCGGCCCTGGTAAGTATTTGATCCTTTTTTTTTCAAAGCAGACATCACATTCTAACCTTAATGCTTTGTATTGTCATTTTTTCTTCTTTTTTTCTTTTTTTTTTTTTTTCTTCTCTTCTTATTGGAAGCCTCTGTAATCTAAATATGTCTTTATTTCCAAGAGGATGACTGTTTCCTAGGGGATGACACTGCTTCTGGCCGAGACAAAAGCTGTTCCACCCAAGGAAATCTTCTGAAGTGCTAAACACAAGGATGTACTTTTCATTTCATCCTCGGTGCAGGTAGCATTTCTCTGCTGCACGAAGGCCTCAGCTGCTGCGTTACCAGGTCTTCACCTGTACAGCTTCATGTGTTTTAGCATCCTTGGCATTCTGCTTTGGTAGCCATTTAGCAAAGGATTCAAGATGTAACAGCAAAAATCATGAAACTGGGAAATATATGCCCTGAATGTGAGTGCAGAGACCTTTGAGACAGGTTAGGCATGGAGATGGTCGGGCATGGAGATGTGGCTGGAGGTGGCTGACGGCATGATGGACTTGCAGGTGGCAGGATCCAGTCCCAGCTGAGCAGCACTGCTGACCTTGGCCAGGGTGAAACCGAGGAAGGGGAGGTCTCCTGAGGTCAGGGCTCCAGGCTGGGCTCTCCTCTTGACCTGTTTCTGGGATGCTGGTGGTAACTTATCTGGGCTTCATCCAGTGCTGAACTGACTGAGATAATTTCCTCCCACCTCAAGGTGTCCAGCACCTCTTTGCACAGTCTGGCAGTGGAGCACCAAGTCTTGCGCTGTTTAGATATTTGAGTACTATGTGAGTTAAGGGTTCACACTCTGCTTTGACCTAGGCTTAACATGAAATACCAGAGCAACTGATGCCATTTTTCGAAGAACCATTGTCAGCATGGATAGAGGAGAAATCTGTTTTCAGATAGGGGATGACTTCAAAAAAACACCCAAACCAAAACACAAAAACCCCAGCTGCTTGGGTTGGCTGGAAAAAGAGGAAAAGGAAAGACCTATGTAATAAATCCAAACCCAAGAGCAATAGTACTCTACATTCGACTTGCACTGCACTGACATGCTCCTCCTGCATCCTGGGGAACCTGGTGCTGACAAACTGAGCCCTGATTGCTCAGAAGATTCCCCCGTTGCTGCAGAGATGGGTGACAGCACTGAAAATCACACCTTTTAGCAGGGAGAGAAACTGCTGTGTGAACAAGTTCACAAAAAGACAAAGTGTTTTTTTTTTTCTTTTCTATCAATAAGGGAAATTATAATAAAGAATATATTAATAACAGGAAGAAATAATTGCAGCAGGGGAAATTCTGGCAGGCCATAAGGAGAAAATTCCTTGTATGAGAGTGGAAGCACAGGAGCCTCAGCTTGCTGAAAGCTTGTGGTCTCTGTCCTTGGAGGTTTTCATCCTTGACAGAATGTGTCCTGTGAAGGCAGCCCTACCTCGAGCAGGGGTTGGGCCATGGACATCCCTTCCAACCTACATTTTTCTGTGGTTCCAGAGAGAGACAGAAATCTAAAAGCATAAGTTTACCTCTCTAGTCCAAGCTACTCCCATGCAAGTACATGATCGTGAGGCCACCATGAAAGGCCAAGAGTATCAATACAAAGGGAAGTGGAGAGGCGAGGGCAGGGTGAAGGAGGAGCAAGAGGGGAAGTACAAGATGTGGTTATGGCAACTTAAATGGGAAATGCTGTTTATTCACTCACCTGAATGGCACTTAACTGAGGAGGAGATTAACACAGCTCTCTGTGGTGTTGGATCTGACTGTGTCCTATTTTTCCTGGGATGGTGTGCCTAAAGATGGTTGATCCATCAGAATTTAAATTTGTGATTATATCTTTTTTATCAAACTTCAAAAGTGGTGGGAGAATTTTTTATGCACTCTTCTTCTTCTTCTTCTTCTTCTTCTTCTTTGTCTTAATTTTTTCATCTTTGATGAAATTTTCTCAGTATTTTAGTACCAGGTTCTTACACATGTACTGATCAGTGCTGCTTCTGATTTCTGGATAAGCCCAGCTGGGCTCATTGGAAACGTCCAGGCTGGTCGGTGCTAACCAAATGGTTGTCAGTCCTTGATTCCTACTGATGCCTCACAAAATACTGTGATATGTAACCTGGGGTATTTTAACCACGGGAATTGCCAAAGAGGTGTTCATCATGGGCAGTATGAGCGCAAACTCCCCTGACTCCATGGCATTCAAGAGTAAATGGGACCTATCTTTTGCCATCAAGATTAACACAATGTTTTTTAAAACTCAGGGAAACAAAATATTCCAAAATATGAAGATTTTCAGTTTGTTTTTAAATTATGTTGTCTGTGGAACCCTTTCAGAGTAAAAGTACAGAGTACTCGATTTATGTCTTTCTGAGAGATAAAAGGGTGAAATGAATCTAGATGGGATTTAAACCTGTGGTTTCACGGAGCCTAGGTGTTTCAGATCAGATGCTTAAACCACTAGATCATCCCACAAAATAGAATACTCATGTTTTGCCTCCTTAGTTTCTTTTATGCAAAACTTCTGAGCTTGGTGGAGTTTTCTGGCTCTGTCTGAATTGATTAGCACAGCAAACAGCACAGTACAGCAGCGAATGCACAGCTTGTCATATACTCCATGCAGTGGACAAGGATTTTCCATTTCATACATAATTTACAACTTGCTTCAGCAATTCCACAGAGTTAATATGTCTGCTTAACTCCCAGAATGTTAAAGAAAACACTTCTTTATTTCCTCTTCAGTCTTGTCTCTGTGGACGGAAGACATCTCAGCACACATATGTATGCACATTTCCTTGACAGTCTGTAGCTCAACACATGTCCAGCTGCACCCTTATCATTCACCTTGTGCCATTCTCTTCTGTCCCAACTGGGCAGCCAAAGTAGGTAACGTTTTTGTTGGATGTTGTGTCTTTTACTTGCAAATTCGAATTTGTGCACATTCTCTGTGGCTGTGTGGGTCTGGGTGATTGTTCTCATATAGGACTGTCATGTTACTGGGTGGCCTCAGTAGTGGTTACAGACCCCATAGCACCCATCATCTCTTTGCACCCCCATCCATTGTTTAAATTGATGAAATAGCATTTGTTCTAGCTCTGCAAAAATCAGCACACAAGATGAGAGAAATATAGACTATCCATTAGTCATACTTACACAGACTTTGATAGGTGGATGCAAGCCTATGAGAAACTCAAGGTTGGAGCCAAGTAAGAGTTTTATAGCCTGTCATACTTCCTGACATTTTGGAAATTATCTTCTTTCCCAGTGGGATGAAGCCAAGATCTCCTGGATTTGTGTCACAGAAGCCATAGAACCTGACCACCAAGTATGGGACAGCCTGGCGCACACAGGGGAGTGGGAGACCCCTGGTTCAGCATGTCGCTCTGTTTGATTCACTAATGAAATACTAATAGGGCCAGAGAGCAGAAGTGATTGCCTTGATAGCTCAGTGATTTGGTCACTCGTCTAAAACGTGGGAAAACCAGGGTCATGCCCCTGATCTAAATCAGGCAAAGGAAGCAGCTAAATGCCTGTCTCTGGTACTCTGGCTGAAGATCTCACCACCAGATCAATGTTGTACAACCCCTCTTTTCATGAAAAAGTTCTCTCTGGAATTGAGAAACCACTACATGGGAGATAATTTAGTTGAAAATACTTCAAAAGAGCTCTGGCTGTCAGATGGCAGTGTGAGGAAAGGAGACAAAAAGGAGCAGTTCTGAAATATTTAGGGTTGCATATTGCATATTGCCTCTTCTTGACCTGTGATTTGGGACTTGGGAGCAACAGCTGGCAGCACAGAGGACAAGCACTCACATGAGGGGAGCATTACTTCTTGTGCAGAATGACCACAGAACTTTAGAAACAGGGAAGTAATTTGCATGGGTTGCTGGAAGCACAATGCAAATTCCCCATTCTTCCATAGTCTATGGGAAAAATGAATTTGATATAAATATTTATCAATATCTGAAATCATGACTTTCCTGGGGAAAAGACGTGTTTAGTGAGTGCTTTTCATTTGTTCACTTTACTTCTTTCGATATTTATTGATCAGGCATGTAATGAAGACAGCTGGGTCATGTAGTTAGGAAGCAACACTGATGTGCTCCTGAGAGCACAGAGAATATCCTGTTCAATGAGAGTTTGTATAGACTGTGACACCAGAAAATGGGGAACAACACAGAAATACTGTGTGAGGGACTTATATATGTCTGTGTGATAAATACATAATGAGGAACAGAAACAGCAAATCCCATATGGAACCTGATCACTCGTCTTTCTAGTCTGGGCTTGTTTCAACATCAAATACTTGAGAGTAACAAGCTAAAAACTTGCTGTAGAAATCCCACAATAGAGCAGTTTTTCCTAAAGACTTCTTTCTAACCTTGATTAATTAGACATTGGCTTGTGCCCTGAAGCACAGGGATTTGTATTACTACTAAAATCTTCTAAAATCCTAATATTGCTGGATATTTGTGTTGTCTTTATAAATACCAAATGGTTTTTGAAACCTGATGTATTCTTGGCCAAAAAGATACCATGTCAATGATTCTTACAGACTAACCTGTCATAGCTTGAAGGCAGTATTTCTTATCTTTCCTTTGTTTTATGAAATATACCTCCGTTTTCTATTATGAGATTAGCTAGGCAGAAGTTGTAAAGAAAAGTAGCCCAAGAATTGCATTTTATGAGCACCTAAGTGATTCAGGAGTGCAAGCCATACAGCCAATGAGTTACATATCTTGCAAATGTAATCCTATTTTTTGTAAACACTCAAATTCAAATTCCCAGAGCAATTTCTCATTTGCCAGAAATGGAGAGGTCTTTCTAGTGTGGTGACAAGGCAGAGCACTTGCCTGTCCTGTTATGGTGTAAAGCTGTGACAGTGACGTGGTTTGGGAGTATTTTTCTTACTGAAACTGGGTCCCCTTTTAGAAGCAAGTTATTCCTGCAGTTATGCCCAGATGCCTGCATACAATCAAGTGAACACTGTTCAGAGAGCTGTTGCAAATAAACTAAGCTGTCATAACCAGCTGGGGCATGCACCAAGACAACAACAAGCGTGAAGTAAAACATGTCAGACTAAACCACCCTCATGGCATTATAACAGCAACTCTGCATAGGGACTCTGTAGATACTGTTTCCAGCCTTTGACAGTTCTTACTCGGTTGCAGGGCTGGGTTGAAAAATGAAGGTGTAAGTTGCTTCCTGTATTAACTTGCCCACTGCAATAGCATCATCTAAATGGCCACCTGAAACTTGACCGGTATGTGCAATGGAGATGTACAATATTCAAATGTTTCTTTTTTATTGCAATATTCCAAGGTATGTTTCTCACAATAAGGCAATATACCGCAACGTGGATTATATAGTTTAGCTGTCAAGAGGCTGTGAGGAGGTAAGAAATCTGTGGTCCCCAGTGTCTCCTCGTCCTCTGTTTTGCCACAGCACAAGGTAGCTACGTGGCTATATTACAGAGGGTAAAGCATCACTGTCTGCATGGCTGGCTGTTAAACTGCGTTTTACTCATAACAGATATTCTGTTATGTGATACACCCATTGGGTCATTGTATTGGTTTTTAATCCAGAGCATTGAATGAGAAGAGGCTAACAAGGTTGCTAGAAAATTATATCTACCATCTCTCCAAGGACAAATGCAGATAGAGGCATCTAATTTAACTACTAATTAGCATTTCTCTGCTGGGTTATGTGAACAATACTCAGTCAAATTTAAAAGGAGCCATTGCTCTCTTTTACTTTGGAGAAGCTCTGCAATCCCAGTACGACTATGTGGTTCAGAAAAGAAAAATACAAAGCTATGAAGCCTGTTAGTACTCTGCTGTAATGGATCCAAGACAATTTGCTGGTTTGCCTTTGACTACCAGAACACAGTCCATTTTCAGAAAAAAAACACACATCCTTCACGTTTGCCTTCCAAGCACCAGTGGAAAAGGTGCAGTCTTATTAAAGGTGTGCTCTTATCTGGAGTTACACGACATGAGGTAATTAGCGTATGGTAAGAACATACCTATAGAAGAGCCTATCCACCTAACTTAAACATCCAGGCTTAATTACATTTTAGGCACGTAACAAAGCAGCCTACATGGAGTGAGTTCCTAATATAACCAATGGAGAAAAGCAGATTATTGTGATTACCTTCTGAAGGACCAAAGGAGTGCACTCTGTCTGCCTGTGTTTAGTTACCTAAAACTGGTAGAAAGGAACCCTTTCTGGAGGCCTCCAGAGGCACCTCATTACTTGTATTGCACATATGGGGAATATGGACACTTACTTAGCTGCTTCATGAAACAGGTGATAGTTGGGCATAAGTCAGATCTACAAATTAGGTGGATGAAGTCCCAATCATCATTTTTCCAAGAAATATAAAAGTTGGGGTGATAGGCCTAGGTGAACGATACTTTTTCACAGCAAGCTCCCATGCATTTGGTCCTCATTTGCTGTCCCGGTTCCATTGGCATTGAATCTAAGGACACCAGCTTTCCACACCACCTTGCCACTACCTTATGAAGAATCACACTCCACCATTCTTTTTTAACTTGCAAAAACTCCTACATTAAGCATCCCCAAAGGATCATAAGGTCTTGCCACCTAATCCTATACTTACATACCATCATAAAATATCACCATGACATGATAACGAATTGGTAGCTACACACTACAGATGTGGTACTGTCCATTTTTTCACCTGGAGAAGACTGTAGGAGCTCCCTGGATATCCTTGTTGATAGCAGGAGCCTGGATGAAAATTTGCCCAATCAAATATAACCCAGGAATGGTTTGTAGACTGAGGAAGAATGAATGACTCAAGGGTTGTAAAATTAGCGTCTCATTCCTGATTGGATCAAAATGTGGAACACCATAAGAACACAGGGACACAGTCACAAATCAACACAGCCTTCCACTTGTTCCTGCTTTGGTAGGGCAGAGAGGCACCAAATCACCTTGTCATAAGACAAAGAAAAAAAAAAGGTATCAAGAAGAAAAGTTTCTGTGAAACTTCTATGTTCTACATAGGTCTTTTGTGCAGGAGAAGATAAGAAGGATCCCAAGGATCCTGGACCAGACTTTCTGATTTTGACGGAGTGTGCAGAGGTGCACTGCTAGGAGACAGAGGTAACTGTATGGTGAAACCGAGCTATTTAAACCTTGAAATAAAACTATACAGATGAATTTATGTCTACACTATAAAAGCAAGACTCTTCAGAGTTCATGAATCTGCAAAATCAGTTACTATCTTCTGCAGTGCTGTTTAATCCAAACTTCATTATTAAATAGTTCTAAGTATCAGCAAGCTACTGAATTTCTTTGACACAGTGTCATTTAATGTTCTGAAGACTCAAATGCATTTGGCTGACCTAAGTCATTGGGCTCAACTGAGAGCTAACTGGAAGAAATTTAATGTTCTCTGATATATAAGGTATCAGACTAGATGATCTTTTCTGGCCTGAGCTTTATAAATCTATGGAAAGTGAGGCTCTGCCATAAGTTTCACACAAAGGGCTGTCACAGTCAGGACACATTGTCCTACTGGCCTTCTTTCAGTGATATATGAGGTCTGGATTTAGCCAGTAGCTGGGCTTGCTGAGTTGCAGCTGTGAACCCTCTAGGCTTTCCAGCTATCCTTTGCTTTGATTATTTTTCTTGGGATGTTGGCTCTGCATATAATTGTGCTAAATCATTTGTTCTCCTTGCATCTTTTATTAGAGGAGGCTTAGTCCTCCAGAACTCAGAAATACAGGGTGTGATTATTCATCCTATTCAATTATTCCCTTTGAGAAACAGTGCTTCTATATTTGACTACTTTTTTGCTTAGGTTGATGTTGTAAATTTAACCCGTACACACCTTTGGTAATACATCCACTTCTCTGCCACAGAGGGAAGGACCAAAAATATACACAGTGAGTTTTCTTTAAATAGACAGGACAGCAATGGGGAACTGTGACTGCTGAAATTTTCTGTCGCCCTCTACTAATTTTATGCAAGTGTCTTTTCTTTTGTTTCGCAGTACAAAGCTCAGAACAATGTAGAGTTCCAAAGCATGAATTTAAAACAGGAATTGTGGAATACATTTTAAGTGGATATGCTGGGAATTATTTATCTCACTCAAAATTAGACATCTGCAGTCTTCGTCTGAGCTAGTTACCTTCTCTTGTAGACAGTACAGAAAACTAAGTTTTCCTGTTTGCCTTTGCCATTTCCAAAGAATCTAGAGATCAAATGGGTAGCACTGAAAGTGCCTGTTTCTTCTGCAGACTAAAAGAGAGCCTATGGTGACTAGCTGGAGTGTAGATGCAGAGATTTCTAATATTAGATGAAATAAATCCCACCATTTGTAAATTCTTAGGAACACATGGTTTCTTAGGACTAAGATAATTACTTTGGGAGGATGGTAGGCAGCAAGGTGTGTCTTGCTTCTTTTTACTTTTTACTTCTACAGGAACAATCCACATTTCAGGTGCTGTGTTTACTCCCAAGTATAAGGTTAAGACCATCTTTGGAGTTTATATGTTTCCCACAATGACTTGCAGCAGCTATTTGTAGCAAAGCAGAAACTTAATGCCTTTCCAGCTCTTTCTGCTGCCATTTGCAGGAATTTAGTGGCTGATCTACCCCAAACATGCATTTAACATCACCAGCAGTGGCTATAACACTGCTCCGAGCCCTTTAACAGGTATTGCCATCGCTAGTAACAGGCCATAGGCTCTGTACTGAGTTTGAAAGGACTTGGACTGAGGCTTGTCAGGTTTGCTCTGCCTGAACTTCTGACCTGTCTGCAGCTTTGCTTCCCCTGGTTTAGCTGTGACAGCAATTCCTCTAATTGAACAGGTGCCTATGGCTAATTTGTTTCACTTACGCTTATCTCTGTGTTGTACAGCCATAGTTTTATGTAGATAACAGAAATAAACAATTATTCTGTGCAGAATGGGATTTTTATGACTCTAAGACAATGACATTGTCAAGAGAGGTACAGGCTTGGTATGACAACAGAGGTCTTGAGAGGCAGAAACAGAGCAGGGCATATAAGAGTTCAGGCACAGGATGATAAGGGAACAGGGCACAGGCTGGCACAGGCTTCCCACATGGCTATAAACAACTCACCTATAGCCCCTTGATGCAGCCTGGGAGCTGGACAAAGCTGCTTTTAGGCATAGCAAAGATAGCAAAGAACTAATTCCTAACGTATGCAAAAGACAGCATATATGGAAATTTAGATGTAATTTGGAGCTGCAGACAAATGAGAGTGTAAGATGCAAAAGCCTGTTATCAACCATGTAAAAATGATCCAGAATGATTCCTGGAGGAAAAAAGAAGAAACTATCAACATGAACATCATACTTCTCCCAAGGAATCCAGATGCTGATGACCCACCATAGTGCCCACGCCATCACCAGAATGATCCAGAGGATCTGAGGAAGGGTGAGAATAATGTCAGCAAAAGGGGTAAAAACTATGAAGTGAGTGTATAACAATGTTAACTATATTATTATTGAAAATTTTTCTCTTTTTCTGCGTAGACACATTCTGTAATGATAAGATCTGGACCAGTAGTGATTTTTGCATTAGAGTATTAATATCCAGTTATACTAACAATAAACTCCTGGCTTTATATATAAGGTGTGCTTTCTCTCTGCACACAAACAAGATTTTGAGTATAACAGGAACCACAATGAAACACAGAAATAAATGGTGAATCTCTTCTGTGACACTTGGCAGAAGCAGCATCGTCAGCATATGCTGAGGCCGCTCCTCACCACGCTGAGGTTGCCTTCCTTTTAAGTTGTTACCACCTGTCTTGGGGACACACAATTCCATTTCACTGGGCTTGAGAAAACCTCTCCAGTTAGGCCCTTCTGCTTTTAATCTGTGTTTCTACAGAACATCACACACACCTAGAAAGGTTACAGACACCATAAAGGCAGAAAAATTAGAGAAGGGTAACTAACACTTATTCTTTTGTCCATCTCATCTCTTCACAGCAGAAAGTGTAGTTCACCTGGGAAATGCCCATACCCAGGTTACATCCAGTATGGCACCTTTTAGGACACTAAATTAACTTCAGAAATACAGATTATATCCCTTTTCCTTATATGCTTTTCTAGAATATACACTGTTATTTGTTAAAGAGCTGTATCACTGTTCATGATACACACCTCAGACTCTCCTCCCAAATATGTTAAAATTCAATTTTATCATCCGTTTGTATATCAATGTCTGTAGTGTCCCCTTCTCAAGGATGATACTATAGAGTAGAGAATGGATCTGCTCCCTCATCCTTCATTCCAGTGCTCTTATGATTTTTAAGTAGCACGAGGCAAACAATGCTGTTGCTTAAGGTGTTTTGCAATTTAGATTGATTATTGAAAGATACAGTGTTCAGGCAAAGAGTCCCTGAATTATTCCGAGATGGAATATCTTATTATTTAGTGTCCCAAGAAGCAGCAATGAAAGTGAATGAGTAAATCCTTACTGTATTAGCTGCATATAATGAACATTTTGCTAATTGAAAGTTCTGCTGGATTGCAGAAGGATCTGCCAAGGGGAAGTTTTGAAGTCTGACCTTTGGGGACACTAAAAGCACAAGACAAAACAGTAAGCAATAAACTGACACCGTGGAGGAGAAACAGACACATTAACCCACAAAAGCTTATTCACTTGTACGGTATGCATTTTTATGATACATGATATGATATGTTGCACCAGTAAAACCCACTGAAAAGCCAAGGCTACACCAAAAGAATCCTCTGTTGATACTGTAAGTGATTGTGCTTCTGTAATCAGCTTTCTCAGAACAAAATACACTTCTTGTAGTTCAAACACGGTTATTCTGCTCTAACAAACTATCCTTTTACAGAACTCCTGTGGTGAGACCACAGACAGAGAGAAACAGAGGATTTCCCAAGGAAAATGAACACTAATGAAGTTCACATTCCCAGTAATTTTCAGAGCAGAATATGCTCTTTATTATCAGACTGATGAAAGGGCAAATTCAGAATGGCTGTACAATTGCTAGGTACTGAATGAGCATTAAATTAAATTACTGTGAAACTGAGTTTGGCCCTAGAGCACAGGAAAGCTTAGCAGAGCACCCTTTCATCCCCTGCCTTCTCCCCAGCCTGGACTGTAGAGAGCTTTATGGCAAGTGCTGGAGGACACGATGCCTGTGAAGCTATCTACACTGGACCAGTGGAAATAGGTGTGCAATGGGATGCCCACCACCAGATCTGAGAACTAAGCCACAGAGCCTCTGCTCCTCCTCTGTCTTTCAAAGACTGGTCAGCCATCCTCCTGGAGCACAGGGGTCTTCTGCTGACGGGAGTCAGCCAGAACCAGAAGATAGGTTCTCCAGGTTTTGTCTTTGAACCAAGAAAAGTAATCTGCAAGGCTAGGGTCTCCCCTCTCCTCCATTCACTTTGATTCACAAAGGTTGGAATTGTCTCAAAAATGGCTTACAGAGAACTTATCTTCCGTGAAGTAGTGCTGTAAAGAAGGGTGTATGAGGAGAGAGGACAACACAGCGATCCTCTCTGGATCAGGCGATGAGAAAGAAGAGGTGCAGTGGGTATATAAATGCAAGGCAGCTTCTTTTTCATTT
Organism: Falco biarmicus; assembly: GCF_023638135.1. Lineage (NCBI taxonomy): Eukaryota > Metazoa > Chordata > Aves > Falconiformes > Falconidae > Falco > Falco biarmicus. The sequence goes on along the minus strand of NC_079291.1, from coordinate 50,318,670 downwards.
GGTGCATGCTGCAAATGTCTATCACTTGTTTTCATTTTCACTGGGGTGAGTTTTTCTAGGTAAAGTGGCTGTAGTCAATTCCTAAACATCCACCGGTTTGCACAGATCAAGAGATGCTGGATAAGTGGTTCTACTTCAACCCCAGATACCAGGAATCTGCAACAGGTCACCATGTGAACTTGAAAAACTCCAGGTGCTCTTGGAGCTACACACACATTGTGCACTCTATGTGCCAAACTGTGAAATCATGACTACTCTTGTTTTTTAAGGTCAAGGGGATGAAAAAATAATTCATATTTTCTATGAACCAGAGCTGCTAGAGCATGACAATGAAGATATAGTCACGATGTCTTACCACAGGAGATCTGAACACAGCCAGCATGGTTAGACACTTAGCTATGGTCACACAGTGACAGAACAAAAAGGGGAAAAAAACCCTTTGGGTTGTCTTACAGATTCTCGGTAAGAGAAGTAAAACGTGTGGTGACAAAGGGACACATAAAGGAGATCCCTACGCAGGTGGTTGAGTCAGTGAGCAATGCCCCTGCCAGCAGGACCAGCCCAAGCTGGTGAAGCAGCAGTTACCAGCCAAGAACTCCTCACCGTACTTCCTCACCCTGAATGCTCTGGAAAGCACTGGTGGCAGCTCACATACTTCTCCCCGCTCTCTCCTACAGCTCCCTCTTCCTCTTGCTGACATTGCCCGCAAACCATTTCCACGCTGGCAGCAGCTTTACAAGGTCAGGCAACAGCTTGCACAAAGTGATACAACTGCAAGGACTTTGTTGTTGTTAAAACACTGAAAATGTCAAGAACTCCCGCCGCCACCCTCACCCCACCCCACGCCCCCAACCCCGACAACTTGGGAGTTAAAGGTTGTCTGGGCCCTGAGGGGGCAGAGAGGTGGGAATGGCAGGGGAGCAGTTTGCACAGCAGTGCGCAGGCCGCTGGCACTCAGAAAAAGCTGCCGTTTCTGCTGGAGAAAGGCATGGCTGCCCTTATCACCTTCCGTTAACGGCTGCGCAGCACCTCGGGGTGCCCCAGACGGGTGATTATGTCTCCCTCCCATCACACGGAGAAATGTCCAGCCACTTTCCTCTGGGAGCACTCGCAGCAAAATGGATTGAAACATTTTCAGGATTGTTTCGGTATGACTTGAAGGTCAGCGCTGAGGCAAAAAAGTGGGGAAATTTAGACAAACAAATGCACAAAACTCTTTTCCTCAGTTTTTGTGTCTCTCTCCTTTTTTGCGCCAGGGAGAACTGCAAACCTCCGTCCCACCCTGCCTACCTCCACCAGCCCAGGGCAGCCAGGCTCCAGCTGTACCGTCTCCTCTGCTAAACTCAGTTTTTGTCTGAAAGGAAATATCCTGCTGTGCAAACCCGAGCTGTCTCCAGCCGCCCACTTCTGTTGCACGCCCTGCTAGAGGCGCGGCGGGTGCCGCCGGGCATTTCCCGCCTGTTGGCTGCTCCTTCACCTCGCACCATGCTGCTCTCGGGGCAAAGTAGGTCTGACCATCGCTGAGGCAGCCTAGGCCAGGCTGTAGGAAACAAGCTGTAACTTCTGCTCACCTGGCTTTTCAGTGTTTAGTTTAGCAGATGTTCACAGTATGTGGTGTGTGTGCGAGCACTGCCTTAATTTTCCTTCCAACGCTACTCCATTGAAGGAGTAAATCAGCGTGAGATGCTGAACTGCTTCTTTCCTTCTAAACTGAATATATAACAGGAGAAAGATTTGAAACTCTCCTATGTTAACCTCTGCCTCATGATGGAAGTCAGGTGTTTATTTTTATTCAGTAATTTTTTAACTTTTTTCCCTCTAAATAGAGACAGCAGGTCTTTAGAAGAGGTGTGGGAAACAGGCGAGAGCATTTTTGGAAGTAGACCAGAAGCTACCTGTGCAGTCACACCGAAGAGATTTCACATGCTATTTATACATCATTTCAGCAAGGAAAAGGATATTCTTCCCTTCTACTCATGTTATTTTCATTCTGTCTAAAGCAGGATTACAAACCCACTGCAGGTCCCCTAGCATCTGCAGAGACATGCCAGTTCACACGCTCCTGAAAGGCCACCCTTTCAGAAACACACCTCACTTTCCGTGGGTAGTAGCCACTCACATTAGCTCCTCTTTTAAGAACCAAAATGAAAACACAACGATAACACAAGCATAAAAACAAATGTCCCATTATTATTGCTGTGTATTGGATGCACTGACAAGTGCAGAGCTCAGAAAATTAGAAAGCAGCAAAGGTACAAATTGTACAGGCAATTATTGTGGGCTGCCTGCTTGTAGTTGTTAGACTTCATGAATGACACCTCAAAGGGCTGAAACAAGCTAAACTCCACCCGTAGGACAGTAGGAAGAGGGAAAGGCAGCACTAAGCCATTTCTTCTTAACATATACTAAAGTTACTGTCATTTCAACAAGCTCAAACACCTGCCAGTTTCTTCCAGAGCAGCGAGCTGACATATTGAGAGCTCCGGCTAAGAGCGTGTTTTAAGGAAAGTGATCCAGTTTCATCACGTATGAGTGACTGACTTCACAGGCTGCGAAATTTTCATACCATCACACTGCATCACAGTGGTTTGATTTATTCAGTAGCAACTGAAATACCGAAATGTGTTTCATCTCTTTCCTGATAACACCCAAATGTGGAATGGGTGAACATATCGTCATCTACTCACTGACATAAAAATGCTGGAATTTATGGAAGTAAAAAGCAGGGCTTGAGGGAGGCTTATCTAAGTAAGTGCCAAATCAACATTTAGACCTATTTCTCTCTTCTTCTGGCCTTTAAAGAAAAAGATGCATAATATGCCATCATCCCCTCACTTGGGAAATAAAAAGATTGCTATTAAAGTGAATACTATTGAGAAGGACTTTGCACTCTTCTTTGGAAATCCTTTTACTTATGGGCCACTTATCATTTTACAGGAAGGGTGAGAAAGACTGGCAATGTCCTGTTACGTGTGGGTAGATCAAGGTATAGACGGGCTAAGCAAACTACCCATGACATACAGGCAATGATTAGCAATTTTGTCTTCAGTTTCTATACTTTGAACACTCACATTCCTTTCTATGTACTACCTCCAATGGTGTCTGCTACAGAAGAGACAAAATCGATAAACTAGGCTAAATGTCACAAGGTAACACCAATTCATCTCTGATTTTTTCCAACTTGTCTTCAGAATCTCTTCGTGGACTCTGCCATCATCAGTGGAGGGGAGAAAAAAAAAAAAAGGTTTCAAGAGACAGCTTTTTTGACCTGGACACTTCCAAAAAGAGTAGTATGTCAGCAGGTTTGTTATTTTAAGAGCTGTTAAACAGGAACAACCATGAAGAAGCAGCCCCGAATGCATAACAGTGCATCATGGCTCCCTGTAATCTCACTTGTAAACCCCCCAAAATATTTCCATTGCCAAAACTGAGCATTGCATCATTTTGTTGGAGGACATAATAAATAATTCCGCCTTTCAATGGAGCAAATACAGACTATACAAAAGAATCTTTCTGCCTCATTAAAATTTTTATAAAATAGTAATTTTGATTTCAAAGGGTAAAATGAAATGAGCAATCTGCAATACCATAGCATCACTGCAGCTAAATTCTTGGTAAACACAATATAGTGAGGTGATATTGTGCTCTGTTTCTTCAGATTAAATATATCTCATCCTCAGATTTATACTGGCACTTTATGGCTTCTGCAAATGACTGTCTCAGCACCGCAAAGTAATTCCACCCTGTCATATTTGTCTTTGGAAATTGTAACAAATTATGGTGATTTATAACATCAAACTCAACTCTTCCATTTTTTCCCCAGATGGGAACGTCGCTGATGGCAAGATGCTGGGCCATCCATTTATGCTGTGTGGAGGGTGACAGTGAAACATGTTTCATCTCTCTTGCCTGACACTCTCTTTCCCTTTGAGGGGAGGCTGTCAGCATAACTCAAGCTGTCAAGGCACCTTTGCAAGGGGCCTGAAACAAATCTAAAGCTCTCCTACCTGCATGCCTACTAATGAGGTGTGACTTGCCTCTCCTGGCTGCCTGGCCTCTCTGAATCTCCTTGCCTCTGACCCCTCGCGGTCTCTTCTCAGTCACTAGAAGTCAAACCATAATTTGTCTTTGAGTAAGGACAGGCAATGATTAGACATGGAAACTCTGGAGAAACTCACTCTGCTGGTACTTCTGTTTTGCTGTGCTTCGTCCAGGAAAAAGCATCTTGCGCCATCATTGTGAAAACTAAACGAAAGCCTATCTGGGGGTTAAACTAGCCTTGAAATAGTCTCCTCACCACTTGCCTAAGGCAAGCAGATTTTCTAACTGGCAAGTCAAGCACTGAGCTTTTCCTCAGCAAAGTATTTCCTCCCATAGCAAAAGATGAATAATAGATTATGTTCTTAAACTGAAATTTTTCCTGATAGCTTTTTAAAGCAGAATTGCAGTATTCCAGCTTCACCCCTAAATAGATAGATAAATAAATAAACAAACAAACAAACAAACAAATAAAAAAATAAGTGGACAAATTGCTCTGGCTAACATTAGAAAGGAAGAGTAGGACCCGGTTCAAGCCGGTAAGATACATCAGCATTATTTTTGCAAATAAACCCACAGAATTTTCCCACTGGGAGCAGGAGGGTTCTGGACCTTACAGAAACCTCTATCTTAACAAGTGCTAGAATACTTCAAAAATCACAATTTTGGCCAAAGAAAGCAAATGCCAGGAATCCTTGCCTGCAGGATCCTATAGAACGGCAGAAGCAATATGTGGTACAAAAAGGCTGAACCAGAGCTGTCTCTCAGCCTGCCTTGATAAGATGCATTGCTCACAAATTAGGAGCTCAGCAAAAATGGTATTTACTTGCCACCAGTGATGGTGTTACAGATCCCTGCTTATGGCAGAGAGCACTTACAAGGCTGTGCAGAGGGAGAGGTCAGGGAGGGGAAGGAGAGGTCTTAACACCCTCCATGGGAAATATTCCCCGAGCTCCCTCTGCTTTACTAAAATAGATTTCACATGATGTGAATAGAAAAATGGAAAGCTAAGGGAGTGAAACACCCAAAATCCACCGGGCAAGTAGGATGTAAATGTGTCATGTATTTTATCATGAGAGTAGTGGAGCTTCAGTCGTTTCAGCTGTGTAACAGAGCCACCGCGTTACCTGCCGTGGCTGGGAGGGTGTGGGCTGTGGTGCTCGCTGGCAGCGGCTGCCAGCACCACACACAAGCAAAGGGGAAATGAATTGATCAAGGATATCCTAGACACCTATGCCCTCCACGATTAAGTAAGTAAGTAAATAAATACATAGAAAGACTGTCAAATACAATCAGTCCTGAGATTATTCTTGAAAAAACGGTTTTATTTCTCACCTCACCATGGCTGCAGAGAACTATCATTTGACAATTTTTGCTTGTATTTACAGTAGCTTGATAAAATGTATGCAGGCAAGTGTGTATGTGTGTGTGCGTGTTTATTTTTAACATGCTAAGTTGGATGTGTCAAACTGAACCACACATAATGGGGCAACAAAGGAAATCATTTCACTAAAATTACATAATGTAAAACAAATAATTGGAATACCTACGTTAAATACAATTTGCATGCAACATCGCATTATACAATTGCTGACACACTGCAGAGAGGTATTAGGTTTAAAGTAACTACGTTTAGAAAGCAATTTGCAGAATTTCTGCTCTTTTTGCTGGTTTGAAAAGCAGTGATAATATGTTTTTTGCAGCTGACAGGCGAACAAAAACCAATAATTGAATGGTACCATTTTACCCACAAGGCAAGCTGATAATTAGAGGTTTAACAGACAGTTTGGATTTTTATGTGAGCAGTGGCAGCTACTCTTTTTAATTTTGTCTTCTTGTTGTTTAGGGACCAAATAAAGGTGTGTGTGTGTGTCCCACTTGTCAATAACAATGGGAAAAATAAGTTATTTTTTATCCCTTGCCCATGTCTGACACTGGGCCCTGGAGTGCAAACATGGGAAACTATTATGCACTAGAGGGCAATGTCTGGAGAATGTACATGTGAAAAAAAATATAAGAAAACAAGGGGAAACAAATAGCTAGGGTAGCAAACTGGCAGACATGCCCAGCCACATCTTGCTAGGGCAAAGGAAGCCCAGCCATAGCCTTCTCCCTGTCCCTGGGCAGCAGTTTCTGCTCCACTGCAGGGGTGGTGGGTAAGACACGGGTGACACCTCTGCTACCTCAATGCAGGGTCTGACACGGCAGGATGAAGGTGGTATATCCATGGGCTGCATGCTGCCAAGACCACTAAAAGTCCAGCCAGAGAGACGGAAGAACGAACCGAGAGCACGTGTTTACCCAAAAGGAGGGCAAGGCACTGCTTAGTGGTGGGAACTGCCCCAAGTCACACCCTTCAGGAGCAGGCTGTGATCACAAAGTGGATGCTTTTTTCAGGTCAAAAGGAGCAAAAGTGCACCCCCACTATTTCATATTCTCCTTTTCCAAGAGGAATAGCTGCTCTTTCATCCCAATGAGCCTTCCTGCAACAGCAGGTTTTACTTATGCCTGCTCTATGGTTGAATTTTAAGGAGTTAACATATTACTAATCTCTACAGTAAAATAAAACTTGCTGGAAAATACTGGCTATTAAACACTAATGAGTATATAAACTGATTTTATAAAACCACAGAGATTTCCTGGAGGGCTAGTCAGACTAGACTAAGAGTAAAGACTAAGCAGGGCATTCCCTTTCAAGCAATTTTCAATTGGTTTTATATTATGTCCAGAAGCAGAATTCTGGTTTTGCTTTTGGCTTTTAATAGTTTATTACATCTGAAAGTGAGATCAATTATAGCATCCTCAATAATCTTAGGCTTAATTGGAGGCCAATTAAGAACTTCAGCAATCTACAGATGATAGTACTCATTGTTAAACATGTTTATTCCCCAAAGAATTCACATTGAATAAAAGTGTTCTGAATGCATTCCATTTCAGATAGCACCAGGGTACACATAAATTTCCATACAAAACTGCCAGATGAAGGCGAATTTTTGAAATGTGGAACATACCCAATAAAGTCTCCTTACTTCAAACAGGAAAGAAAACAAAAATTTTCGTTCACATCTTTTCCCATAACTGAAAGCTTGCACTTACTGTGAGCATATTAGTGGAGAGACTGTCATTTCAACTTATTGGCAAAACAATGTCAACATTTCTCATCTTTCTTATGATGGAACGCAGCACCTGAAAAAACCCTCAGAACAAAGCAAGGCAATGGATTCTGCCTTTACTGTGCCTTTTGCTGCAAACATCAGTATCGCCAAGCCTGACCCTTGCATCTGGAAAGTAATATTGCTCATGAAATGCTCTAGATTGACAACCATGGAAATGAAACTCTTGTTCCCACCATGGGTTATAACCTAAACAGACACACTGGGCAGTAACTGTGTGGGCTGGCTCCTACATAGGCTGGCTCCCACCATCCCTAATGTGTGCCTGCAGTTCCACTGGCCCTTCTGCAAGGAAAACCCCTGCAGAAGCCACCAGAGACACCTGCTTGCCAGCAGCTGGAGGCAACTCACCAGTTCCTTTTAGGTGGGCTATTGAATTTCCACCAAATCCTCATCATTTTTACCCTGGTTTACATTTGATGTTTGACCTAGGGAGAAAAAAGCTTCATAGCTCACTGCTCACCTTACAGATAATTTATTTTCCTGATTTTAACTTTTAAAAGATTTGGAAACAAGGCAGAATAGGTGAAGTTTTAAGTATCAATTATTTTCTTTGAAATAAAATGAGAAGCGAACCAGCTTTTTAGTGGAAGACTATATTAATATCCAATGCATAAGTCATTATTAATATTACTTTAATGAGTACCAAGTGAATTAATGATGGCTGGTTGCTTATCTTAAAATTATTCACATTTTTTATGTTTATTCTCAACTCAGCCATTATGCCCTTTATGTAGGACATGTGCTTAAAGAGCAATTGAATTCAACCTGTAATAGAAGCACAAGAAAAAGTAGTTGGGAAAAATAGTTCAGATGGGAACAATTAGCTTGCAATATTCCCTACTGTTTCACCCCTTCCTTTAAATGTGTCTGTCAGAGTGGACATTCTCCATTCCTGTAACATCCATTAATTGACAGGAATACTGGCTTGTGTACTTTCAGATGCTGAGTGCTCAGACTCCAGAGCACTCCTTTCTCTGGAGATGAAAGAACTGAAAATCAAATGTGAATCTTCCAAATAAGAATGCGGTGTATTACCACTTAGTTATTAGGGAAGAAAAGTACTCCTCTGAATGCCCAACATCAAGGTCTAATTCCTAGACCTACCACAGTAATGAAAGTAATGAAAGGCCTACCTGAGTAATGAAAGTCACTGACAAAGTCGCTTAATCTCCCCATGCCTCAATATCCAAAGTCACACAAATAAGTCTCAAGGCTAGAGAGGACTCACGTTAAACTACCTGCTTAGGGAAAAAAAAAAAAAAAAAAGATGACATCAAACCTGCAGCCTGATTTTCTGACTGTGGCAGGAGTTTGATGCTGGAAATGAAGCCATCACTTTGGGTTATAAACGCACATTGAGGAGACAGACTTTGAGAATAGTTACATGAAGGTCTTGTGCTAAGCCTCCAGCGGCATGCCCTAACAGCTAGCCTACAGGGTGTCTTTCCTTGTCTGTCCCCAGTTGGTTTGGCAGGGCTATGTGTGGCCGTGGTTTGCTCGCCACATCTGAGTTCATGTGGCCATTTCCATCTCCTCTGTGAATCCCGCTATGTCCAGTTTTATGATATCCATCATATTAGGAGAGGAAGCTCTTGACTGAGCTCTCAGAGATACCAATGTCATTTGCAGCCTGTTGGAAGTCTGTAGGAATATCTGATCAGGTAAACGCTCTGTCACACATGTTGCAGACTGGAAGTACCCATGTTTGCGGAGCAATAGGACAATTGGAATCTCTGATGAGCCACATCAAGCACTGGTTTCCTTATGTCAGCAACACAGAATTGATTGTAGGGCTTTAGCAGCTCTAGCAACTGCTGCCAACAACTCCAAAAATAACGTACTACACATAAGAGTTGTTTAAAAACCACAAAACCAACAATGCCTTTTATTACACTGAATCAGTGCACAGCTTCTTTTATATTCAATTTTTGGTGGCAAGAGGCTTAGTAACATGTTGCCTACAGTTACAACCCAGAATAGACTTGCCATTTTCTCACAAGTCCCTTTCTGGAGAAGAAATCACCATGTGGGATATTATGTATGGAAGTAAAAGGATCTATAATGTATTATGTATATAATTTTTTGTGTATAAGGATATGCATGAAATATTCACTTCACACTTCTGTTGCCTGGGGGCTGGCAATATGAGAGACAGGGAAGAAAAAAAAAAAAAGAGTAAAAATAGGGCTATGCTGTAGTGCTTTGTTGATTTGTGTTAATTTGGTCTTCAGCAGCAGACTGGACTCTGAGGGGACTACCAAGCCCTGACTTTTCTTAGCAGTTTGAATCTCATTTTTCAGCAAGTTATTACACAAATAGCCAGCTTGTCTGACAGCACCCACAGCAACAAAGAGTTAATGCTTCCTCTCCAGTCTTAATTCACCCCATTGTGTTTGGGATTGCAGGGATGGAAATCGCACAGTGAAGTGCTGCAAAGTGCAATCTCTCTAGACACAATGGGGTTGAGTTAAAGGACACGAGGCACTTAACTCTGAATTTCCTTGCTTTCATCCAAACACAGTTACTTTAACAGCATGTTTTTGCAGTTTTGTTTCTTCTGGTTTTATTTTATGACAACAGAAAAAGTTAGATGCTCATTTGATGCACAGCAAAATTGTTACATGCCTTCATTTCCAGGCCGAGCTGGGTTTCTATACAAAAAAACTGACTACCAAAAATAAAATTAAAAAAAAAAAAAAAGAAAAAGAAAAAGAAAAAGGAAGCTGCATTTATTTAGAAGCCTTGCCTTTTGCAAGTCAGACTGCGCCCAAAGTGATTTGGTCAGACAAAGGTAATGGGGTGGTCCTAGACTTATGTCCCAGTAGAACATGGTTCACATTAATGAAAGCTGATTTAAATGTTAGTAACTTGCAATGATTTTCTTTTCCAAGTGTGTTAATTTCTTTCCTTATCCCTCAGCACAGGTTTTTAGATGCTATGAAGATTGGTGTTATCAGCCCTCCCAGGATGGGCAGATAACGGTTTCTCTGTCAGCAGCTGTCAGATTACAGTGAAACTGGCTTTTCTGTTAACAACACAGGCATGTATATGGGAAGTGAGCTCCCATACAAAATGCTCTCTCAGAACAAGCCAAATAATTTGCTTCCATATCTGTCCTTTGAGGTCTGGGCAGATGGCCTCAGGATGGATAACTGTGAATAAGTTGTGGAGCATATGGAAATACTTCTTATGTTAACATGGAAATATGCAACACTCATGTTAAAACAGCAATAGCCTATAGCAACTTATTTTCTTATGCATATTTTCTGTATCATGTAGCCCAAGCTATGTCCTGCTCCTATAGAGATATCCACTAGGAATAAGTGGGCACCTATATGCACTTAGGGCTGTACAGAAATATGTTCCAGCCTGGTTAAGCACATTCTGCACCGGTGGACAGATTTTGTTTTCTGCAGAAAGTCTGTGCCATCTCCGTACGGGAGACCCCACCCAAAATTCCCAACCTTCCTGTGCTTCCCCCGAGGTGCGCACCTATGCAGTTTCTTAACTTAAGGTTACTCCTTAGGGACATAATTTAGCCCTTTGTAATGGTGAATGGCTTGAAAGAATGCCCGTTCTAATTATTAATTACATAATAAATGTCAATTCAGTATTATAACACAAGCACTGATTTACGTTATAAATTGGCATCTGTCAATTTAATGGCTTATAATTGTCACGTTTCTGAAAGTTATACAGTGCAAAGAATGCTGGACTGGATTCAAAATATGTTGGCATGCATGCAATTACTGAAAATAGGGAAAAAAACTAGAACAAATATTTAATTTAGTATTTGTAGCACTGTAGTTTTATCAGCCTGCACAAATGCTATAATTGTCATCTGTAAAAAGACCAAAGAGAAAATATATCTCACATGTTGTGGCCTAATCCATCAGTCATGGCATTCACGTGTAATCTTTACTCAGCCGAAGTCAGTAGTGTTAAGTTATTGAACAAGGGTGACAGGGCTGAATGGAAGTGATAAAAAATGAAAACCTTTTAATGAGAATTTTTTTTAGTACCAGGGCCTGATCCTGTCAGTATTTTCTATTGGACATGCCACTTACTCCTGTGAGCAACTGACTTTGCTCTCATTATGCCCTCTTAGAAGTGCTGGCAGCACAACTCTCTGTGCTTAACAAAACCTAAACGTGACAAAACAGAAAAGAGCAGCTTTAATGGACCTGCCTATCACAAACCTGCAGCCGAGCCTCATGCAGTTATTCTTCACTGCTCAGAAACCACCCAAGCCCAGCAGCAAGTCTTTACCTTCCTAACATTTATGCCAGAAGGATCACAAGGACACATCTACCTGGAGGTATGCTCAGACAGTTCCTACCGAGTCGGTGTGCTTGCTGCAGAGGGTGATGCTTGTGGGGTAGCAGCACTGCACTGTCCCAGCTAAAGCTCTGGCCCTGATGCACAGCAATGCTGCATCACATACAGGATTTAGGTTGCATTGGAAGTCTTTCTTTTCAAGTAATTTATCATAATTGTTAAAAAGAAACACTTCAGTATCAAAGCGTAAATCAACTGCTGTTTATGGTTTCTTTTGCAGACATTTTGGAGAGTATACCCCAGGGACAAGCCCAGCTGAAGCCCTTCCCTTGCACGCTCCACCATGTCACCTCTCCCTGCAGCACATCTCACCGTTCCCACCTCACGCTGCTGTTCCCGTGGCAGGGTCTGCTCTAATCACAGCTCTGAGTTAAATATAACCTCTATGTTTTTCATGGAGGCCTGTTGTTAACCTGGACCGTGTTAATGATTCAGATCACAGGGCAGCCCCTCTGCCAGATGACTGGCATGGCCAAGGTCAGGGAGAAGGCTGAGCAGGCAGGGTTGGTCATGCATTGCTCTCTCAGAGTGATGCTGTCAGGGTTTCCTTAAAAACTTCATGGCAGGATGCAGCAACTGGAATAACCTCAGCAATGTTTATCTCATTGGGCTTTTAAAAACTCATCCTCTCTCCCCTCTATCCTTGTGAGGCAGGAAAGTTGTTCATGTCCATGCCTCCTCCACGTCAGAAACAGAGGAGGAGAAGGAGGCTCTGAGAAGATGTAACCTCACTGATTGGTGTTTAATCCTCCCAGGGTCCTTTTGCCTTGGTGGGGACAGCAGCTCCTCCCCATGGTAAGTCACAGCCCCTGGTTAGCACCTGGGCTGGGTTCACAGAAGGTTTTTTCCCTGCTGTTTTGGGGACTAACTGGGCAGCCTCTGCATGCTAGCCTGTTCAGACAACAAAGACGTCGATGAAAAGATTAAAATACCTGTGCACAGGGGGAGAAAATCTATGGAAGTTTTCCTCAGAAGAAGGGAATCACTTCTTGTGAGATGTATTTTAAGAGCATCCACAGGAGTATTTTTTGAAAGCCATATGTTCCTTATTCACATGTGTGTGACAGAACTCATATATGAGGAGTGATACAGAACACAAACGTAGGTGTTGCACATTTCGTATGTGCATATGTTCGTAGCTTATTCCCAAGTTCTGTTTCTGAAATACTTCATTACACATATGCCATTTTCAGGTTCACTATTTGATTACCTTTGGCTTAAGAAAAATGCATTACATTTATGATTAACATGTTCAAAAAGACATGGGATCGAAAACATTTTGATTGGCAGAATTGCAATAGTTGCTTTTACAAGAAAATGATGTCAAAATAGGCCTAAATCCTCAAGATGACTCAGTTTGAGTTTGTAGGAGTTGGGGCACCACCGGATCAGAACACTGTAAGACGGCACAAGTTCACCCTCTTTTGTCTCCCTTGCTTTTCCTTTCCTTTCCCTGCTCACACAACTCACGGTCCTGGGAACTGCAGTTTTCAAGTTGATAGCATTTACTTTTCTTAATTGGCAGAAAAGTTGCCCCTCATCCTACAAGGACTAAGGCAGAGTGTGAGTCATTTTGATTTTGGTAACTGAGAGTTATTGAAACTCTAAATGTGTTTATAGCAAGCTCAGGGGAATGTAACCTATCAGCCCCCTGCCGCCCACTCTGCTGCCACAGCTCTGACACTGGTTTCTCGCTGGTGACTCAAACCCACGTATCAAACAAGACAGTCACTGTGAGAATTGGCTCCTGAAGCAGGAGAAAAATGGCAGCACTTGTTGAGTAGCCAAAGAGAAGGTCTCCTGGCCACAGACCTGTGCCCAGCTGGACAAGCACAGCATGAGCTCAGCCGTGTGGGCAGCCCGGGATGCTCAGCCAGGGCAGCGGCTCCCATGCTCCTCGGCTGCTGCACTCAAAGGAAAAGGTGTTCACAGGACTTGCATTTGAAAAGTTATTGACAGGAAGAACAAGTGCTTGAGCCAACTGTCCTTCGCTTGCCCAGGATATACCCAAGAAAGTGGTAAGCGATCAGCCAAAGGAAGGAGGTGACTGCCATGAGAGGACTCTTTTTACTTAATTCTTGACTTCCTCAGGTGTAGCTATTTTAGACTACATTTAGACAGTAATTATTGTAACCATTTATTTACAGATTTCAGCTTTTAAGTTGCCAACCCTTGGAAAAGCTTAATGAGCTACGGAAGGACATAAACTCTGTGCTTTCCCACTGGCGAAGCAAAGAAGCAGAAGGTAGACAATCAAGGTTTCCTACTCTGATTTTCTTCCTCCCTGTTATCTATGAAAGCCACCGTTGGTTTTGAAAGGCCTGGGAGCTTTCACTCTGTGACAATGTTACAAACATTCAGAAACACCCACTTTACTTGTTATCACATGAGATGCTTTTAGCTATTGCCCCACAGCCCTGTAACACAAACACAGGCAGCTCTCGAATTATACTACTTCTTAGCACATGAGCACAGACCCTGTCTTCCAGAAGCAGTTCTCCTGAAACTTGCATAAAAATTTGAGGAAAATTTTAATCTTTCATGGAAGTTTCTCATGGTACTTTGCAATATCTTGCTTTACCTCTGGTCAAAGGCACAGAACTCTCCGCGGGAAACGTTTAACATCTGTTTGAATACTGTATCAGACAGATGGAAAACCATGAGAAATTACTCTAACAATCATAGATAGAAAATGATGTCACTGTACTAAGGACAGTGTTTTAAAATCAACAGTGTAATTTTTCAGATGAAAGATTATTAACTCTTAATTGATAATACTGATAAATTACATAATGAGAACACACAACTAGCCTGGTGAACAGCAATGCAAAACTTTTAAAGGCAGTTGCAGAATGTAAAATACAGTAACACGCCACTTTAAAATGGAAAGAAAAAAATGGTTGGAACAACTTGTCAGAAAAGAAAAATAAGGAACGGTCCTTCATGCCAATAGATGCAAGTTAGAAAGAAAAGCTGATAGGAGCAGTTCATCAGAAAAAAAAGCAAGAACCAAACAGAACAAATATTTAAACAATTTTTAACTTTCCCCCTTTTTTCCAGTCAAGAATTATACCCAAGAACAATCTTAATATAAGTATTACTCATCTGTTTTCTTCGGTGTATTTATAATTTTATAGTACACTTCATAGATCAGTTAAACTGGCATTACTCATGTACAGAATGGCTCTGGATGGCAAGGGAACTCCATCGCAAATCTGTTATTGTGATGTTCATTTAATTCCAATAGGAAAGGCAAGAGGAAAAGCCTGGCTGGCAGATTTATTGATTACATTTCACCAATGACCAGCAAGAGGAAAGCACTCTGAAAATCCCCAAAGGTGATCATTAGTACTGAGTAACTGTCACTAAACATTAGCACCATCAGCAGACTGGAACTAAAAGAAAGTGTGATGCTTTAAATGTGAGGCCCAAGAGGGATTGCCTGTAGTCCAAAGAAAAAGTGGAACATCTTATATCATGGCACCTGTGTTCGAGACAGCTGAAATGCTTTATATATATATATCTATATTCATGCATTTATAGATAGACTTATAAAATTGGTCTAGCACAGTCAGGCAAATTGGGCAGGGCTACCTACTATAAAACATAAAATTAATGTGTCAAGCTAATTTCGCGGTCCACTTGCCTGGAGCTGATTAGGACCAAATTAAACTTGGTCATAATCAGCCTGAGTGCTTTGCAGGTAATACAGAAATCCATGGAATATGCTTATTACTGTAAAAGCACGTGCACATTATCTGCACAAGCAGTGTAAGAACAGGTTTACCAGAATAATTTGTGGTTTCACGCATTCTAATGCATTGCTAGCTTACTTATTTTTGGTGGATTTTTATTTGAAAGTCTCATGTTTCCATGGCACAGAGGAATCAGACATCAAACATCATTTTTTTATTTTCCATACTTGAATCTGATCTTCTGATCCTTGTCTTGGCCGAAGGAGCACTTTCTGTATCTGAGGTGGTGAATTTAGATATTACAGGATGAGAAAGTGTATGAAGGGTTTTGCCACTTCCAATTAGCTCCTGGCTATCTCCCCCTTTTTTATCACATCCTGTGATTCCCATATGTGTGCCTTTGTTCCGTGGGAAACAGCAGGAACAATACCCTTTGTATGGCTGGCAGACAGCTGCTTCTGATAGAGACACACAGCTGCCTTTTGTGTACTGGAAGCATTGCCTCAGCCAGGAGAAAGAAACTATTTAAATTCCACCCTCTTGGTCAGTCTATTGTCCTTGCAAGCCCTCACTCAGAACACAATATCCCAACAGAGAAAGTTATTTCTTGCAGTGACCTAGCACCATCCCCTTTCATCAAGGGGCCACACCGACAAAAGCATGATGCTGTAAAAAGTCCTGCCTCTCCCAGTGGTACCTGGCAGTCACAGCAGAATACAGAAGATGTAGGAACAAGCTTTCACCAAAAGCATCTTATCATCACGTGCCTTCTCCTGTCTTGCAATTCTGTGTGAACAGGAACAGAGCCACTGTATCATCTACACAGGGTCCTGGCTGCAGTATATAGTCCAAAGAGTGAGCATTAAGGATGAGAATTTCATGAACTTGAGAGACTGATGTCTTATGAAACAGGATTCAGCATGTAGATTGAAACTTGAAATCAGATGTGTAGCCTATAAGTAGATATCTTCTAAAGGACAAGGTCTAAAGGAACAAAAGGAATATGAGCTCCCTCACAGCTTTCCACTGGTACTTTTGGGAGGCTCAAGTTCTGCAGTATGAAGATGAAAGAAAACTGGCAGTGTGGTTTCCGCAGGCAGCATGGGACACTGGGCATCAGGGGATGAGGATACAGGTTTGCAGTTCTTCACTGAGCTCACACGAGCGACCTCAGAGACCTCTGCTTCTTTTGTTCCACTTCCTGTCTTCTTTTCTCTGATTTTCATCAAAACAGTCAATCTGTTCAGATTTATCAGCACAGCCATGGTTCAAGTGAGGCTCACATGTCAGGGCTACATTGCACAGCTGGCAGCAGACCTGTGCTAGGTGACCCGAGTCCCTGGCTGCTGTTGGCTACCAGGCATTGCTGAAACCTCACTGCCTGTGCCACTCCTGTGGACACGTCCTCACACTCCTCACACAATCCAGCCACGGGACACCTGGGGAACTGCTGTTACCTCCTGTCATCTACATCTCTCGAAGACCAGCCTCTTTGGTGGAGAAGCAATGAGGCTTGTTAATACAAAGGCACTGGGAAACAAGCTTAAGGTCAGCAAGTCTGGCCACCCTTAACCTGGATGACAAGTCCTGGATAAGAAACTTCTCCTGCCTCAGTGTAGGGTCCTGTGATCTTTCTGGTAAACTGTATGGTTTGTACAACATACATACAATCTGTACAACAGACTGTGTTAGAAAACAGTTCTTTCAAATCAAGATAGTAATGAAGACAAGCGTAGGGTCACTAAAATACCGTGATTTATAGTGGGGATGGATGCAGCTCTGCAGGGTCCAGCTCAGTTGTCTTGGGCTGCTTTACATTCTATTTTCCAGTTCCAATTTGTGTTTCTAAGCTTCCATCCCTAGAGAGATGCATAAGAGGCAGCTTTGCAAAATGCTCACTTCAATGCCAGAACCTGTATTTTCATCTTCAGAACCTATTAATTTTGTATCTCTTGCAATGAGTTAAGGTTTGAAAAAAGGACCACTGGCTCAAAAAAAGGAGATAACTCCATTTGTTTGTCTTTTATTTCTATGTGCATCTGGTAGCATTGCCTGTCAGCGTTCAGGTGGTGTTCTTATACTGTGATGTTTTCACTCTCTTTAAGAAAGTCTTTCTGAATAATAAACTCATGCTTTTAATTGCTGCTGCCTTAAAGAAAAAAAAGTAACTTTTCAATACTTTGCTAAGTCTTATCCTCTTATTTCCATATTGCGTTAAGATATTGGCAATTATTATTTAAGTCAAAAGGGAAAACCAAAATAATTTACATCATCCATCACCGCTCCTTTGCATGACTAAATTACAAGACACCATGGCAAATCAATCGTGGAGAAAGGAACAATCAGCATCAAACACTGTATTTGTGTGCATAATCTTTTTAATATTTTCTGACCTCCTATATCAAAAGAGCGGATTGAATTCTGTGAACTTTAAGTAATACAAAGCTGTTTATCCCAAAGTCCCATGGGGAACCTCTAATCTAATCAGTTAAACTCAGGACACAGCCATAGGAATAAAGACAACAGACCTAAGTCAGCACAAATTCCAAAATCTGTTTGCCATTCAACTTGGTTTACATAGACAGTAAGGTCTTAATACAGGAATGATCTCCTAAGGGTGTATGGATGACACTGTACGCAAGAGGACCTGGTTGCTGATTGTAGCAGCTAATACTGCAATAGTTGTGCTTCAGGATTTGTCAGTAGATGCCAAAAGACCTTTGCTTTCTTTAGGAAAAAATCAAGCAGCCCCTCTGCTCTTCCCTTTTGGATGAACTCGTTGCCTTCTTGCTTTTGGAGGCAGCTTATGCTCCAGGGCAGGAAGGCATGGGACAGGGGTGAGGATGTGAATGAGCTTGTTATCTTCAAAAAGATAAAAAGCAAGTACTGAGTCTAAATTCGCCAAGGAAAACACATTTGCCATTTGTGAGGAACACCAATGCAATGAATACACATGTGAATCTCAATTACTGCATTTCACTCCCAGGCTTCCAGAAAAATTAGTGATGCAAAAGCCTCCACAACAGTGGTCTCTCCATCGTGCAGAAAGTTTGTGTGCCAAAACAGGCTTGATCCATGCGTTGGTACAAGCTACACACATCTACCCTCTGAAATGTGTCATTCTCTAGGAAACATCTCAGAAGGTAAAACTTCAGCAGGACTCATGGCTGTCTTTCCTAAGGCATGCAGCACATGCCTGCCCTCCTGCTGCACAATCACTTGGTGTCTTCTAGCATTTACATATCCACTCTTATTCTTTCCCACAGTTAAATCCTCTTTTATAATCCCCTGCTTCAGGGTCACAGTTCTGTAGAGACTAGCATTAAGGGGATTCAAGCAGGCAGACTGAAAGGAAAATAGACCTTAGAGTTAATTTTGGTAGGTGCTGCATATATCCATGGCCAGTCCCTGCTTCAGAAGGTTCCTGAGTGAACTACAGTAAATGGAGACCTAAAAGGAGGATGATCTAGTCCTGTTTCACAGACGAAGAACTGGAGCACTGTAGTGGTAACTGCTGAGTGACTTGCTCAAAGTCATAAAGGGACTCTTGAGCACATAAAAATTTGAATTCAGATCACTCACATTTGTAGTTAAATATTTTGGTTTAGGGCTTTAGTGGATTTCCAGGGGTAGAAGGAAATCTGAGTTTTCTTTCTCCTTGGGGAAACAAAAAAATCATAAAACTTATCAAGTCTTAGCAACAGATGCAGAATTGCTTGTTGTGGAAAGATTCAAAGTATTACCAACTGCTCAAAAATTACTAGCTGTTTGATCTAGTATTGCTACTGTTTTGGCATGAATGTGGGTGCGTGTAGCGCACATTATAAATGCTATACCCCTGTCTCACCCCCCTGCTCTATCTTCCTTCCTCTCATATGAACTAAGTGTCCTACATTTAATTTTCCCCCTTACAAATTGGCTGCCCTTTCATGTCAGGAGAGAAAACGCCCACTCAGCATAGCTTGAAAGGAACCTGTCTGCAGTTGGGAGGGAACAGTTGAGGTGCCGCTTTAACTAACTAAATTAAATACAACTCAAGCTCCAAGCAGCTGGCAGGTTTGATTTGGATGTAGGATGCTGTGAGATAGTGATAAGTGAGCGCTCAGGACCAAAGGGAATTAAAAGCCTGTACTTGGGTTTGATGGAGTCACTCTCTTTCTGTGGCGCATCCATTAAGGACACCATGCTAGCAACGCCGTGGTGTCTGCACCACTTAAACTGCAAAGGGCCAGCTTCAAATAAGGCTGAGCTTTGGGCTCCGAAGGACACAAGTGCATGGCCTTTGAGAGGGGCAGAAGGAGGTCCTTGCTGTGCTGTTCTTAGCTTCCTCATAGCCTTGTGAAGGAAGAGACAGCTTTTGCTGGTCTAGAGGTGCAGACCCTACTCTGGACCATATGGGAAATATCTGCCAAACAGCCTAAGAGGTGGTTCAGAGAGTGCAAGAAAAATCACATTACCCTGAATAAGAATATTCTCTCTATATATTAAAGAATCCCTTAAACCTTTTAATGGAAAGAAATATGGAAAAGAGTTTCTTCCCCCACCCTTTTCAGTTTGTTTAATAGTGCATTAGACAGCAGTTTGAGTGTAGTCAATACTCCTTTGCTCTCTCCTGGTATTAGTATTGCTCTTGTTCATGTAAGCCCTTGCCTGAGGAGCAATGAAGATGGGAAAATTTTTTTTTAAAGATTATGATTCAACTGTAAAACCTTATTTTTTGTCAGTGCCACCAACAGGCAGGTGTAATGCCTGAAAGTGTCTTTCAACTCTGCTTTCTAAAAGGACTAAAAGCATCAATGAAACTTTGATTTCATAATTAGTACAATAGATTTGACACTTGTCTGCCTCTGGTAACAAGGAGAACTTTCCTTATATTCACAAAATACTATGAAGCCTCTTCAAGGAAGATGTTACAAAAGTGAAAAACTGTGACTGGGTGCTGTAATATGCTGTGTTTCAAAGCAACTACCCAACAAGACAGCTCTGCAGACAGAACAGGTTAAACACTCAATTTTAAGGCTTTTTATTCCTTTTCTTTTAAAAATATTAATTTTTTTTCTCTATTTGGAGAAATTAAATGGTAAGTGCTGGAGCATGGAAATATTGGTCGCTAGAGGCTGACAGTGTTTATCATAAGCAATCCCCTTGAATGTCACACTTTCTAACTAATACTAGTTAGAAGACTGAACACGAGAGTAATTATCATGACAATGAGTTTGACAACCCCCATTCCAACAAGCAGTCATTACAGAATCTTTGGTCTTTTGCACAATTCAAAGCTAACCTTTAATTTTTTGGGTTTTTTTTGTGTATATGTGACACTCTAACTTACATGGTAAACCAACTCAAGAACATGTAGATATATGTTTCCTCATGCACAGGGATGCATAATTATGAAGAATTTTCTGTAAAACATGTGCCAAGGAGAAATTTTTTTGAATATTATTTATTAGCTCTGTACAGAGAAAAAAATGTATTGGGTTAGGGTAAGTGCGACGTAATTTGAATGATTATTGATTTCAAAAGGAAAAGCACCAAGCCACATGACACTGTACCTACAGTACAGGCAAAACCAAGAGAGGTTCACAACAAAGAAAAGAAAAGAAAGAAAATATCCCTCCAAAGATGATGACTCTCAAACCAAATTCAGTCCTCTTCTTCACCTTTAATTTATTTTATCTGATAGTTTTTCATTTGTCCTCTCTTGGAGGTGAGGTCATTACTATGCTCTGCATTACAACAGCAACCAGAAACCCCAGCTGTGATCAAGATCCCATTGTGTCAAAAACTATTCTGGAAAGAGATGCTTTCACCAAAAATGTTCTGGAAAATATAAACTGTGTGACTAGGAATCAAATGCCTTAGGTGGTATACTTGCCTAACCAAACAGTGCAAATAGGCTGCATTTAGGCAATTAGAGATTGCAATTACACAGTGAAAGCTATGATTTCAGTGAAATTTCTGGTAGCTTTAAATTTCCAGTATTATGCCCACTACTACAGTATAGTTGGTAAAGATGGGAGAGAAAAGTAATGGGAAGGTGTGATAGTTATCACTTTGGATACAATTATTTTAGTCTACAACAAAGATAGTTTGTCATGTATTGGTATAGTCTGTTTGTTTGGTTTTGGTGTTTTGTTGGTTTTGGTGTTTTGTTTTGGGGTTTTTTTTGTGTGAGGCACAGTCTCTATAAAAAGTGTATTGACAGCATGCACTGCATGGAAAAGATCTGTAGGAAGGTCTTAACAGAGTTTCTATACATCAGGTTTAGAAAAAATTCTTGTTCAACATTTTAGCTGTTGCATCTGGATAGCAAGATATTTCTGGCTACTTACGTAACATGGTGCTCTAAAATAATGAAATGATAGTGATTTAAGTATTTCACTGTAGTTCTATATTAAAAATGTGAAGAAATGAATAGCTGTCTGACATTTCCTAGCTTATCAGGCTTTTTAGATGGTCATTATTTTCCCAACCAACTTCCCATTAGAAGCGACAAGGCTTCCCCAGATGGAAAACATGCAATTTTGCTCTACTTTCTGTAATCATGGCAAGATAAATTTCCAATGAACCTTTATTGGAAGGCAAAAATGAAAGGAGGTGAACCTGACATTACTCATCCCTAAGTTATTTTGAAACCTGCTGGATACAACATCCTGACACATAAAACTAAACTCTGCCTTCAAAATAAGTGACTTTGGCTCTGACTAGTTTAGTAAGAGCCAGTGGTATCCAGAACACACTCAAACCTGCTCATGTCTTTTGAATTCTGATTTCGATACCTAGGATCTGATATTAAGGTAGAAAAATTTGAAAATCTTTGCCTTAAGAGGGAAGTTAATGAAAAACAAATTTGAGAACTGATGCAGCAAAGGATATTTTTAGAAGGCTGGATCTGAAATGGATCTGCATGTCTAGGTGCCTTTAGGTGTCAAATCTGACCACTTCCACCACTGTGTAGGTAGGGCTCTGACAGTGGATTTTTAGCTGATTTAGCTTTAATTAAAGAAAACTCTTCAATTCTGATGTCTCCCAGAGGTTGCCAACCCTTTGCCAGGGCAGAAGGGAGTAGGTGCTGGTATCTTCAGCATCCCAATTCACAAGGCAGTGCTTGAGCTCAGCCTAGGATCGGTCTCCCTGCAGGGAGGCCAGCCTCTGACGGCAGTGGCTAGAAGACAGGTGTAGCCAACACAACAACATGACCATCTGCTACCAAGTCATAGAAGTGTCTAATCCTTCTTTTCCAACCAAATTAAGGCCCTTGAAGAACAGACTAGGGGGAGCAGGTCCTTAGAAGCACACAGTAGTATATTCTGGTACCCAGGGGTATGGCTTTGGAAGGAGAACATTTCCCACTGTAATCACAGGGTGATGCCTTGGCCTCTCTACCCTGGAGGAGATCCATTTAGTGGGTTAAAAGGCTACCCTCTTCTCTCACAGGATATGACCTCTGTTCAACTTCCACACTCCTGTTTTCACAGCAACACTGAAGGGATCCTGAGAGAGCTACCGCAGACTGTCTTTAGGTTCGGAACAGTTGTTCAGCCTAATCTGGCAAAGCATTTTAGTGGTATAGTTACAGACACGGAAGTTAAACCTGTGTAAAACCCCTTGGGGATCTCTTATTCCACAATATAATTCCTTTGTCTGGTTACTTCTATTTTGTTTAGCTTACGAGGCATGAACACTGACCTATTCTACAAAAATGTCTGGAATTATTTCCTTTTTTTTAAAGCCAAATTCTGTTCCACCATAGCCCCACATGACAACCAACAACACTCCTTCTCTACACATTTTCTCAGAGCTCCCACAGCAACACAGCTGTGCAGGGAAGAATGATGAACGAATGGAATTAATATAGTGCAGAAAATAAAGTTCAGTTAATAAAGCATTATCTGGGTAGAGTCCTCTGTAAAAAAACCCCTTGCTCTCCATAAGAAAAAGAAGTGTGATTTTCCAAAGACACCTCAGCAAATGCAATATGTTCCTTACATTAGTTTAAAAATTATCACAGGAAAAGCAAGCAAATATAGTTAGACTTGAAGTAGCAATTCTCTTTCTGGTGGCATTTCTCCTAATTTCTGCAGAATTATTCACCGTTCTTTTTGGATAGTACAAATGTTCCACTGAATCTTGTTTTCAGCTGAGTTCTAAATGTGCTTGTATGACAATAATAGATTTTGTTCACAATGTCTGAATATAGTATCTGTGCAAATCCAACTGAACTGCAGATACTGGTTCACTTTCCTGTACATTATTGTCATATGCAATTATACATCAGATGAAAACATATGCTGACTTTTGGCTAAGTATTGAAAAACCTTATAAGCATTTTTTGTGGTATTGAGCAGGCATTCAGTACCAGAAGTAGTTTTATAATACATTGCAATATATAGCATATTTTATTTCATTTGGTCGTGCTGGAACTGTTTTACTTCCTCCAGTCACTAGGGTTTTCTGGTGGCATCTTTAAAACCAATTATTATCTATCATTATTGCCTGCAAGGAATAGCCATACATTTTCTCACTGTAAAAATAATCAGCAGTAACAATGCAATATCAAGCTGCTACCTTTTTAATGAGATGAGAAACATAACCATTAATTTATTGTAGCTTCTTATGTCACAGTAAAAATACATCTATTATTATTTTAATAAAGTCAAAACCACTGAAATTATTCTACTTGTAAAACACACTAATAAGCATTTGATTGAATTAATTAACATTACCTACTATTTTAGAGCTCTTGATCAACTACAGACCATGAAGTCCAGCACAGGTTCATAATTCTTAAAAATTAGTTTAGAAAATATAAATCCATAACATTCAAACTACAGAATTATCTGCTAGTTTCCCATAGTTTAATTATACCAAAGATAAAATATCCAGAAATGCCTAAATGGACAAAGAATGCAAAGGCTGAAATTCTTAGAAGTTTACAGGTGTCCAGATTTTACAATTTAGACGTTAAATAAAAAGGACAGATTTTAAAAGGCATTTCGGTGTCTAATGTTGCATACCATTGAGCTGTGTCCTTTTTATTTATGCCCATTTAGTTCAAGATACGTTGAGCATGCAGTTCTGAGAACATCTTTACACCATCTGTGTCTCTACTACCCTAAATTTAGTACCCTAACAACATTATGCTGTCAAACGAAAACCCTAATGCACCGTTTCCATCCTTTTTCCTCTCCCTTTGCTTCCACTGCTATTTTATATTGCCACACAACTTGTACCAGTCTTCTGTGGCCTCAACCGTCCAGATGTGTCCTACCAGCAGAACAGGCAACACAATGCCCACCTGGAGGGCTGTTGCTCAGCTTGGCTATTAAATAGCACACCGTCACCAGGACACCGCCAGTTTTACATATGCCCATTAGCAGGCACACAGATGTGGAGGGCATTGTCTCAGCAGAAACAAAATGCTTGGAGGCCAGGTGCAAGCAAAGGGCCCTGACCTGCGCGCGCTGCGGCCAGCAGTCAAGGTAGTGAAGACGATTCTTCCTTCCAAGCCTTCCCTCCTGCTGCCTCCCAGCATGACAGTGGGAGGGAAATTGCACAGTTCAGAGGAGTCTAAATTTGAACAGCTGAGCTCGAATGAGAGCTTTTTACCTCCTCAGGATTATTTTATAAAAGTAACTATTTGTCTTCTTTTGTCAAAGATGAGCAAACCAGCAGTGGAAAGCACAAAAATATTTCAGATTAAAACCAATGCTGAACTAATTTTATATAAAATTTTGCCCACTGTTTTTTCATTCTGAGACAACTGCTTTTTTATCAGAGATTTATGAACCCCTGAGAAGAAAAGTGCATAGAAATACTGACACAGCAGCATTATTCCCAAATTATTGACCTTATTATATCAACCCTAGTGACAATGCTGCTTTATTTTTTGAGAGGCTTCTGTTCATTCCTGATTACATTCCATAATTTTTTTTCTGTATATTGGTTGTAAGTAAAATGGAAAGTATGTTTGGAATCTGAGGTCTATCCAATCAAATCGAAAATATTTGCCTTAGCAGTCTAATAGCTTCTTAAAGAAACACACTACATTGCATTTACATGATGATGAGATGGGAAAATAGATTAAGTGGTGGCTGATCACCTTGGGATAGACAGAAAATTATGGAGCCCCATGACACCCCAAACCCTTTATGTGCAAGGGAACTGCCCCAGTGCCTCTGCTATCTGTGTAGGGAATTCTCTTGAATAGCACACTGCCACCTTGTTCATCATTTCCACCTTGCGAAAGTTCCTATAGACCATGGTAGACTGGATTAATATCTCTCCCAGGAGGAGTTTTACTCATGAAGTCCCACCTATGCTCCAAACCAGCCAGACCGATGCCATAAAGCTGTATTAGTGCAGGACTGCTACCTCCATATTCTAGACCCCCACCAATATTTTTCTAGGCCCATTGCATACATCTCATTTTGGAGAAATAATCATGAGTAAATTTATGTGCACAATAGTGTAACTCCTGCCTTAGCTGCCATTCTAAATCAAACGACAAATTTTTTTTACACTCTGGGTAAACATGTGTGCTCCACCACACAGCACTGGTGGAACAGAAAAGCATGACATGACCTCTGAAACATCTGCATTTCCTTCTGTGCAGTTCCCTGTACACCAGCGTCACTATTCATCCCAAATCAGCTTTTTTCCTCTGGGACAGCAGGGAACCCATTGCTATGCATTCAGAGGGTAAGTAGAAGTTGCTTTGAATTGGCCGTAATTTTTGTTCTATGGGAGTCCAAGCTGGAAAGATGTCTCCCTGGAGATCTGAAAACTCCTGGGTGGCCTTTCGTGTGTACCTTTTTAGACACCTTTACCACCTGAAAGCCCATTCTGCTCAAACAGATGAGTCCACAAGAGCCGGCAAAAAAATTTCTTCCACTCTGGTGAGTGTAAGTACTTCCATGCATGAGAAGCAAAAAAAGTAGCTGATATGTGAGGTGACGTTCAAAGCAAGACCGTTGCACTGCTGCCTCGGCAGAACAGAATTATTGTTTTCTGCTGCTGTTCTCTGCATGTGAGTGAGGCTGCAAGCCAGGCTGATGCCTGTGGCAGAGAAATAGAAAGAAACACAAACATGTTTTTACGCCTTATAGCTGAATTCTGCAAGGCATGGCACATCTTTTTGGAGGTTGTGAGGTCCCCAGCGAGGTCAGATCAAACACCTTCTGGGTTTGCACCCCTAAGGAGAAAACATACTCTTCCTATGTTATAAATGTCAAAGAGATATGGCCTGTTAAAATGTGTTACTGCCTTCTGGATAATTTTACACTGACTTTAATTATTGTCCATCTTCATCCAAAAGTCTGATTAGCATACAGTTCAGTCAAAGCCACGTTGCCTGCCCACCTGCATGCAGACCCACTGTGGGGGAGGACTTCAGAGACATGCCAGAGACATAGCAGGTACTGAACTACACCAGGAGTATCTCACATCTGTACCAATTTAGTACCCAGAAGAACAACTAATAGCCTCTTCTGCTCTTTCAGACCCTGGGATGTCTCAACTAACACGACTTAGATGCTTGAAATACTGCTCTGACCTAAAACTATGCAATTAAGCCAAATTTCCCAATCCTATTCCTTTATTAAAGGTAAGAGAGTTATACCAGCAGAACTGTGCCATTTTATACATAATGAAGACTAACACCGGAATTAAAGCTGTGGTTCATGCATGATGGTACACTAGGAAGAAAAATATGCAACTATTTGCCATTCAGATTTTAGTTTTCTTGTGCCAAGGTAGGGGATTTTTTATTTCATTAATACCAAACAAACATTTGTTTCATCTGACTTTATTCCCATCTAGTGCAACACTGAAGCAGAACAGAACTCTAGATCACCTTCAATCAAACCAGCTTCTCAGTATTTGTTTTTTATGTTAAGGGCTGAATATACCAGTATTACTCAACAAGGATTACAAGCAAAACAAAGCAATATATTTCCACCTTGCTGTGACACACAACTTTTGTTATACATCGTACACTAGGACAAATATGATGTCCATGTAGTGTCTTCTTCTTAACTCCAGGATGAGCTTGAGTTTGTTTGTTTAGGTTTTTTTTTCTATATTTGGTGACATGCTTTTGTGCCAGTGCTCATTTTTTGCTGGTCTGCAGCTATACACATCCAAATTTCATTACATGAAGACTTTTGCATGTTAGATACTATTTCTGTGTTCCCTGAGTTACCCCAAACCCATTTTTTTCCATCTCCATGTCTGCATGTCTTTGACCACTTTTGAGCTGTCTATAGCCATGGGGACCCCAGTGCTTACCTGTGCCCTGTCTCTTGTCACCCCATGCCTGCATGCCTCTGTGCCCATCCTATGTCCCCATCTCTCAAGGCACCTACTTTCATGCCAAGTCTGCATTTGTCTGCATGACATCGCTGTGTTAGAGCCATAAATATTTCATTCTACGCAGCGTAAGTGCTTGTTACTGCTATCTATATCAAGCTATTGGTTTTACCACACAAAGTAAAACAAATTAGCCATAGCTACCTGGTCAATTAAAGAATTTGCTGTCACAGCTAAACCAGGGAAATCAAAGCTGCAGGCAGGTCAGGAGAAGTTCAGACAGAATAAACTTATCAAGACTCAGTCCTGAGGCCTTACAAACTCAACACAGAGCCTACGGCCTGTTACACGCAATAGCAATACTTGTTGCAGGGCTACATGGATAGTGGCATGAAACTGCACTGTACAAAAGATGGCATGTCCTGTGAAGACCACAAAGCTGTGAATTGAGACTGGGTCAATACCACAGGGAGATCTGATCCTATACACCTTTGTCACATCTACATCTCCAAGCTGGGGCAAAGACATTATTCTCTCAAGCTAAATTAATCATTTAGTATAGGTGTCTCAGGCTCTTTATCCTATCACCAAGGTCTTTAGGAGAGGTGGACCCTGGTGAGGTGTTTTCTTTGAGAGCTTGAAGCATAAGTAGGTTCTCGTCAGATGAGGAGATGTGCTTCTTGATTTTATACAGAACTGACTTTTTCATATGTCTTTTAGCAACAGTGAGATGTTTTATTTTTTCTTAAAGAGCAGTATTTTTCCTTAAGTACATGCAGTATTTAAAAGAGTGAGCAACTGCGGCCAGTCAGTGTTAGAGAAAACAAAGCTGAAGTACCTTCAGCCACCTGGCACCCTAAGTCACGCAGGCAAATACAAATCCCTTTTATAAAAATATTTCTTGAATAACATTCAAGTTATGACAGCCGAAAATTTAACATGTAATCTTAACTTTACCCTCCAGGTGAGTGTCTAGTATTACTGAACTGTAATATCAACATATATCCTTTTTAAAAAAAACTAACATTTGAAAATCACTTTCAGGATAGGCTTTAGACATTTTGGAGTCCACCGAAATTTAGGACCTAGGTGGGTCTGAAAAATGCAAATTTGTCTTCACCTTTCATGCTGGTGGTGGTAGCTGTCATCTCCTCTATCCCAACCTACATCACTCGACTGCACTTTAGTCCTCAAGCCATGACTTGGGCCCCTGGCTCCTCACTCTCCTGTCCCCCATCACATCCTCATCATGCTCATCCCTAAGTTCCTGCCTCTCATGGCTGGTACCACTTATCCCAGACTAAGGGCACAGGTCTTGGCTTAGTCTCTGGTTTAGAACAAGAGATGTGGGAGGGGGTTACCCCTCAGCTCTGCAGCTGCTACCTCCTTGGGCATCCTTGTATCTGAAGAGTTTACCTTGCCTAGGGATATGACCAGGCAAGCCGTATATGTGGCCAGGTACCAAGAAAATAACCTGATCATCAGGAAACTGGCCTGGATGGACTGGACAGGCCTGCAGGGTCTCAAAAAATTCCTTGAATTTTTTACCTAAGGCTGACCCTGTCTGTGTACTCTGCTTTATATAAAAGATAACGAGAATCTATCAATCTTGTGCATAATAACTACAAATTAAATAGCACTGCACAACTTATTACAAACACAATATAGCAGAATAACAAGGCAAATATATGATCTTATCTGTGCACTCTCATATTGCCTGCTTATCTTGGGCCTATCAGTGTAGTCATCTAAGCCCTTACATGAGCATCAATATGAACAGGAAAGACCCTAGTGGATCATCACTGATGTTTTATTAACAGCACCTTACTGCTCAATAAAAAAATACTCTCATTAGAGGTGGACTCCAATTGGAATCAAGAAACTTCTAACTTTTTTCCCAGTCTATAACCATCCCTAACCTCAACAGTGAGTCCATAAAACAATCCTGCCCTGACTAAACCAAGTGGAAAACATAACTGCACAAGTGATCTCCACTGGTCATCTGCAGTGGACCTGTCTGCATCATCTGCATGTCAGCATTTTATTTCTTTTTATACTTTACAAATTCTGAAATAAACACAACTTCTGTAGGGCATCACACCTGGCAGTGCTGAGTTTCTCCAGTTAGCTATGAGTCAGGATGGCATGGAGAATGCTGGTGCTCCCAACTATAACCCACCCACGCAAACCACTTTACAGGAATGGGAATCCTTGCAGTAAAATAAACATCTGCATATGATGGATGGTCTGAAGCTTTAGGTCCTTCCATTTCACAGACACCATCAAAATGCCATGAGTCATAGCAGTACTCAGTCACGACATCAATTAAAGCCATATTTTGGTAAATTTTAGTAGAAACACTTTGCATCCTGAATTATTAGATCTCTGTCTCTCGGTGCTTATGGTATCAGCATATTTTTCACTGAATTGCTTTGGAAAGAGTAAATGCAAAAGTTCCTGGAAACAAAATGGAATCGTGCTGGCTTATGCTTGTGCAGTAACTTCTAACAACCCTCTGGAAGAATAATGGTTAAAACATATGTTTCTAGCTGGTTAAGACAGTAAGCAGCAAACAATTTTCTGTTAGAGTGAATGTCCTAAGCCCTCATTCAGACAGGAAGACAGGCTGGATTTCAGCCTTTTTGGGAAGGAATAAAATCAGCCTAAGCAGTTCTTCAATTTTTATGGGGTTCAGAAAAAGAGAGCTTTTCATGCCAAAATCAGAACAAAATGGAAGCAATGCATAAGGTGAGTTTTAGCAAACCTGGTTTTGCTATGTCCTTCAGACAGGACAAGGAGGGACAGAGAAGGGGTGAAGATAAGGATCTTTTGCTGACAGTCCATAAAGCCAGGCTGCCTTGTGCTTCAGGCAAGAGAGGCAGAGGTTCAGATCCTGTGAGAAGCTGGGCAGCCCCAGGCGAGGGTGTGTTTTTCTCATTTAACGAGGTGAAGTTTGTCTTCATATCTAAGCAGTGCAGCAATGGCAGTGATGAGGTTCAGCAGATATCATCTGTCCTAATTCTAACAAGGTGGTTGTGTTCAGAACTAAATCTCCAAACAATGTAAATCAAGGCAATGATATGGGCTTTCATGTACCTGTACCAGTTGGTGGCACCAGCTGGGCATTTGTCTCATTCCTTTTGCATCCCTCGTGATCTTTGGGCCATGAGAGGCAAATCCAGATGTGTAATCCTGATCCTGCTGAGGACAACAGCAAAGCACCCAAAGTCCAGCAGAGTCCGAGTTGCCACACAGAACTTGCAGCTTCAGCAAAAACCCCAAGCCCTCCCTTCTCAAAGCTTATGGCCTGT
This sequence comes from Falco biarmicus, assembly GCF_023638135.1. NCBI lineage: Eukaryota > Metazoa > Chordata > Aves > Falconiformes > Falconidae > Falco > Falco biarmicus. Next base: position 50,287,800 of record NC_079291.1, on the reverse strand, counting down.
CTTTCCTGTAACTAACCCCTGTTTCAAGGCAGGGTATTGACCCATGAAATTCAGAGTATGTCTTTGCACCTCTTCTTCAAAGCACACTCCGGCTCCCATCACTGAAGATTATCAACAATTCTCAGAGAAACAAACCTGCATCTGGACAGTGACACCGCAGCAGAGCTGCTTTGAGACAGCTTCACCAACCGTTCCCAATGGCTCCAAACAGCTCCTGTGCATTGCCCTGGCTGACGGACACGCTGTTTGCTTGTCTGGTTAAGACAGCCAGTTTCTTTGCTGGTTCTTCAAGGGGATAAAGGAACAGATCCTTGAGTGTGCCTCATACCAGAAACAAAACTCTCCTGCAGAGGTCAGTGCACAGGTATACAGCTTGAGAAGCCTTCTAAAGTGGAGAAGCCTAGTTAAATGGCCAGCTACCCACATCTCTGAATTTTGGGACCAATTAATAGCATCTACTTTTCTAACTCAGATCTGCTCATACAAAAGGCCATGTCAAATCTAATGGTTCTGGCACCGAGCAGTCACTGGAGCTGCTCGGCTATTGTGGTCTATGGAATCAATTTGGAACTCATTTTGTTCCAAGGGATGCAAATGCCAATTCATATTCAAAAAGCAGTAACAAAAAAAAAAAAAAAAAGAAAAAAAGAGTGCTTACAAATGCAATAGTATACACTTCAATCTAACACCATAATGAATGCCTTTGGCTGTAGTTTCTTTGCAGTTTATAACTTTATAATTATCAACTTGTAAAGACAAAGCAGCACACATGCAGATCTTTAAATAATTTGGTATACCACATTTCATTTTTGAAGGTGTATTTTAATAGTTCTTTACAACACATTCTGGAGTATATCATTACAGAAATTTCTTAGACTGAACTAAAACATAATCTTTTTTTAAAGTTAAACTTGATATCATGTTTTCTTGAAAGCTGTCGTCTTAAAATATAGTGGTGTTTCAATTTAGCTGAGATATATTGAAAGAAAGGAGGAACCTTGTGCTCAATTTTAATGTTTTTCAAGGTCTACTGATGTTTGCTGTATTTGTTTTTAGCTGGTAAAGGAAAATGAGATAGAAAAAGAAAGTTGAGCTGGGTGAACAGTTCATAAAATTAGTTTGAAGTTGCCTAAACAGAAATTTTATGCATCCCAAGCCTCATTTTTCTACTGAATGTTCAAGTCTGACATTCAGCTATGCTACTCCTCTTTTATTTTCCCTACGTTACTCTAAAAATATTACCTTTTGTGTGATTAGAGAGAGTAAAATGTTTCCTTAATACATTAATTTTTTATTTCACACTCCTGTAAAGGAAAGTCAACAGAGCCACATCAATGTGAAAGTATGCAAGGCATCAGGCTTAGTTGCCCCTTGGTAACTAAGAATATAACTAAAAATGACAATATGGATGGTTATTGAAGGCAGAGTAATGATAAACTCAGCCGAGTTCCTCCTCATGCCCATAGAACCAAGCCTGACCATTTCCAAAGGAGTTCCACTCTCCTGGTACTCAATACCCTTAAAAGTTCAGGGGTCCTTTCCTAGTTCAACTCATCATGTTTTTAAATTGTTTCTTAACAGAGTGGTGCCCCAAGCAATACCAGCTGGCATTTTGATTACAGAAACCATGAGAAACATGGCGAGCAGAATGCCTGTGGAGATCACCCACAGGAGTAATCCCTGAGGATCAGCACTGAGACGTATCCCTCTGCAGTGTTTGGAAGATAGTTAACAGTTCATTTCCCAGAACTGTTTATGGCTCCTTATATCTGACCCAACATTCACCAATTTTTTTAAAGACTTTCACCGAACATATACAATCCCTGAAACATTTCCATTCTAGGAATTACAATTGCCCTGTCAGACTTCATCAGGAAGATGACATTTGTGTGAAAACCTAAGCAATACTTTTGTTATAAGTGCTGCACCAGAGACAGCAGAGAAAAATACTTACTATCATTATTTTTAAACAGAGGGAAATAAGAAAACATTACCAAGTAAAACAGGAGCAGCAAAACTAGGCAGAAGATCAATCCATTTGATTAGTCCTCTGTAAATAAGGGTAGCTCTCCAGGTATTAAAGTAAAACCTACATAAATGGAAGGAAAGGTGGCTCAGAAGTCTTTTGTTCTGATCCAAATGCATGAAAAGATTGCTTTGATGCTGATGAAGGAAACTGTTTCAAAGATATGATGAAGGATATGTAATAATCTATTTCTGTTTGTAAGTTCTGCTATGCAGGCTCTGGACAAAGATGTAGTATTTAGATAAAGGGGCTTATGAGAGCATGAAGGACACGGAGGCATGGGGCGAATGTACACCAAAATTATGATGCTGTTTCCTTAAAGTGTTGTTTGGTCTTGCCAGGAACTTCTAAAATAATTCTGAAAATTTAAAACAGTGTCAGGGGCAGGGGACCACATAAAACAAAGCCAAGGACCCAAATAAAAGCCTTTGGCACCTCACTGAGCACCTCAGCCTTACTTTGGACAGCCTGAGGACAACCATTTCTGATGACTGTGACTAGCCCAAGAATGTATGTTGCCCTCCCCGGGGGACCGCAGCCCCAGTCCCACGGGGCGGCTTCCCACAGTGATCGACTGCAGCTGATTTGGCTGAGGTAGTTCACTGAGATAAGACTGTACATAAAGAATGAATGCCTCAAAACACAGCCTTTACCTTTTAGGGGTAACTTGGCACTCGATATTTTGATATTTAATGAAGGGCATTCAAACTTAGTAGAAGGGAAGCATTCCAGGCTTTCCAGTGGTGTTTGTTAAAAAATCAAGAATCACATTTCAACTGAATACTAAAGCTTGGGTCTAGAGATATTTACTAAACCTTCCTTGATGAGATTTTTATCCTAACTAGTTTGCAAGTTTTCCATCAAAGAACATCTGCTAAGGGTGGCATAAAGCATTCATGGCACGATTGAGGAGAATGACAAGCACGTTGGTTATTCATCACTGGCAGAGTGGTGACGGCTCTAATCCTACAGTCTAACCACATTTCCGAAAGGAAGCAGGTGGATATAAAACAGCAAAGAGCCTGAAAGTGAATCCTGGGAGAAATCACATGGACTGACTGTCCAGCCCTCGAGCTACCAAGTTACCCTGGATAAAAACATGGCAATGGTTCTGCAAAAGGACTTGAGCCAACTTTAAACAACAGTGGATAAGTCCACCTGCTCGCTCTCCAAGAGACACCCTCTACATACGCAACCTGCCAGAAGATGTAATAAACTAGAAGCAAACTTGTCTTATGGCTACGGTATTGGTTAAAGCACCGAGTCAGTCTATCCCTTTACTGTCATCAACAAACAGTAAGAAACAACAGAAGCAACGTTACACGATCGTACAGGCCCTCCAGGTTAACATCCTTGCTCTCCAAAACCCTTAGGAAAACAGCCATCTGACGTGCAGGCAGTCAACACTTCACGTTAGGTACTGATCTAAAGAAAGTTTTTAGTCAAAGGTGATGGTTGCCCTCTTTGCTATGAGTAAAATGTCAAGAGCATGCCTGCTCCCAGAAAGTGATGAGCATGAGTGTGAGAGAGGATGAGGTGGGGGTGGGGGTGGAGAGGAGAGAGAGAGAAGTCTGCAGGAGATCAGGCAACTTCATTTGTACTCCCTCACTGAGGGGGATGCGTTCTCCCCTAGGAGGAGAGGAGGGATATTACTGGCAAAAGGGTAACCTTTTAGTTTCAGCTCTCCTGCAGCTAATGTTGGACACCTGGCCCAACAGCCACTTCTTGTCCAGGTAACCCTGGGTCTGCATATCCATGCCCTAAAGCGAAGCTGAACTCCGCCTGTGTTCCTGAGGAAAAACGTTTGCCTTATTATTGTGATATGTGGGATTTTTTCACATATTAGATGTTTTTCCAATAGACTTGGATGATGTAAGTCCTCTCTTTTGTTATCAAAAACAAAGAAAATACGAGTTTGAACCTTGCCGTGGCTGAAGTCTGTTGACTATAAGCACAGGGGAGAGCACGCTGCATGCTGCACCTCTTGGCTTCATTCAGATGTGCATCTGCCTCAGTCTGGGCTGTATAAGTCCCTTTCTGAATTACAGTCCTTCGGAACAGATATACTGAATATTCTATGAATATGCACTGGAGCTGGCATAAGTGACTTGTACAAAGTTGTGCAGATAATTAGTTGCCAGATTATTTTCTTAGCACAGGGTGAATACTAAAATATACAAATGCACAGATTTGAAGTAAACGCCAGTAGTTTGCTAGCAGTAAAGCTCTTGACGGATACCCAGTGCTTCTTCTTAAACACTAATAACATTTCACAGAAGCTTTTCAGTACCTAGATGGACAGAAGAGGCATTTCTTTAAATTAAAAAAAAAAAAAAGAAGGTACTTATTAGCTAGCAAGGATCTACAAATATCAATTCCACTCTCTCAAAGTTATGACTTCTCAATACAAAACATTAAACCTTTCTAATAATATTGTTTACTATTGTTAAAATGTGAAAGATTATCAACTCGCACAAATAACGAGAAAAATAATTTCCAAATACAGAAGACTTATACAAAGAACGATTCTGCCCTAATGTAAGAGAATATTAGGATTGTGTTCTTTCTATGTTTTATTCAATACTCTTTCAGCAAAGTGAAATCAGGCTATGCGCTACATCATGGGGACTGCATGACAGCCACTGCTTTGCCAAAAATATCCCAGGGACTGCTGCAGGTCTTACATTGTGTGATATCTACCTCTACAACCCAAATGATGTCAGCACTGCGTCCCTGCAAATGATCCCAAATTAAGGTGAATGGCTTGTCCTCCAGCAGGTAAAGGTTGGAGAAAGCAGACTTTGGAAAACCTGGAGAATCTCCTGGGGCTCAGTAAGTGAACTGTTCTGCAGCAGGCAGGACTACCCACTGGGAACTGACTTGCTGAGAGTAACAGCTCTGCTGGAGAAGTCCTGGTGTAGTGATGGACAATGAGCTGAATGTGAGCCAGATAAAGCAAATAAAGCAAAATGCGCAAAAGGCTGCCTTAGAAGGAACTTGGCTAGCAGGTCAGGATAGTTACAACCTACCTCCAGTTGGTACTGGTGACACCAAAAATGGAATATTGTGCCCAGGTTTCTGTCCCCATGTTTAGGAGTTACCCTGAGAAACTGGCAGAGTCCACCACAAGGCTACATAGATGGTCCAAGGCCTAGAGCATGGGACACTAGACATCTGAGGTTGCTTGGTCTGGGGCAATGAAGGCTAACAGGTGATCTAGTAGCAGCCTGCAAGTACCTGAAGGGGTTTTACAAAGGTGGAAGAGCCAAATTCTCCTTAACAGGAAAATATGACAGAGCAAGGCTGTATAGGCGCCATCCTTGGCTAGACATATCCATGCTGACCTAATCCAGTGTTGGCAACAGGTTTGTTTTGACTAGGAGTTTGGACTGGAGACCTCATGACATTTGTTTCAACCACCATTTTAGAAATTTTATTATTTTGTAATGTATACCCTAATATAATAATTTTCTAATATACACAAAAGATTGCTAAAGTGAGAACTCTCTCTTACAGTCAGATGCAGCTTCATCATTGCGGTAGTTGACTGATACAGAATTTTTATTTTGGAATGGCCAAATGCAATTCACTCCGGCACATCAACATTACTCAATACAAAAGATTCAGAATATTTTCCACACATATTTTAGACCATTGTTTTAAAAATCCTTACATAAAATATTCACAAGAAATCCTTTTTAGAATCTCAGTTCAGTTGCACTTACTATTTTCCAAATCTCTTCCAATTTACAGCAAAGAAAGATAATGACAGGAATTTTAATAGTTCTAGTGTGAAGCCAAGTGAAACTAAGTGGTTTCAACTGATACATTTAAACATGAAAAATCAATTCAAAAAATGTGAACATTCACAACCGAGAGAAGGCTTAGAAGAAGAGCTGCTAATGGGGACTACCAGGTTCTCATGTGACTAATTTCAAGCAAAAAATATTCAGGAACTATTAAATGCACAGATCAGAAATGTTCTTTTCCTCTTCCATGGCATATACCCATCCTTTTGTTCTCACCTTCTTGCTCCTGAATTCTCAGCTCTCTGTCATTTCTTTCTTATGGAGAACACCAAAGAGTAGTGCTTTTGTCAATACTTACATGCAATTAAGAACTTAATTGACTACTTAGCTGCAATTTTCCTACTTTGGATTCCCTGAGACACATTTAGATATTTTTTAAAGAAACAACACATTTCAAAAGACTACTTGACCAACAAATAAAATTATTTTGTCAAATTAGAGTAATTTTGGTGGAGGCCAGAGCAACCATTTGGATATGCCTTTCCTATATTGCTTAGATCATAAAGCTAGGGAAAAAAGTAACTTTTGTGAGGTATGTGACAAATTATTCTGTTGATGGAAAGAATACAATTGAAGATTACTCAATATTCAGGTAAAAAAACCAAAAAATTAGAGTTTGCAAATTTTACATTTCTGAAGAATTTGAAAAATACAACTTGTATATTTACAGGAGCACCATTTCACTGCAACTCAGATGTGTTGGTATTTCATATTCAAACTCATATGCCTTCCATAAATTAATATGCAATGGAGAGAGCGGTGAGCTTTCCTAGCAGAGCGGGGTGGGATTTCAGGTTTCCTAACCTAGTGGTTCATTGTGCTTTGCTCTGAAAACTCTACCATGTGCATTCCTGTCAGCCAAAGCTTTTCTTAAGATGTTGGTATTTACATCACAGACGTGAAATTCAGTCAGTCCTTTTTGGAAACAAATAAATGGTGCTGACGTGAATACACCAGAGACGGGAGAGACAAGCCAGGGTAGTGGTTGGTGCAGTAAGGCACAGCCCTTGTAGCAGCCTTTGCAAAGTGAAAATGAATGATAACCTTAGAAAATGTATCTTTTAGTATGGAGCTCATTGGTCAACTGGAAGCATTCAAGGTCAACAGAGTTTCTATCTTCTTTCTCCGGAGAAGCTCCATGCACTGCTCCCACTATTCATGCCATTTCCACTGCTGAGAAGACTCCTTTGCCTTGTGCTTTCCAAGCGCACTGCCCTCACTGCTGAGTCAGGGGCTAAATCAAATGGCAATGCTCCCGAGGGCTTTTAATAAGGCAAAAGAGAACAATTTTGACTTCAGTGTTTCAGCATGTGTCTGAACACATATAGGGTGGCGACTGTCTAGCTCTACCCTGACAGGTGGATATTTTAAATGGATTATTCAATCCATCTAACCAATTAAACTAGCAACCCCCAAGAACAAAACCCTAAATTGCTAATCCAGTGGAGTTACTCACACAATGGCAAACAGCTTTGGAGAAATACCAAGGACAAGCTAAAATAACGAGGCTGTAAACCCCAGAAGGAGACCAGCTTGTGAGTTATCCCAACTGGTACAATTCCCGCAGTGCTGCACAGTGAACTGCTAGATGTGGGATCATGAAAAACCCAAGTAATGGATCTGTGATGAAGAAAATCTTTTCAGCGTTTGCCAATGAGGGCGCAGAGAGCAAGACAAGGGAGGCAAATGCCAGTTCCATCCTGAGTAACCCGTAATCCAGTTCATGGAGCGGAACAGGGACGGGCTCCAAAGGGACATGCCTGCCAGTCCTGTTAGCAGGAGCAGAGATGTGAAAGTTGGTTCCAGAAAGAAGAGATAAAATAGAACAGCAAAAAGAGCGGCAAAATAAATAATTTAGCTCAGTGGCAAAAAAGATTTTTTTTAATGTCATATTTCCAGTCTTTGAACTATTTTGGCAATGCCTTCTTTGGCTTATTTGTCACTTGTCAGATAGAGAAGAAGTTATCTCCATGGCAACACATTATATTAAATGTAGGAAGCAGAATCTATCTATCTATCTCAGCATCTAAGCTTACCAAAACTCATTAAATAGCAACCTACAGTAAGAGGGGAATAGGGACCTGTACTGAAGCATTTGTTCAAGGAAAATAAAATGCACTAGCAGATACCAACAAAAAATGGAATATCATCTACATTCAAGAGGCTGAAAACAGTATCCAAACAGATTTTTAAAGAAGATCAGCTTTCTAGGCAGGGGAAGATCTGACCAGAACTCTAAAAGTAACATGCAGTGTAGAGAAATGAGATGCCGAGACACTTCATGTAACTCAGGAGGTAGAGTAGGAGCAGCATTATAGGGAGAGTTTTCTGAAACTGGAATCCAGGCAAAGGAGTGAAACGTACAGTGCATAAGAAAACAAGTGATTACAGGGACTGGAATTAGAAGAGAAATTCTAATGGGTGACTTTGAGTTGGACTTAATTAACGAGGAGTGAAGGGCACTTAGCCCTTATAGGCATGGACCCATAAATCAGGTAAAACCTGGGACAACTGCACCAAGGCAGCTTTAGAAAGAATAGCTCATATACAGTAAACTCAAAAGAGCTCTGAAATCAATTGACTCTGCGTTTTTTTGCAATCATATCAATTAGGCTTAAGCTGGACAATTTATATACACTAGTCAAGTCATTTGCACACCTTTTTTTTCCTGTTATTCCTGCAGCAGTGGAAAACACAATGTCTAGCTCCGGAACTGCTTCAGCTGCGGGTCAGTGGGTGGTGAGAGACTACGCAGAGCAGCACATGCGCTGCCCTCGTGTCCACACTGGCAGAGGCACAGGACTGAGCTCCATACACACCTGCTGTGAGCCACAGGGCCACTCCTAGGTTTTTACAATAAAAGTAGTATTCACGAATTTCTGTGTTACTTTTAATTGAAAGACTAGTATTTCTGATGTATATGTCCCCTTTTAACCTGCAAAGGGGTATTGCTAGAGTTTTCCTCTGTAGTCTGTACATTAAGACACCTGTTCAAATGTTGATATGAGAAGCTACGTGCTAATAGTTGCGTACCCGAGATTACAGACACTCCTGCTATTGCAAGTGAGTATTCCCCATTCGGATGAGTGTTTGTCGCTTGCACTTCCTGAGCCGAAAGCCAGCAATCCTTGTGTTGCTCTTGACCCGCAGTGGGCAGATGTGAGTGGTGTGTGCTACAGAAGCTGCTAAATACTTTGACTTCCAGTTTCATTCAGTTAGCATTTGGGATAAGGTTAAAATGTGTTCTTAATCTGTCCAAACTATCTTGCACAACCCTGATAAGCAAAAACATGAAAATTAATTAATAGCTTTGTCCACTTGGTTCATTTTCACATGCTTCATTAATGAAATACCTTTAGGCTTCTTATCCACAGCAGGCACCAGGAGATAAATGAAAGTACTAAAATGAATGAACAAGGGGCTTGTTCAAAGGAGTTCACTCTTGTTAAAAGTTAACTGAACAGGAAAGCAAAGAGAATAAATGGAACAAAGGCCTGATAGAAAGTGGATCACATCACATCTGTTCTTACACCTTACAAACTAGTGCTGGGCTTCCAATCACAGGTAAAATTTTATTTATGTTACTCATCTAGATAGTCTCCGTTACATCTTTTGTGGGAAACATAGAAGAGAAATGAAAATTATCGGAATGAATAGGAGAGATACTTGAATGGGTTTTAGTCAGCTGAAAGCTGATGTGTCCCACTGCTATGGTGAAAACAATCTTGGAGAGAGCAGCCTTGAACCCCAGTTCCAGTATTATTTCAGGAGCTGCTGAGTTCACTCAAGGCTGTGCTATGCTTTCCCCCTGCTCATGGCTGCCAGCTGCAGCAGCATCTCTGGGATGGGGGCTCCCAGCTGTGTTTTTTATCAGCTGAACTGTAGTGCTAAAAGATGCAGCTCAAATGATGCCTGGGTAATTTACTGTTGTACAGATACATGTGTTTGCACTTTGTGCATTCCTCCAGTACAGCGACACGTGTCTGTGAGCTGGGTATCTCACCTTTCAGACTGTGCTACTCAGGACTCACAGTGGCTATAAAAAGGTAGGCTGAAGTCAGAGTGAACCCATTATGCCAAAATAATTTTCAGGAATAAGAACATTCAGTGCTGCAGTGACCACTTCAATTAATAAAAGACTGCAACAGAAAACCTACTTAACAGATTAAATCAATATTATCTTAAGATTTTTGGTCCTTAAATGCAGCCAGCATTACATAACATGTCCCTCTATAGACACAATTCTATACAGGAAAAATATGACCTCTCTTTCCTTTAAATCAAAATAATCATGCAATGACTTTTTCAAAGCTCAGTCTTATTAGACAGGAGCAACACAAGAGTCACAGCTACTATATTTTCTCTGTCTGTCTATAACAGTTTTATGAAATTCATCTGTCTGAACAAGAAAATTTTGACATTGGGGTCTCAGAACTGTAAGTCATTATCAGATGCTACTGTCATCCTTTCAGTACCATTGTAATTTATGTAGGAATCTTTACATGACCATATTAATACTTACAGTAGTCTGCAGACTGGTGGAACAACATTGCTTTTCTCAGATTTTCTCAGCTTTGCATAGGTGATTCTCTATGGTATAAGTGATGACAGTCAGGAGACAGTATATCCCTGAAAGATCTTGCCTAAAGGACAGCGTTTTGATGGAGCAGGGAGGCGAGACAAGACACTTTTTTTTCAATTGCTTTCCTTCAGCTTCTAATTTGTTAAAGGAGAAATGCCAATATTCTTCAAAAGTTCCAAGATCATTTCTTCCTATTTCAAAACCAGCTATATGACACTTCAAAGGAGTGCTCTAAAGCTGATAACCTGCAGGAAATGGCAGCAGAGAACTAATGACATGCCTTTTTTTTCTTTCTTTTTTTTTTTTTTTCTTACAAGGTGGAATTCACCATTGTTTGGGGATTTATGCAAGAGTTCAATCCCATTTCATCAGACAGGCTAATGGTTCCTGCTCATTCCCCACTGAAGCAGAACAGAAGGTATGTTTTCGAAGCATGTCCTGAACTGCAAAAGGAGCAACAATTTGGTCAGCAGAACAGGGAACAGAGAAAAGACGTTTGAACCTAATGTTCTTGGTGTTACTATAATAATGAGATTCTAATATGACAATAAATTATAAACACACATAATTATAAGCACTTTAAAGTAATGTTAGGTTGCATTCAAAACCAGTAATTACTAAACATTAAGATCTGACCTTCAGGATGACTGTGTCAGCCTAGGTATGATGTGTTTCTTTAAGAGCATCACACTCTTCAAGCTATGATGTATAAAATTGGGTATTTCAGAGGATTCAAATCAGAACCCAGAAAGACTTCTGTCCAGAAAATATCCAGTTTTGTCCTGCTGCTATCTAACATATTAACTTACACATCAGGTGTTGTGCAACCTGTGTAACAATGAAGCTATGCTAGCATGTATAGACCACTTAAGTTTACAAAGAAGATAACATGACAGCGGTAAGTATTGGCCTGGACTTCTGGAAGGTTTCACTTAATGTATTTTTGGGGTGTAGTACTAGATAAGTATCTTAGCCATGTTGCAATGTCTAGCTCTAAATATCCATGTGATATACTATGGCATGGTGATTTGTAAATCTATAAAGAAAATTAAAAAATGCTACACATATATAGTCCAGAATTTTTAAGTATATGTATATGGACAAACTCCTTTATTTTTCTAAACAGCTTATACCTCAGTATTTTCCAAAAAATTTTTTTCCATTGATGCCAGGATAGAATTTTGGGAATATTTTTTTAGTCCCTAAATAAAGACTGCAGTCTGTTCACCTTTCTTCTAAATACTTTATTTATAACCAGGATAATATCTAGTTCGTTTTTTTTTAATGAGAAATCATGTGAGTTTATAATTCTCTTTTTTTAAAAAAAGAACCTTTCCCTCATTGACACGTTTATAGAACTTTAATATAATCAATGAAAAATTTACATCTTGGGATTTTGTTTGTGTTGGGTTTTTTTACCTACCTTTGCAATTTCAGAATTGACTGTGGCTCTTACTTTTCCCTGAAATACATTTTCAGGACAAAGGTGCAAACATTTTCCAAGAATACAGATTACAGAAATTAGCCCTTCAAAAAATCAACGTGCTTCTAAAGTCGTAGGAAAAAACTCTACAAGTAGTGATATTAGTCTTATACAACAACATCATTAAATACCACCGCACAACCATTAGAAAGACTTTTGTGGTATTCTTGAAAATACCCAGCCACATAAAGAAGGGTTTCTACCTTGACACGTTACCCATTAATTAATCTCAACTGTTATTTTGAGGAATAGCACACTGACGTTGCCACCCAGCTGACAGCGAGCAGTATGTATCATAACAAACAACAAACCACCATGCATGTCAGTACTGTCTTTCTCCCCTCTCCAGAAAAGAGTAAATTTGTAAGATTAATGCAAAACAGTATGTTGATTTCTACAAAGTACTTTCACTAGGGTGCCTAGAAAAATCACTGCTTTAGATCTCCCGTTTACAGAGCAACAACGTAAAAATCCTTCAACACAAAAAGCTACAGGAACAGGGCTCCTTGGAATGTGGGAAGGAAAGACAAGGCTGAGAAGTTATTCTCAGCCAACACATGCCTCTTCCAACAATTATGGTGCAGAGAAGAGGTTAAACTCTGCCCTTCAAGGTGTCTGCTTAACACGCCTAGTTCAGGCAGGGCCAACAGATAATGTCTGTAGAGTTATTATGGGAGGCTCACTCCGGAGTGGTTCAGCCTCTCAGCAGTCATAACCCTGCAGCCTGGTTCACCCTCTTGGGCACAGAGGACTTGCTCTTTTATTTCACGATTGCTTTATGGAAGACATCCAAAGCCAGTGCTGCTGCCCTGCCATCATCAGGTCTCCCTCCCGAGGCAGGCAGGGATGAGGGGCTTTGTTTCCCAGCCGGGCAGAACATCCCCTTTCGACTTGCAGTGCTGCCCAGATGCAAACCAAATGCAAGCAACGCCAGGAGCATCCACCCCATCACTATGGCTCGGACAGTGTTGGCTGTGCTGCCATCCTCCCACCATGGGGAGGTGAAAGCACGGCAAAGATTAACACTCCTCCCAAATGAGCCTACAAAAGCAGCATGACCTCTTTCTTTAACAAATGTGTTACACTTCTAGAAAGAAAAAAAACCCTAGTTTTCTCCAGTCAGACTAGATTAATTTTCCTTTAACGCTATTTCAGTTTGCTCAAGGCATCTTAAGTACCCTGTTTAAATGAATTAGGAATGACAGTTTCTCCAGTAAGGGGATAGGTGACCATGTTCTTTTCTTGTACAGTACATACTTTCTGAGAACAAAGAATAAAAGGCAGCATGTTATCTGTATGCGTGTTATTTAAATGGTTCTCTCCCCTTCCTTTGTGAGAATTTAACATTCCCAGTGATGTGTGGAGAAAGACTTTGAAACATAAAAATGGGACTTCAGATAACATAAAATTACTTCTTAGTAACAAATGCACACATCTGACGGTCTATAGATGTGCTAAGCAAAGCACAGTGGAATTTTACAAACAAATTTTCAGCGTGTCAAAAGCTTCAGTGAGAAAGCAGATTGAATGATGCTCTGTAATAATGGTACCTGCCTAAGAGTGCTCCACCGCAGCCTGCCTGTGCTGCAGGACACCTTCTGCTGCTCAGGGATACAAATCTTAATACCTTAAGTCAGACAGACACTTATTCGTTCCAACAAAATTTTCCTGTTGCAATCACTTGCCATATTCTTGTAATTCCATGACCTTTTTTTATGTCTTTGAGAGACACAGCAATTAAACCAGACTTCAGAAGGCCTAATAAGGTAGAACCTTTTTCCTAGGTAAATGAGATTTCTGTTTACATTAAAATATTAAATAAATATGTAGTCTTAATTCCAAATTTACGTTTGGACTGCATGGGGTAAAGTATCACCTGCGTCTCTTCTTCTGTTGCACAATAAAGTGCATGATAGGCTCTCAGCAAACCTTACAGCACCTACAAGACAAGCTAATAAGATGTCCAGACCTCCTGGACTGACGGGCATCCCCCAGGACAGGGGAACGCAAGAAGGAGCATGCAAGGCAATGACAGGAGAATCGCCACGGTGTGCCATGAGGCTGGGACCACGCAAAACAAGTTATCAGGCCGGCTCTGGGCTGGCAAAGCAATCTGGGGAACAGTTTTCAATTTTGTTCCTTTCAAAGCAAGTGAAGGAGAACAGCTTCTGCTAAGAGCTAAACAAACTTCTGGGAAGTATTTATGTGCCCAGTCTGCGGTTTACCAGCCCCTGTTCTAATCAAGGGATTTCAATTTCGTGTGGTTGATGCTTTAGTTATGGAGTTACTCATTGCAGCAAGCTGTTGCCTTGGTAGCTGGGTGATCCAGGGGGTTAATAAAGTGAATTTTCACCCCAGAGATTTGTGATTCATGCCTGGCTTAACAGACAACAGTAAATGAGTTCGGTGGTCTCAAACTAGCCCACAGACTCACTGTAAAATCCCAGAGTCATTTCAAAGGAATTTACCATAGCTGGGATTTTCTATTCATAAGACAGCTAAGACTGGAATAATAGGGTTATGTTTCAGGGCAGGATGAGAGGCCACTTAGTAATCCTAGTATATTATTAAGTAATTTAAGTTTAAATACATGTGCATAAAATGTCTGGAATTAAAATTTTTTAAAAAATAATTTAATTCCATTACGAGTTCAACTTCTGACCAAATAGTTGCAAGGAAGAAGGGAAACAGTCTTTCCGATACTGAGTTGAAGACAGTGTTATTTCACTGTGTGTGCAGTGGCAGCGTACAGCTCTCTAGGAACGATAGCATCCCTCGTGGAAATGCAGTGTTCCAGAAGTGTCTGAAGCAGTTGTTTGTACAGTTAGTTCTATAAAGATAATTAACTCATTCATGCTAAGACATGACATGTTTTTTGAGTATTTCTACCAACAACAGTCCTTAAATGCTCATCTCCTCTTAAAACTCACTGTGGACTGTTGCTGAAAGGCAGACAGCTGCCTGACAATGTTATCCCACAAGATATACCACCTTCTGAGTCAAACGTGTATTTTAGTGCCAGGTTCATCAGCTTACTCAACATTGTGTTTCACATCAGAAGCAAGAAATATAGAAACAGCTGTTTATAGATAATTTTAAAGCATAGTCCCAGAGCAATGTCGATACCCTGACATAAACAGTGCTTTTGCCTCTTTTTGGGGAACTAAATTTCAAACACTTCACATGTGGTTTTCTGTTCTCCAAAGGGGCAGAAAGAAGGTTAGAGTATGTTTTCCCTCTGCCCATAGCTCTGACCAGGTCTCCAGCCAGACCATTCTGTTGTGGTCCTTAGTTTCCAGATGAGGATCTGAATCTTTACTTACTGCCTCGATCAGCGAGAAGCGGAGCCCAGAGCTGTCAGAGGGCTATCACTGGGAAGGTATACCAAGAAATCCAACAGACTATAGTACGTTTTCTCTTTATAAAGTATAAACAGCCCAGATGTTTATGGATGACAGCAGTACTGGGAAGGAGGCGAGAGGGAGAGATGTGGGGAGTGACAAATAGACTGTAAATTAAAATTAACTGCATCAGAAACTTGAAGGAAAGATACAAGTTGGGTGCTGTGTGTAGAAAATATCTTATTGCAGTCAAGCCTGACCCTGTTCCTTGAAAAGCATTTCTCTGATTTGTTCAGGTCACAAGTGGGATGGAAATGAGCCTCTGTACTGCTTCTTCACACATCCGGATTTAATAGACTTTTTTCCACTGATAAAAGACCACTAATGAGTTCATTTTCAAGCTATTAAATTGGCTAGAATAGCTAGTTCTGCTGATGATTGCACAGAGACCTGACGGTCACAGTGGGTTTTGTCTTTGGCTGTTAACCATTTGCTGTCTCAGGGCTGCAATACAAATATTTAAGTAGAAAAAGAAGGGAAATCAAGCAAAAGAAACCTTGTGTTGTACCTCCCCCCACCCCCCTTTCTTTGCTCTACTCTTTCCATTTTGTGACTCCATGCATTCCTCAGATGCCTGTAGACATGAGTACTCCCTTCCCAGACAGCTCCTGGATCAGTAATACCTCGCATGATCCAAACAATTAGAAGCACATTCACAATGATATTTGAGTTTGGTTCTGGACCTGAGAGCACAGTTCATATTCTCCTTTGTTCACTGAAATGTTTTGCTTCAGAGTATGACAGTTCCTTCCTGGACTTCTCACTCATTTTTTGGCTGGGCTGGAGTCTGTTCCCTTACAAAATACATACATGGGATGCCCAACATTAGACAATGCTACCTGAAATCTTAAGGGAACAACTTATTTCTTCATCCATACAAATGAATGCAATTAAGGAATCACTAAGTGATTTCTCTTTCGGTTTAGATACACATCACTTACACTATCATGCAGTCTACCAGACTTTTACAGGCAAACAATTAGCTGCATAGCTGCTCCATGCTGGAAACTGCCCTCCTTAGTGCCTGGGGAAGGCAGGGACAGGTTGTCCCTGACACTTGACAGCGCCATCTCTTTCTGTTCAGAGAAATCTTTAATGCAGTTGTGCAAAATACATTAGAAATTATTTGACCTCAGTGTTTAATATGTATGGGACTACAGATTAGGCATCATAGCAAATTAGTTGCATATCTGCCTTTAAACATATATCTGTATCCTGCACCACTCCTTCTCATTCACCTCTGTCTTACCTTAAATCATCATTGCTTTTGGTTGGATACCCCTGGAAAGAGCCACCCACAGCAGCGCTAGCCATCAAAAATGTGCTCAGCACTAGGCACAGCAAAAACAGGCATGAAATACATCGGAAATATTGGGAAGTCCTATGTGCCAGTTACTTAATATGAGTTAAGAATTTTAAGGATTTGGCTTTGTCCTTTTCCACCTGGCCCAGGGGAACAGTAAGAAGAAGGAAGGGTAGTGGGAAGTCTGACTTCAGGCACTGCCCTTTCACATCCTGGGAAACCGTTTCTGTCTCAGTGACCACAGACTATATTACAGGTGTTAAACAAGAGAAAACATCAAACTGTTAAGATCAAGTACTGTGCAGGAGTTTAGCGGGTTGAGAACACATTCATCCCCTCTAGTGGCTTTGGAAATCCCGTGTTTTAGGTTTCTTCCCTGTATTCCATCAAGTCTCTGCCCATGTCACAGGCTCTCATCATGTAATCAACACAATTTCGCCAGTTGTTCCGTCTTGCTGGGACCTGCAGATTTCCCTGCTTGTTTGTCCCTGTACTTACCTTCTAACTTCCTGCTGTACTCAAACCTCTTGTTTTTCAGTTCTCCACAGTCGGTCCCTTAGAACCACCCATAATGAGACAGGGCTTATAAGGAAAATGCAGCACTAGATTCCTTTTCATATCATACAAAGTTACTGATTTATGAATTTGTGAATTTTATGCTCATTGACTATTTCCTTTAAAGCTTAACTGACGTTTTCACAGACAATCAACCTGCCTTTCCAATGATACATCCCTTGTTTAACCTTAAAGGGAATATAAAGAAAAGGTACGTTGTCACACAGACAAACACTCATGTGGCCTTCTTTTACTCTTTACTGACTTAATTAAGTTAATGTCCCTTTTGTTGTCCTTTTCCTCCATGACTTCCAGACAATCTTTTGACCACCTTACCATTACCAGGGTGCAGACACTGCACTGCTTAGGAATTACAGCTCATTCCCAGCTAAGTTTGACAGTTCCTGAAACAAAAAAACCCCAAACATTTCCACCCATCAAAATAAAGCTCTTGCTTCCAGATTTTCATGTTCCCATGTTGGGATAGTGTCTTGTTGACTTAAAGGCCAAAAGGCTAGTGCAGCACTGCACAAAAGATGCTGTGTGGTTTAAAGGAGTTCCAGGTCACAAGCTGGGAGAACAGCCTGCAGTTGGCTGGTTGCTCCAGCTGCTGCACGGGGATAACAGCTGCATAGAGTGAATTAAATCCCTTGTTTTCTGCACTTGTAAGGAGGTAAAGATCTCAGTTTGATTTTAATGAGATTTTTCTGGATGAAAGTTTCAGAGAATGACCTTATTTGGTTTTAATGTCTCTTTGGTTGAGACTGGCATCCATAAGGCACTGGATGCTTTTCCTGGGAGGCAATAGAAGTGGGTCCATCGTGACATTGCCATTTCAGTCCAAATGTTTGACTGATTGTGCTGAAACTGTAAACACCACCAGAGTGCAAAATGCCTCCTTGTTGCTTATGTGCCATCCCTGTCCTGTAGCACTAGTCCAAGGAAAGGAGAAATAGCAGGCACCAAACAGGAGGGAAAGAGGGACATCATGTAACATTTCAGGTATCGTACATGTGTCAATAAGGAACAGATTCACAGACATCTTTGGAAAGAAATACCAAAACATATGGAAAGGTAAGGTATCCCAACACTTGCCTTCACAGGACTTGGTCCCAAAGATGGATGTATCAGATGGTGATCATACAGTCAAAGCCTAACCATAAGTCAGAGTCTACATCTCTTAAAGGAGGAAATTTTTGACGCTACTTTTTTTTTTTTTTTTTTTGCCTGGCTGCAGCCACCACTGAGCCCATCCACAATATCCTTTGCAAGTGGACTGCAATCAGTCATCTCATTCAGAATGGAGCTGCCACACGAGTGGTGTGTACCTGCCATGGGCTGTTTGTTCTGCCGTACACAACCACTCTGCCAGCAGAGCAGTCACAACCTGGAGCCCTACATGCAAAACATAGGAAGTATTTAAAATCAGCCTTTTGTCATTTCAAATCTTAACTCAGAGATCTAATTCAGTCTGTTAAAATTATCAGAAGACAACTTCCTCCGTAATGGAAAAATGAATTGCCTCTTCAAAGATTTCAATCCAGTTCAGTCCTGACATACCTCTTGTTGGAACAAAGTTGTGCAAGTTTAAATTTATCTCGTCTTGTAAATGTCTGTAACTGCATCTCAAGAAAATTAGTTTTGATGTTTGGTACCTGGTCATCACCAAGATGATGGTGACCCTATTATGAACATGGCAACAAGAAATCATAGAACTTTAAATGTAATTATGCTCATGACACCATTTCATCTGTTAAAATTTTGTGATGCCTGATCTCAAACATCAAGAATCTGCTCATATTTCTGTTCTGTTAAATCCTATTCTCCATGTGATGACACAAGTTACTTGTTGATAATTAATTGAAACTAAAATTTACTTTAGAATAAGCTGGCAGAGGAACTTTTCAAAGAAAGGGAAAAAATTTCTCTGAACAAAAAGCATTTCTTTCTGGGTTATATTTAAGAAATTTCAGTAGGCAAGAAAAAAATGGTCATTAGAAGAAAAGTTGGCTACAAACTGGAGAGTTAAGAAAAAAAGAGTAAAAATCAAAACGCACTACATTTTCTTTATTTCTCAATGCACGCCCAAAGACTACTTCTGAAGAACCTTTGTCAAACATACTGAAGCAACCATTTCATCCTCCACAAATAATAATTTTCTAAGTTATGCAGGCTCACTTCACAAAAGCCATTGCTTCTGTGACCTACTTACTCAAAATGCAAAGCAGGGCCCCCAGCCTGTCGCACTTGCAAGCTGACAGATCTGTGCGTAGATGGAGCAGCGTGCTCTGATGGGCTGGGGATCCCTGCTGTGTGAAAGCTGGTGCAGGAGAGGGCCCAGAACACACTAGAACACACAGCAGTGTGTGCCTTTTAGAGGTGAGTCCTGGGAACAATACGATGAAACCCAGTCATGAAGTAAAAACTCTTTGACAGTGGTAAAACGTCTTGCTGCTTCTCTAATGCTTAGGAAAAGCACCAGTTTGACAAAGTAAAGGCTTTTTGTCAGAGAACATGTTCTAGGCAAAGGATAGTACAAGCAATGCCCACGTAAATGACAGCAAATGAGCTTTTTAAGTTGACTAATTAAAATACATTGCAGTTCTATATGGACATTTCCAAAGTGAATTAAGCTAAAGCCAATGAAGACCACTTTAATTTTAAATAAGGGATTTACAACATATGACTTAACAATGCAGTTTAAATTGACATTTTTAATTCATTTGGATTCAAATTTTGTAGCGTATGTTGTATAGGCAAAACATAAAGCCCAGTTCTAGCAGTGCGCTGTAGCAATGAAATCTGTAACAAATGAGGAAGATTTCTGTCTCCATGACAATATTGCTTAGGTTTTCTGGCTAAGTACTAAATGGTGTTTAGTACCTTTTTTAGCAATTAAATGTAAGAGAGACTATTCAAAATAGTGGTTAGATTCTGAGTCTCGCGGTATTGTAGAGGTCAAGCAGCATGGCCAAAGGTTGTAGAATTCCAACTCTGACCACCACATTGTAGGCAAGGTAAAATTCAAGAAAGAAAAAGGAAAAGGTCAATGAAAGCAATGACCAGGAAAGGTATCATTACCAAAGCAGTGTGGCTATTGCAACTAGCCTTAGCTATTCTGAGACAGACAAAAAGCTCCTTGTCAAGAAGCCATCAATACACATCGCACAAACAGTCCTGTCTGGCAGCCCCAATTCCCAACCCTTGTGTTACAGGTTAATAATTCATCTCCTCTCACCAGTCAGACTGCACCTTGACTCTAAGCCAATTCATAACAACTGCTATTATAAAATCACAAAAACCTCAGGTTAATCTAATGTTTAAGAAGATAGATAGCCCAAGTGCTGATGCAAAATTTTCTCTTTTCCTCTGGACTTTTCAAGGTTTCACAGCTCTTTTTTGACATAACAGGTGCTGCTGAACAATAACTGAGCTGGATTGCTCCTGATACACAACAGGGCATGATCATTTTTAAAAATGAAACACAAGAAACCCTTAGAAATTTCATTTGCATGTAATCAGCATCCATTTCCTGCAAATGCAATGCCCAGTCAAGCAGAAGAAAAATGACTTTTAAAAGCAGGTGTTCTTTCTAATTATTGTTGATTTGAGCAAGTTATTAACACTTACGTGCACCCAGGTTTACAGAGATGTAACCTTGTTTGCCTGTCAGCAGACATTTGATAGAGAACAGTATCTTTTGGTTTAGTCCTCAAAACTGGAGTTTAGCAAGAAACAGTTCAAATTAGTAGTCCTGCTCTTACATAAATAGCATGTTACACCTTAATGTACAAAGCTAATAACCAAGATAAGAGTAAAACCCAGCCTGCTCTGCTGTGGCAGCATGGAGGAGGAGTACCACATGAACAGAACAGCAGTGGTTAAACATGCACAGCGAACACTGATATATTCAAGTAGTTTATTTCTCCAGGCTTACAAATTTGATTACCATGGAGTACAAAGCTATTAAAAATATGACCTTTCTATACTGTACAACTTGGCGAAAAGCCAAATAATAACTTTGTTTGACTTGGGTAGTATGATACAGTGCCTATTCAGCTGGAAATAAAATTACTTTTCTTTACAGAAAATTATACCTGGAAGACTTAATGTCTATCATGAACATAACACACATACAGAGTCATAAATTCAGACTCATGACAGCCGCTCTTATAGAAGTAAAGGGACAGTGTTTCTAGGTGTAGTAGAAAATTATGTAAAAATCTGCTGCTTGCCTGGCATTTGCTCTGTGGTGGTGAGAAGCGAAACAAGCACTGATAATAAGTGATAAGGCAGAAAATAAACAGATTATATAACTAGTATGTCACTGATACTTTGTAACACCTTGTCTTGAACAAACAGTTCTCTTTCTATAGTTTTTGGTATGGAAACAAGGGCAAAATATGAACCTTATGTTGATGTTGGACAGATAGACATTTGATAGGCATTCTCATTAGTGCTTCCACTAATGCCAATGGCAAACCAAAAGATTTCAGTGCACTTAGGAGTAAAATCAAAAAGATACACATGAAAGAAAAAATGCCTGTATGGTCCTCCGGTTTTCAGGAGTGTTGCATTCAATTCTGGCTTTAGGAAAAAAAAACGGGAAGACAGAAAATGTGGGTGATAGGAAAGAAAATGATCATTTCAGCTTCCAGGTATCTTTGGCTTTAAAGATGTCTTCTACTTTAATTAGACTAGAATGACACATGACAAATGTCATCCTTAGGAAAAAAAAAAATCCTGAATAACTGAAATTTCCCCTTTATTCAAAAACTATGATTATTTTGCTGACTTCCTATTGGTTTTGCTTATTATTTATTGATTTACAGGGACACAGAGGATTTTTGAAAAGTTTATTTTTCTGGGAAAACAAAATAAAATTTTTGGTTTCCCAGTTGCCTAACTAAAACATTTTTGTCTGTTTCACTTGCAGGCAGAAAATGAACTTGTGAAGGCAACTCCAGAAAGTCAACCAGGTAACCATTGTTTCAGTCTTTACTGCTTGGGTTTTTTTATTGTTTCTTCATTTATTGTCATATAGTACTTGCCCCACAAACTGCTTCCTTCTTTTCCTGTTTTCAAAAAAAGCATTTTAATCAGAAAGGTGTTATTAAAAGAAATCCATTTGAATATGCAGGAGTACTGAATAGTCATGAATATAAGTTGATTAAGATATTGAAACAAGGGCATTCTACTTACATGGAAAATTACTCAAGACTTCTTTGCAATTATTACCCATGCTCTGAAGTTTTATTTCTTGTTTGAAAATCAGATTTCAAGTGAGTCACTTACTTAAAGCAAGGTATTAGGAAAGCAACGTCCATCTATCACTCACCAAAGTGCTACGGAGGAATACCTTAAAAGAGAGATGACAAGGAGCAAAACCCCAGTATTCTTTCCAGATAGAGTGAAATATTGTCAATCACATTTTTTGCTTTGTTTTCTTGACTTCATATATGAAAATTTTTCAGGGTGAGTTTATCTCATAGGAGTTACCTCAGAAAGACAAAAGTTGAATATAATATCATATAATATAATATTCTACTGAAAACAACTTTTCATATCATATGCTCCAATTCTGAGGAAATTCAGCTGGGGAACAGTCTGGCCAAGTGGGAGGTTTCCTTCCCATTCTCTCATTCCAATACTGATTTTTGGCTAAACCCCAGAAACTTACATCCTTTCCAGTTTAAGAACAGTAGTTTCGAGTCCTCCAAAATTAATAAAAACCACATCAATTCAGTGGATGTTTTCACTTTTTGCTGAAGTATCAGGTCAGGTATGGAATCCAATTAAACCGTCATCTTAGGTAACATTTCATGTCTATGTGCTCCACAGACTTACTGTGAACTCAAAAAAGGAGTGGATGGCAGTAGCCAGAAAGGGATCTGACTCCATAGCCGTGTCTTCAGCACCAATGGAGTTTTGAGGGCCCAGCTTCAGTCACTCCTAAAGAACCCTTCCACCCATATCAAGAATTTTTATTCACTCTTTTGGCCCCGTTGTCTTCTAAAAAGTGTTTTGTTGCTGTGTTTTTTCTTGCAAGTCCTTGAAGATGATTTGATTTCGTCAGGAGACTTTCATTCCTGAATTGGTTGGTGAGGAACAAGGAGCAGTAAGGTTCAACCAGTATATTTCATTTCCCATATTTAGTGAAACATTTAAGAGCGTATTTAAGCCTTTTGATCAGTCTGCCAATGACCACACCTATCAGCCAGATGCCTTGACTACCACTGGAGTTATTCCTTCACATTCAAATTTGAAATTAAATTCTTTTGTACGTAGAGGAGGAGATATGGGTGGTCTTCCCACCAAGAATTTGTTAAGGACTAGGAATGCATACATCCTTCCGCTTAAGAGTCATTATTTCCTCCTGTTTCCTTTCTTGGGGGTTAGGTGAGTCTGTGAGTTGTGTTTGAACTGAGTTTGGAGAGCTGCAGTTCTAAATATTGAGATCCTCTTTACTCATCCGTTAAGAGTTCAGGTCGAACTGAAAGTGTGCTGCAACATGACAAACTCCTGTGCCCTTTTACTTGCTCTGAACTCACTTCAGGGTTAAGAGTCTAGTCACTTTGTCAAGTGCCAAACAGCTGTTAAGAGTGGATCGATCAAGTGGAACATGATGGCAGGAACAACAAAGGAGGAAAAGAATGAATGCAATTTTATATGAATTATGAAGCCACCGGTATGCACACAGCACTGATCACGGTTGCTTACCCTCAGCAAAGCTGGGCAATGAAAGGTTGTTTTCAAGCTGTGTAAAGGTATCCTGTATCAAAATAGTGGCACTTCTTTGCCACATTGCGACTGTGCATATATATATATATATATATAATCTCAGACAACTGTGCTGTTGTCTTGTCTGCTGGAAAGATTAGAGGCGTGAACTGCTCCTGCTTCTCTATGATACTGCCTTCCTAGGAGAATACCAGCCACTAACTGCATAATGGAGCGATAGTAAACATATTAAGAAATACAAGTCTCAAAGCATTCCTTCTGCTTGCTTCTGCTTAGGGTGAAGAGATACTCTTAATACATACATTGTGAAAGATCGAGAGGGGACCTCATCAGTGCTTTATAATAAGTGAGTATAAATCCAAAGCTCTATGGGTAGTATCCATGATTAATTGCATTCAGTCGACATTAGACTCTGTCATTATCAGCTACTTGCTGCTCAGCATTTGCTATGCTGTTAATTATTGTTGTGTGGCTCTAAGGGATGTTTTCAAAACATTTCAAATTCTTTTACTGTAATAGCACAGCGAAGAAATCAATAAGCTGCCATTTAGCAGATGAAAGAGAGATACTTTTATTAAGACATTTTGAATAATTCTGCTTTATCTGAAACCAGATAAGCTATCACTGATAATAAAGGTGCTTCCAAGACAGCACTGACATTTGGCATGCTATCTAGACTTCACTGAAACTTTTTTTTTCATCCATTCACACATAAACCAATACCCTGTGGCACATGAGGCAAGTGAAATTAAAAAGGTTTCATTCAGATTCCAAAATTTTGGAATGAATCTTTTAATCAAATTTTTGATAGCATATCCCTCATGACTTGGAAAAAACCCCTCACCCCACATTATTTTTATTATTATTATTAAGGAGATGGGCATGGTACTAATGATCGTTTCAGAGGAGAGAAAATACTATGTTATCAAACCACAAAAAAGGTTGCTTGCTGATAAAAGGTCTGCCACTCACTCTATATTATGCCAGTACTTCAAAGTTAGCACTAACTTCACCAAAACACATGCAACTGATTATTTTCTGCTGATGTCCTTCTTTTTATAATGGCCAGCCCTAAAACATTTATTCATGGTGCAGTTGTGGGGAAGACATGCAAGACTGCTGTGCAATGCACAACAGCAGTAATAGGCTGCTATGCCCTTTAGTAATCTGAATCAGTAATTATCTCTGATAATTCAAAGCAAGATTAAATTTTAGGTAACAGTCCCCATAATGGAAAGTATCTAAAACTGAGAAAAATATTTTTAAAAATCCTTTTCAATATATTTGTCCTGAAACTTTCCAAAACAAGGTTTTCTGTTAATTCTTATCTACAGGGAATGTTGAAATACAGTCTAGAAATGTTGGCATGCTGGAAACTGGTTTGATTCTGAATCAGAATAGAGTTGGGACCTTTATTTAAACGAAGTGGAACAGATCCAATAGCTGAAAGAAACAGACTCCACGCTGAAATTGCTGGAATACATACTTTGGGTGTGGGACAGCAGGAAGAACCAAAAATGGAATATATGGGATGCATAAAATCTGAGTTACTGGCATTTGCCCATTCTGAGATGCCATCACTAGATCCTTCTGACCACAGATTGCATCCCATGACATTTATTCTGTCATGATTAAATTTACAACCCAACTGACCTCTTTCTGGAAAAAGGCTTTAGAGACATTCGGTCAGTTTGGATTTCTTAGGTGCATGGGAATGCACTGGGCACTGCTAGTTAGCAAATTACCTTCAAAGCTGGTGGAACTTGTGTTTCATTTTTATTTCTTAGGTTTTAATCTATAAGCCAACTCCAGTCAGTTCCATACGGGAAGAGCTACCACTAGACCTAAAGAGCAAATATTTAAAAATATATAAAGTGCATAAATGATCCATTTAATGAAAACATCAAGAGACCTTGTAAATCAATTCCTGCTATCAACTACCATTATTATCTAAATGAGATGTAGTGTCTGAGAGCATCTGCATGCGCATACCTATGCCTATACAATGAGATTACATGTACAAGAGACGTGCCTACATGCAGAGGAGCCTAAGCCTGCTCGAGGGCAGGAAGGCTCTTCAGAGGGATCTGGGCAGGCTGGACTGATGGGCCAAGGCCAGATGTATGAGGTTCAACACGGCTCAGTGCCGGGTCCTGCACTTGGGTCACAACAACCCCATGCAGCACTATGGGCTGGGGCAGGTGGCTGGAAAGCTGCCTGGAAAAAAAGGGCCTGGTGGTGCTGGCTGACAGCCAGCTGAACATAAACCAGCAGTGTGACCAGGTGGCCAAGAAGGCCAACAGCATCCTGGCTTGTGTCAGAAATACTGTGGCAAGCAGGGAGAGGGGAATGATTGTCCCCCTGCACTCAGCACTGGTGAGGCTGCACCTCAAATCCTGTGTTCAGGTTTGGGCCCCTCACTGCAAGAGGGACGTAGAGATGCTGGAGCGTGTCCAGAGACGGGCAATGGAGCTGGTGAAGGGTCTGGGGCACAAGTCTGATGAGGAGCAGCTGAGGGAACTGGGGTGGTTTGGTCATGAGAAGAGAAGACTCAGGGGGGACCTTGTTGCTCTCTACAACTCCCTGACAGGAGGCTGTAGGCAGGTGGGGTCGGTCTCTTCTCCCAGATAACAAATGACAGGACAAGAGGAAACAGCCTCAAGTTGTGCCAGGGGAGGTTTAGATTGGATATTAGGGAAAATTTCTTCACTGAAAGAGTGGTCAAGCATTGGAACAGGCTGCCTGGGGAACTGGTGGAAGCACTGTCCTTGGAGGTCTTTAAAAAATGCGTAGATGCAGTGCTTAGGGACATGGTTTAGTGATGGACTTGGTAGTCTGGGTTAACAGTTGGACTTGATGATCTCAAAGGTCTTTTACAACCTAAATGATTCTGATTCTGTGATGATTCTATGAGTCTAAAGCAATCCAGAGGAACCAGCTTCACAAGCCCAGATTTGTAGAACGGAGATCTGGATTACATGTGTCTGAACCATCACCAAGAGATCAAAATTGCAGGTTGATTACCATACTGTTGAGAAATGGGAGAATGAGCTAGGGAGAAAACTACAGCAGAGTGTGCCAGAGGCCAAATGATTAATATATTTTCTCAGTATTAGCATCATCAATGTGCTGCCTCAGAGGAAGTCACGGTTAAAGAGTATCCACTAACGATGCAAAGCTCAATAAAATATTAGAATAAATAGGATAAAAAATTACCTTCATATCTCGCAGAAAGGTTTTCTGATCCACCATGTCCCCTATTGCTTTGCTGGTCTAATTTCAGCCTTACTTTGTGCTGTTCATGAAAAATCAATTACGTGACAGAAAAAGTGAGAGACCTAAGAGGCCAGACCACCTCTGTGCCCAGCAACACCACTGGCTGAAAATTGATGTCAGACAAGTTCTAATTAGGAACGAAGCACAAATTTGAGACAGCGAGGCTGACTAACCACTGGAAAAAATTATTAAAGGAAGTGGTGAAGTTTCTGTCCTTGTATCTCTTCCAGGCAACCGTAGAGGCCTTGATGGAAAGCATGCTTTGGCTGAACACAAATTGCAGAACTCAGAGTCAATGAGATCTAATAGTTTGTAATATACTGGTTGGACTGGACAAAATAATTATTCTCCTGGATTTAGTTTTCATGAATCTGCAAGCACAAGAAAGCTACTATTTGTGTCAGGAAGAAGATGAAGACAAAAGCTCCTAAATTTGAGATTGCCAGCTGTGTTACAGTTTTGGCAGATTTACCCCCAAACAAAATACGAAACAAATGTAAAAATTACAAAAAGAGGCACTTCTTTGTCTTATGCTTAAAGCACAAAATCCTGTTATCAACATAATTTGTTATTTGTATCTAAATTTTACCTCTGACTTACATTTCTATTTAAGCATCACCTCAGCTACCCAAATTGTAACAGAGAAAATGGGGCAGCCTAAAAGGAGATTGTAGTTGGGTATCCTGTTATTATTCTACCTCTTTTAGCCCCTATAAATTTGATAAAATATTAATAAAAATGACACATTTTTACTCTCCTAGGAAATAAGTGATAAAGAGTTATTGAAGGAGGTAAGTCTGTGAGGTATTATTAGTGATGGAGCTTCATATACACAACTGAGCTTTAGGCAAGTTCTGTCTTGGGAAAAAAAATTATGTTTTGGAACAAAATCAAGCCCCAAGTGTTTGACTGTGTTTCCTTCACAGAGATGAAGAGTTTTTAAGCAAGACACCAACCATTACACATCCCTACCTGTAAACAGGACAGCTCTTATGTTTTCAAAGCCTGCTATACTGGCTTTCAAGCAAATAGCTCTCATTTCTCTTTCTCCATTTAAATCTGAGAGATTAATTAAGCTCATCTACAGTTGATTAATGCAGGTAGGAAGCCTGTGGCTTCCTCCAATTACATTCAGATGATGTGGTACTGCTAGATATATTTATTTGGCTTTTAAGAAATATATCTGTAAGAATGATCTAGGCAATTGTCATGTCAGATTAAAATACATTATAAAATCATTAGTGAACCAAACCAGCAGCACATTCTGCCTAGCCATCTGGAAAAGAAGATGTTACAGAACAGATCAACATCTCTTCTTGGTATGAGAAGGGACCCCAGTTCAAATATATATACTTGTACTTCACCAATAGCTGCTCAGTTATTTAATTACTGTGGAAGCAAGGAGATGCTAAGCTATGGAAAAGGGATGTGGTAGCAGAAAAAGTTTATTGCAAAGAAAACTATGACCTGCTCCTTGCCTGGGGTAAAACTGGAGACTTATTGGTGTCATACTGGTGCAATACATGAAACTATTGCCTGTGACTATCTCTGCATCTCTGACAGTTTCATCTGCTGAAGAATGGATCTACTGATTTAACCAGGTAAAATCCCAGCATAGGAAGTATGTTACAAAATAAAAGTAGACAAATCAGGTTTGCTTTTTGTTGTTTGTTTTTGGGGTTTTTTTTTCGGGGAGGGTGGGGAGCGGAAATAATCTCAAACATATAAAATGCACCTTAAAAGTCCACTGAGACAAG
Source organism: Falco biarmicus (assembly GCF_023638135.1). NCBI lineage: Eukaryota > Metazoa > Chordata > Aves > Falconiformes > Falconidae > Falco > Falco biarmicus. The sequence continues at coordinate 50,258,867 of NC_079291.1, read as the reverse complement.
GCAGAGACCTCTCAAAATCAGAATGTCTTGATCCTATAAAAATGATCCCATGGTCCTTTCTTTATGCAGTACATATGGAAATAGAAACAAAAGAGGAAATTTCCCCAGCTTGAGAAAAATGCATCCCTTTTAATGTTTTCCTTTGCCACCTACAAATCCAATTGCAAACACTCCACCAAAGTGAGAATTGGGATTGGAAGCTTCTGATTAGGGGGGATGCAGAGATGCAGCTCTAGAGCTATGGAGCTGAGCTTGGAGGCTGAGATAGAAATTCCTTTAATCACACTCCCTATGAGCTCTTTGAGGTCCTACACTGCATGGACAAATATGGGGTTTCCTGAATTCAAGAGCACTGTTCCCACAGGTTTATGTACTGCCTGACCTTTACTGTGAGCTCATTACTGTAGCCAAAGGAAACACAACTGGGGCAAGTCACGCTCCAGGCAGGAACGGGACCGTCCCCGCTTGCACAGAGCGCTCCTCAGTGTGGCCCTGCATCAACCACAGCTGTCGTTTCTCCAGCCTAGAAAAGGACAAAGAGCAGGAAGGTCACACAGTGGATCAGCTCTTCTCTCTATTAAATCTGTGGCTCTGTAATACACTTTGCTTATGTCTCTATTAAGTCACAGAAAAATCCACTGTCTAATGCACAAAAATCTATGCATGGGTTTAAAACTACATAAAAGACAAGATAATAATATGGCAAAATATTACATGAACACACCTTACTGTATAATTGACCTTCCCTAAATGCCTTGATTGTCTATTGTTCTTATTCCAATGAATGTGATCCCAGACTCCCAAACTCCTGCATCTCCTAGATGAATTTGTTAAGGAACAGCTATACATATATATGAACAGTTACAGCCATGCTCTAGTACCATGCTTAATTGCTGCTTGCAGTTATATTCTATGTAGTACAAACACACACAGGCTACAGCCAGGATACGTCCTCAACTCATTTATATTCAATCCAGTACCTGGGATTAATTCTGTGCTTATTTTATCAATTTCAATGGGATTATTCTTTTTGCATCAAAGACTTAGGTGTTACCGCTACTGTTGCCAGTTTAATTTTTCTAATTGATAAGGTTTTGCTGAATCCATTTAATTGAATTCATTTCATTAACAGTGGAACCGATACTGATATATGGAAAGAATGTGGTTTAAAGAAATGAGCAAATATTCACCATTTCTATTCAACCCAATATGGCTTTTCACTGAAATCAGTAGTCACTTCTCAAAACAAATGCATTTTAATTCCTTCTGATTTACTTCCCCTCCTACCACTTCTTTGTCACAGTTGGATGCATTTAAGTAAACCTATTGGTATTTATAGAAGCCAATTTTCATTTAAATCCTTGAAAGATAGTTTAAATATTTCTTTAACACCCACTGCACATTAACTGCAAGTAACACATTTCTGAAGTGCAGTAGGCTTGCTGTTGATAATACCACAGGATTTTATTTTAATGGTATTCTTGTTTCCCTCTTCCTCCCAGTAATTTAGGCAGATCAGATTTCTAAACAGGAAAGATTAGCTTAACGTTTATATTCTAACAAACCTCCACATATGTTCACATACACTCAGTCATGTTTTCACAAAGCTGGTCCTTTTCTGTCTCTGATAATACCAGACTCTGCTGATCCAGGCATCTTTGATATGGCAGCCTCTGATATGGCTCACTGAAATCAGTGATGATCCAGATGTAGGCGGCAACTCTAATCAGAAATGAGGAGTCTATTTAAAACATCCAGCAATGGTTAGCTTATATGACCAACAGGACAGCAGTTTTGAGAGTTTAGGTTTCAAGTCACGGACGGAGCCACTTTCTTAAGAGGTAACAGGTTGGAACAGATCAAAATACATCCTGTGCTCCTACAGAAGTACTGTAATGCAGTGCTTGGGTAAGAAGCGCTACTTTTTTAAAACCCAAATAGTCACAAGACTGTCTTAAAAGCTTGGATTCAAAGCAATATTTACTTCCAGCACACAGTGCCATACTGATCTGAATAGCACAGTTTGGGTGCACCGACATTTGAGTACCAAGCTGTCTGTTCAGAGCAGCTTCGTTGTCGCTATGAGGTGATCCAATACTTGCAGCCTAACTATTCAGGCTTTCTATAAAAGTCTGTGTGTATATATGTATATGTCACAGCACTCTCCAAACTATCAAGCTGCAACATGGTCTTTTACATCCCATACCAACATACTCTTCATGCCAGTTCCTCTGCTACCTTTTCCCCATCTCACCTCATTCAGAGCACATGTTCTATCTCCTCTTGCTTCTTCCTCAGCTGCTCTCTCTTCATTGGCTCTTAACCACTTCACTTAACCAGCCACAGCTGCACCTTATCTACATCGACCAACCTGCCACCCCTGAAGCCAGCCCACAGCTGTATATTATCAATACTAATTAACCCAGCTTCATTCTTCTACAATTCCCCTTTTCTTTTTTTTCTTAACATTTCATACCTTATGTTTTTAACAATCATTACAACCTTTTTACAAATAAATTTTTCATACAGTCCTCTATAATTCCTCTACGTGTATATATATATTTATATTTATATAAAAGTATATAAAATATAAAGTAACTTCTTCATAAAATGATAAAACTTCTAAATTACTGGCAGCTGTACTTAAAAACTGGCTGTAGTGGAGATCCCTGTGTATGGTTTCCAAGTGGTGCACAGGTTTTCTCCTCAGGTTTGGTGCATAGTCAGAACAGGACACACGCTTTTTCCCCAGATATCACAGTTGCTTTGCAAAGCATCCTAAGCACATTCTTTTTATTCTGGTTTTATATGGCCATCTCTTATTTTTTTTAACACTGCTTTATTACCAATAGTTGCATACCAATCCCACACATATGAAGAAGTCTAATGTTTGGTGATGTTTCTATGGAAATTGGTTTCATTATGTCTTTGCACAGCAGGAATATATACATTAATGAAACTTGCTGTCAAATATTTGAAACTGGTTATTCCAGAACTTCACTTCCATGGAGCAGTTACAAGATTTTGCTGCTTGTAGCACTAAGCACTTAACATTTTTGGTACATATTAATGATAGGCGTCCTCCTCCTTCCCTTTAGCAAGTAGAAAGTCAGCCCCATCTCTTGCAAAATTTCATATGAAGAGACAATGCTCTTTGAAGGGTATGTACAGCTGCTTTTGATAGTAAACTTCCATATGATAAAGAACACAACCAGTAGAGATAACCTTCTTGTGGTTTCTTTTGATTCAGCTGCCAGATTTGCTGTTGTCTGTATACAAACTATGGGAATCTGCTGCATGGATCTCAGCTTTGCTAATGTTCAAGTTGATTTGCAATTAGAAGTCCAAATCCTTAGAGGAGTCATGCTCCTGTGACTTCCCCTATCACAGAAAGGTTCCCTGACCTCCTGACTTATTTACTTTCTGAAGCTGCCAAGAAACCAGCCAAAGATATATACTGATTTTACTGTATTACCTAGAAGGTGATTTCTATATGGATTAGCTTGTGTGCCTTTGTTAGAGGAGTTAGAGGAGAAACCTGAGTGGAAGGGTAACAGAACCTGTGAGGATCCCTTCCTTAATTTTCACATTGTTTTGCTTCAGCTTCCTTTTCCCTTTTAACTTAAAGATTACATCAGAGATCCAGAAATGGACAAAGTCTTCATTTCCCTCTTGCTGTGCCTGAGATGTTGCTATCTCTTCTAACCTGCTGGCTACCTGGTTCATCCATGGGCATTGGTGACTTTGTGACTCCCTCAGGCATTGTATAAAATACAGTTTGTATAAAATACAGTTAAGGTATCCCACAGCCTTCCCCAATTTTTTTCTTTTTTTTTTTCCACCTACTAATGAAAAATGCCTGCATCCCCTGGTAACAACCCATCAAGGAGCATGTTCTAGGTGTACTTGGCCATTGCTGGCCTGAAAGAGCAAGGGACTGCTGCAGAGCACAGAACACTATTCAACAGAAATAGCTCCACGCAGACAGAATTAGCATCACGTTCATCGTAGCTGAGAAACAGGGAAGGGAGGACAGATTAAATTCACAGGGAAGGCTCAGTTTATAAAAAAAAGCAAAGGGTCATAAAATGTTCCCCCATGTCCTTCCACAAATAGATTATTTCAAATACCAAATTCCCTCATAACTTGTAAAACCTTTACAAGTACTCCAGCCTCTCTGCAGCCAAGTGCTGAGTGATGTGCCCATACATCAGATACCAAGGTCAGCAGAGGAAGAAACTGGGCTGGAGGACACCTGTAGATCATAGCAACCCCACAGCTGAGAATCCGCTCGTCTGACTTCAGGCACAGGAGGAGCCAAACCCGCCACCTTACAAACAACCTGAGCATTGTCTTGTACTTTCATAAATGCATTAAATTTCCATGTTTTGAATCTTAACGAGAGACTTCACTAAAATGTGAAGTTAATGATTTATTAGTTTAAATAATTTACTTTACAACTGAATTAACATGCCAGCCGTGTTGCACACTCTATAAGGGAAGCAAATCCTTTTAAAGTGCCTCAGTAATCTAATTAGCATGTTCTCTCTTTTTATGCCATGTTTCAACAGTTACTATATATGCTTGGACCTCAAAGTATCTCCCCCTTTGGTTAGATGAGGAGAAAGTGGTTAATTTGGGTGTGCGAGAAAGGGAAGGTGTTTAGGAAGCAGCTCTGTGTCATGCTTTGATAAAAAGCTTGGAAGAGGTTTCAAATGAACATACACGACTGGAGTTGATTTTGAAGCTGACAGCTTCAAAGGAGGTGCAGGATTGTATGGTAATAACGGGCACTAAATTACCTTCTCTCCAGCAGTGTGTATCATTTGGAGTCAGGTCATAAACAGGATAAGGGAATCTTAGCTTTCCACTCCTCGCTATACGGGCACTTTGAAACAGCAGAAGAGTCTTCACAAGTCTCATTAGCTGCCATTACTGTTCTCAAAGGACTAGTTAAACTTGAAGCTAAACAGAAAAAATTGAACAGATTTCTAATAATTTATAATGGCAAGACTGATGTAGAAATTACACTGCAACATAGGAAAGCAGCTTAATATAGGGACTTCACCCCCAGAAAATAACAAAAAGTCGGACATCTTGGGAAAAGGTATGATTTTCTAGGTATGTAGGTTGGCAAAACAGTCATGAAAAAGTAGAAATGTTGTTTACTTATATCTCTGACTTAATGAACCAACTTTAATAGTGGTCTACGCAAAAGCTGTAATACACCAAAGCTCAAGGTCTTGTTCTCATCTTCCAAATGCTCCTTATATTTCAAATCTGAATGCAGACAGATGCTGGCTACCTTTTTTTTATTGCTTTTATTTGATATACATTTGATTAAAGCCATGTGGATTGGTGGGCTTTTTCTATGACACTTCAAGCAGACATTTAAAATCTTGTCTAATCAATAAGTGGCATTCCAAACCTCGGTAGGATGATCTTTGGTGAATGTGACAGAAAATATTGCAACATTACTCATTCATAATTTAAATTTTAGTAGCATCTAGGGGCCCCGTGAAAGACTGCAGCCAGCTGAACTAAGTACTGAGTATATATATGCCATAAGACAGTATACAGAGCTTACAGTTTAAATATTTAGAGCACTCAGAAAGGAATGAGTATTTCTATTTTATATGCGGGAAACTGAAAATGCTGAGGAGGGATGGCGCAGACCTCAGGGAATTTTTCAGCTCTACGGAGACCCAGGTCAGTAATTTAACTCTGGCCATCTTTCATCTCTCTTTAATAAAAGATTTGTGTTGTATACTATGTGCGTGTTGTAACTTTGTGTTGTATGGTTATTGCTATTCCTGAAGCCTCCACAACACACAGAGCCATAAAGTACACAGAAAATAAAGTCCTTACACTGAATGGATAGTCCTCTAATAAGGAAAAGAAATACTTACAAAATCGGAGGAAGAAATAACTCCTGTGTGCTCGTACATAAATGGGACTACTTTTGTTCTCACTGAATGTATCTTGTTCGGAGCAGCCACGTTGTGCTGTCCTCCCTGTGCAATTTTATGCAAATTTAATGATTAGTGTTACATGTTACATGGCTGTAACCTTATTCTGGATGCAGTCTTCTGCAATCGGAAGTTCTACCTCCGATGGCAGAAATGATGCAAAGCATGTCACAGGCTGCTCTCAACTTAAATTCTTCTGGAAGGTAGGGGACAGCCAGCAGACAGCTCATGTGACAACAGCTGGTTTAAATAAAAAGGAAAGGGCTGGTCCAGTGCCTCTTTCCTCCTATAGCCATATCTCAGCACGCTCTCCCCAAGCCTCTTATTTGTCCCTGCAAGTACTTCAGGCAAGACACAGATGAGCAAGGGGAAAAGAAGGCCCAGCTGCCTAATCACCGGTCACCAGAGCCACCCCTGGCAGCCAAAGGACAAATGCCCGTGACCCCTCTGGTGCTCTGTCGGATCAGTGGGAATAGAGACGGACAGAACAGAACAGAACAGGAGCAGGCTGCCAGGCATGCCATGCTTGGCAACCTTCACCAGTCCTGAGAAAGGATTTGAGGAAGGACACAGCGGTGGGGAATTGCCACCAGCACAGTGGCTAAATGCAGCTGGGGCATGGAGGGTGACTTCCACGACAGGCAAACGTCACCAAATGCAAACATTGATATAAAAACTGAGGGCATTGCTGGAAATGTCCTACTACATATAAAGCAGGCTATTGAAGGTGCATCAGTCAGACTGGCAGAACTTCATTGTTAAGAACTAAAGAGCACCTTAGACTTCAGCCAGATCACACCAGGAGAGCAAGTACCGCTCAGGCAGTTGGATGTCAACCGGTCCTGGGACCATGGGTGTGCCAAGCAGCACATTGCCATGGCGGGAGGAGATGTGGGAAGAGCTGCTTCCAGCTCATGGAAGCTGAGATTTGTGACACAGGACACGGCTCCCTTTCACATCTATCAACAGATCTGCTGCCAGGAGACCACAGGGTTTCTGGTTTGAGTCCTACGTGTGCTTAGCAGGGCCAGCAACTGGATGGTGAATTCTGGCAGCTGGTGAAGCTGGCTTTCGTATCTGGCTGCCAGTGTCAGGCATGAGAGAAAATTAGCTAATTTCCAGGGTATTCTAGCAAGCAAGGAATGCTTGGAAAAAGAGCAATGTGAGGTTAATTTGACATCTGATTTTAAAAAGGTGCAAGTTTAAATACTAATAATGTGGAACAGGAAATCTGACATGAAGACCCAGCAAATCAGCAATGTTTAAGTAAAGGAAATTAAATGCACCCATTACAGGCAGTGAACTGTCTTTGAATGGTCTGGAAATACAGATAAATGGTGTTCAAAGAAACACCCCAAAAGATGTTGAGTTTGGCAAAAGCAATGACAAGGTTTGAATGGAGTACAACCGAATGCAGATGGTGTAATCGTAATCTCATTTAAACTAATGATGTGAACAGTTCAATACTAGTCCTTGCAACAGCACTGGGTCTTTTGTTCACAATAGCGCATTTAAATAGGGAAGTGGAGGGAAGGAAGATTAGTCTGAACCATTTGCATAATGAAGGAGAGTGTGGCTATAGACTGCATTCATCATCCAGAGGAAAGGATCTAAGGACCCTCCCAAATCTGATTTTCTTGCAGTGGTGGGAGAAACAAAGATGCTGAGTAGAAAATTTATACATCTCAGATCATACTGCTGCAGCGGGGATACAATTCACAGCCCATTACTCAGCTCAGGAATTCAGACATGCTTTGCCATACAATTCACAATACTGGGCACAGGAGGGGCAAGGCACCCTGTTCTGCACTGCCTCTTTGCACCCCATGAGCAGCAGCGCTGCCCACCACCCCTTAAATAGGAGGCTTGCTTCCCGGCTGCTTCCTCCATCGTCCCTTGTGTGGCAAGCCTGGTGAGGATACAGAAGTGCATCCTTCTGGGACATGTAATGCTCCATCTGGCAGTGGGAACCAGAGGCAAAGAAACAGAAAGCTATAAAAGTTTGAAAAGGATTTCAAGCTCCCCAGGGAAACAATTCTATTCCTTATTTAGCACTAAATACCTCTTGAAAAACTCAGCCTCCCCCACTTTCCAATTAGGAAGGCACCTGCTTTATTCCCGTTGTATCTTTCCTGAGTCTAAGCAGACTTTCTGAGGCAACTCCATAAATGAGGTCGACTCAATAAAAATACCCACTGCTGAAGGATCTGACTAGCGGCAGGTGACTTACAATCTTGCACAGCTCTAGCAGTTAAATCTGTCCTACTGAAGTCAACGGGAATTTTGCTGTTTGACTTCAAAAGGATCGGGATTTCATTCCAGATGATGGAAACTGTCCCTACTCACAGTTAGTACGGCCTTAGGACTCTAAATAGTAATGGGATTTATACTCACCGAAGTGTCAAAATGGGAATCTTTATAGTGGGCTTCCTACTTGTCCAAAAGTCAGAGACAATCCTGTACAAAGAACTGTCTCATCTGCTGTAATTGTATGAAATAACTTCCAGGTGTAGTGCTGATGGTATGAGAGGTGCAAACAGGAGAAGCTGAACTGATTGTGATGGTTTCTTCCTAGATTGTGTCCATCCTTTACTGTAATTTTTAAACTTCCATGCCCCAAGACAGTTACACTTGTGGGGGAATATATATGGTATACTCTTGACTAGAAGCAGAGAATCTGAAAATCCAGGAGGCAGAAGCTGCAACAAGTAATATAACAAGAACTATCACTTGTTACTGCAGGCCTCCTAAGCTGCAAGGATAAATTATCAAACTCCTAGTATAAAACATGTATACCTCAAGTATAATTTTTAAATGTAGGGAGTGTTTCCCCAGGGCTTTTCTCTGGCTGCAGCAGCATTGGCAAATGTGCCAAGTACTCTGCCACTGATTTAGTGGGCTGGAAGCTGCACTCCATCATTGTACCTTACCTGCCATTACCATCAGGTTTTTGCTGTCCCTTGGCATCCTGCTTACAGCAGAAAATTATTCAGTTGCTAGTATGGTACACAAAACCCACACTATTTTTAGCCACCTGCATCTATCACAGCAAGTTTACATCAAGACTTCAGGGATGAAGGAAAGAGAGGAGGAAAAAGCAACCTGCGTGGAGGGTTTCCTTTGTCACACTCCTCTCCCCCCACCCAATCCCACGCGGTGCCACAGGTTAGCACAAGCAGTGACACAGAAAGGTGCAGGCTGCTCCTTGAGCTGTCACTCCAGCTTTGTCTTTTCCTGGAGAGCACCGTGCTGAATGGACAGATGATGATCACAGTGGTATGAATGCAATTTTTCTTGTCTGCGTTGCCTCAGCTCAATGGGGTTTTGCAGACACAGTCATGGCCCGTATTTTTCACAATGACTCAGAAGCATTTTAAATTATTTTCCTCATGAAAGTGAGCCTTTTGTTGGCAGTTGGAAATCTCTGCCGCAGACATTTTACATTTTTAGAGTCTATCTTTCTGACAGGAAGACATCTAATTTGCCATGTGATGAAAAGTGCATTCAGGGCACTTTCTAACAGCACCGTGCAAATATCATCTCAAGCTATGCCCTCTCTAAGAAAAGCTGCCTGACTCATTTCTTTCCCTACTCCCTTCTTCTGCCCCCAATATGGGAGAGGTAATAACACCAGCCTGAGGATTTACAAGTGCAGAAACTTTTGATACTATGGTTCAAAGCAAGGGTTAACACAGCAGGACGTAAAGGCTGTCCTCAGAAGGTTGCAGTCAATACTGAAATATCTAATACCATGCATTCAAGTCACCCTCTCAGTTTGAGGAAGATTAGCAGATCATTAGATCCAAAAGAGCCATTAGATCATTAACCTACTGGACAAACCATGCAAGGGAACTTTCCAGACCATTTTCCTTCTTTTAAAAATAGCAATCAAAACTTGTACTTTTGCCTTCAGTCCACAAAGGTCATGAAACACTGAATCAGCACACCCGAAAATTCAAATCCTCTGCCTCCATACATTAAGTACAGCACAATAATACCAAAAGTTTCTATCTTTCCTGTTAAAGCTCCTCTGCTGCAATAAACAAACCACATAGGCAAGAGTTTTGTTCAGCTTCCACCGGAGACTGTCTAGACCATAATACAGCCAGCACAGGACAGTACATTAATATCCTATGTCAAAATGCCAGTGGTATGTAGTTGCCCATCAATGTTCTGTGAGTACAGTTGCCTGCAGAAGGAGATGGCAGATAAAATGGAAAATTCCAAATAAACCCCCCTCAGAATATTGTTTCCCATATTGCGGCGGCATATTGATTTCTCTGACAAGAGGAACCTTTCCTTCATCTGAAAGCCCTGACTCTGTCTCAGCTATGTTTGTAATGACACTCCTGCCAACAAAACACCTTCTATCGGACCTTCTGGTGATCCCGGTGATTTTCTGGAGTCTGGCTTGTTCTAGTGCTACAGGACATACAACTATTGGGCAGTGAGTGCTGGACTGCAAAGGAATCAAACCAGAGAGGCATGTCAAGTATATATCGCCAGTGTGTAGATCCTAAACATCTGTATTTCTTTCAGGGTTAGGTTCAGCCCTGTCTTTGAGGGCAAGGAAGGAAGAGGGACATGCCATGAACACATGGGACTGCAGTAGCCTATATTTGGATGTTAAGATTCAGCTAGCCATATACTCTGTGGTTCAAGTTGGATAGTTCAAATCATTCCTGACACTAAAAATATTTCTAAATACAATGCCATGGTGCTCTTGGGTTTGACAGCTCTTTTTGGAGCTGATAGCTTCTGAGAAGTTAAAATATATGCAAAGTGTAATAGCTACATCCTAGTCCATCTGCACATGTACAGAAGGGTGTTTGCTTTTCAATAAGCCAAACCAAATACTCTGTTCCTGATAAAAATGTAAAGTCATACATTAAAAAACCAGCAAAATATGAATCTTCAAATAACTTTTCTGTATTACAATTTAGGCAAATCATTCTGTTGTGAAAGTTTATAGTTTTTTAAGCTATTATGCTATAGGGTTAAGTTGTGCAGAATACATTCATCTTACATTTTCAAATTGCACAATTAATTATTATTTCTGTTGGGGAAAATTTCCTGTGCTTTGAAAAAATATCAGAATGATCACTTTGCAAAGACATTGGAGAGGGCATATTAGCATTTTCCTTTATCATTGTCTGTATTACTTTTTTCAGAGAATTGAAAATTTATTTCAGACATCTGACACTACACTTAGGAAAATGTAATATAACTGACTGCTACAGGATTGGAAAATGTAGATGTAAATCACAACCCAGTCTTATCTTTCCTAATAGCTACATCAAATCTGTTAACAATTGAGAAGCCATTAAATGCTAATGAGTGTGAAGGATGATCTATGTTTCACACTCCAACTTCTATTTTCGCAAAGGCAAAACACATGAAAACCCCAACAGTTCTCTCCTGCTGAAAGAATTTTTTACAAAGGCAAAACATACATGAAAATCCCAACAGTTCTCTCCCACTGAAAGAAATATGAAAGACTGTTTAGCTTTTGAAATTATGACGTTGTTAACTTGTCTGCAAGATAAATTGTTACATTACTGCCAGCATGATTACAAAAAAATTTTAGGCCCAAAGTTATACCAGAAAAAGTCTTAACTAACTCCCTTTAATTTGCTTCCAAATACCAAACAACATGAAAGAGCAGTGAATTTGACTGCCCAAGCTGTGTCAATCTTTAAGATGCAAACTTCAGAGAGATGCCATTTACTCAACCTTCTGGAAAGCAAACCTCTTCATAAGTGTCTTGAGTGAAAACCTCTCAAAGTAAGCCCTATAATATTATTTATTTCTGAAAATGCTTTCACTGTGCAGTAGATCTAGCCCAACACAAACACTGCGGCTCATGTGCTTTTCCTAGCTGGCATTTTGAGAGTTAAAAGAGAAAAAGATCCTTCAAAGTTACTGGAATTTTATTAAAAGAGGTATCAGTGCTTTCCCAGTCCTCATCAAGGAATTTTATGTTTTTTCTCCAGTAGATGAGCGATGATAAACTCTGCTCAGGCTTTGGTGAAAGTGGCACATTTTCAGATGTGCTCAGGTGCGACTGTGTGTGTGTATCTGGCACTAAATTTGCAAACTCACTGGTCCCTGAGTAGCAGCACATGCATCATACTAATGTAATCCTGCCATCTCTTGTATCCCTTTAATCAGCGAGCAGCTGTGTTTCACTTGCTTCCAGAAATATCACAGTCTTGAACATCTCAAACAACATGGAAAACCCCATACTTTTATGGAGGTTAAAACAAAGAGGGTGAGGGGAACACGTTACAGTCAGCTCTCTGTGCTGTTCCCTTTATTGTTGCCTAATGTTATTTATTGCAGCACCATGTTTCTTTTGAAGCATAATTAAAAAAGATAAATAACCATACAGTCTCCCACAAAGATAAATTGATAGCTTGAGCCTTTTCCTGTTGGATTGCCTTTTCCTAACATATAAGAGTGAACAAACCTTTGATATCTTTTTTTTCTCATTCTTCACAGGAAAAATATCCCTCTAATCTACTTTGGGGTTCCCTGAGTTCCCTGAAGTAATACACCACTTTGCTCTGAGTCATCTATCATCCTGCTACCATTTTTGCCCTTCACCGCATGTGTTAGACAGCCACTCTATACCCCCCCAGGGTGGGCAGCTGGGCAGTCCTGTGTCTTGGACACCCGTCCTTCTTGCCCTCCTTGTGGCACCAGGACTCAGGGGGGCGGCTCCCGTGGAAACCCCTCCTTTAGAAACCCCTCCTACACCTCCCAAGCTGGAAGGGATGTGGCTGTTGTGGTCCATGGAGCTCTGCTGTAGCTTCAGGCTGATCTTATCTCCAGGGCCTCATTTCTATATGTCAACTTTACCAGCATAAAGATGATGGCAGATCAATTCAATTCCGTGTTCTGCAAACTATGTGAGGCACTCTTGTGCTTTTCCAGTAGCAAGTAGTCATGCTGCTGAGTAATTCCAGTAGCATTTCACATATTATAAAGTACTTGTATCATAGAAGTACAAATACAAATCCAAAATTAGACACTCCAGACAAAAAACACAACAGATTTTAGCTGGAATACAAGGAACAAGAACAAGACTGTCACCTGTCCTAGGTGGTATTGACAAGTGAGACAGGCAAGTGAAGAGGAAACTGATCAGTAGGAGTAAAAAACACCAGTTAATACCAGTCAAGTACATATATAAATAGAACAAGATTTCCACTTTACCCACTGTCTCCTCCACTTTTGTAAACAACAGAATTCACAATGCAGTAAGACACACAACAATGAGCTTTCAAAAGAGATTTGGCTGAAGGCAGCAGAAGATCACGAGGCTCTTTCTTACACTGCAAAACGTTTTTGTTACTATGCTTTTAGCTCACTCAGTATACATGTTCAGAGTTATGTCTGGAAGAGACAACCTGGATTAGTGACTTTGTTTTAAGAATAGATAATCTCTTGGTAAATATTTGCACTGCGCGAGTTAGCTTTGCCGGCAAAATTGTCTTGACAGTTTATCAGGCTGAACACAAAGCTGACTTGCTGATTCTTTCGGGATGTTGCTAAAAATGATACAAACTAATGATGCTTGTACTTGCATATGAAGCAAAATTAATTAAAGGGGCAACTAGACTGGCAGAATTTTAGTAAACTGCATTATTTCCTAGGTTTGAAACTGCAGACTGAAACTCTTTGAACTCACTTGTGTAAATTTCAAAACATGTCTATCAGAATGGTCAGGGAAGGGAGCTCTGGAAACCATCTAGCCCAACCCCCTGCTAAAGCAGGGTCTTCTAGAGCTGGTTGCACAATCACATCCAGGCGGGTTTTGAATGTCCCCAGAGGAGACCCCACAGCCTCTCTGGGCAGCCTATGCCAGGGCTCTGGCACCCTCAAGGTAAAGATGTTTTTCCTCATATTCAGGTGGAGCTCCCTGCACTGCAGTTTGTGCCTGTTGCCCCTTGTCCTGTCTCTGGGAACCAGTGAGAAGAGCCTGGCCCCATCCTCTTGACACCTGCCCCTAAGATATTTGTAGACCAAGTTGTTGTATATGTTGCTAAGATCCCCTCTCAGTCTTCTCCAGGCTAAGCAGGCCCAGGTCTCTCAGCCTTTCCTTTCCTTGTAAGAGAGATGCTCCAGTCCCCTCATCATCTTCGTAGCCCTCTGCTGGACCCTCTAGAGTAGTTAGCTCCCCGTCTCTCTTCAACTGGGGAGCCCAGAACTGGACTCAGTAGTCCCTGGAGAACATCGTTATCTACAGGCCTCCAGTAAGCCTTTCTTGTTGTCCTTGATCTGCCTTGCCAGATTTAATTCCAAATAGACCTTAGCCTTCCTCGTTGAGTCCCTGCATATTCCGAGAACATCCCTATATTCCTCCCAAGTGGCCTGTCCCCTTTCCTACACTTGGCAAACTTCCTTCTTCTCTTTGAGGTTTGCCAGAAGCTCCTTGTTCATCCATGCAGGCCTCCTGCCCGCTTTGCTTGATTTCTTACTCATAGGGATGCAGTGATCTTGAGCTTGGAAGAAGTGATGCTTGAATATCAGCTCTCTTGGACCCCCCTACCTTCCAGAGTCCCAAACCATGGGATCCCTCCAAGCAGGCCCTTGAAGAGGCCAAAGTCAGGTCTCCTAAGTCCAGGGTTGCAATTCTACTTGTTGCCCTGCTTCCTCCATGCAGGATCCTGAACTCCACCATCTCATGGTCGCTGTAGCCAAGGCTGCTCCCAACCTTCACATCCCCAACCAGTCCTTCTTTGTTTGTTACTGCATTGCATCCATTGTAAGAATGATACACAGGACTTAGCCTCTACAAAGTATGAACAGATGACTGTGCATCTACAATAGCATGCACTACTAGATGAGGTGAGAAGAGCAGCAAAATCCAATTTCATAGAATCATAGAATGGTTTATGTTGGAAGGGACCTTCAAAGATCATCTAGTCCAACCTTCTGCTATGGGCAGAGACATGTTTCACTAGATCAGGTTGCTCAAGCTCAATTTATGATATTAAAACACAGCATTTTGATTCTGCAATGTCTAGCTCATGAAAAAATCCTACCATAAAAAAGGAGCATTAACTTTCACTTGAGAAAACGATGGTGAATATCACCAGGTACAGAAAAATAATTTAAGGATACTAATATGTTTTGGCCAAGAGATCACAATGGACTGTTTGCCCATGAGACTAATTCAAACAATCACTTCAGCTGCTTTCAATTCTTAAGCATCATTTCCTTTTAATCTCTATATTGTCTCCACCTTTTTCTTCTTAAGGTACAGATAGGTACCTGACATGTATAAAGCAGAATGATTTATTGACTTACAGATTTTATAAGCTGTGATGCCTCCTCTGAGGCCAGTCACAGTCTTCAAGTGTCATTTATAATGAAACTGCTATGTTTACATTGGATGAGCTTTTTGCTTCTTTTACTTTAGTCAGCACTGATATTATGAGCCTGCAAAAAAAAGCTGATAAAATATTTGACATATTAAGTGCTTTCGAGGTTTTGGAAAAGGCAGTGCATTATAATAGAATGAAGAACAAGAAAAAGTACCACATAAATACTAGTGGATAAACAAATGTGAGATACAACTTTTGTTGGTATGTTGTCCCATATTTTCTCAGGTATTACCCCTAAAGAGGCAGCGCTAGTTTTAACATCTTCTAACACCAATACTAACGGTAACACCAAACTGAGAAGAAAATATCAATTTCAGCTTTTAAAGCAGTTGCTGTTACAGTTTTGAAATTTTTTCCTTCTTCAGTTGAATTAACCCATAGTTTAATCAACTTAGCTTACAGACTGGTTACAGCTGCGTGAAGTCTCTGCAGTGCTGTTCTTTATTTGCAGCTTCATCACTTGATACCATTTTGTAGAAACGGGATATCTTCAAACCAGCAAGTTCCTCCTATCCAAGAGGAAAATTCTTTTGTTTCAAGACTTTGTAGGAGTGAATTTGTATGTGAAGTACAGATGCTCCTGAGCAGAAACTAATAGAAAACGTCCTTACCATATTGTTTTATCAGGATGGCAAAGAAGAGGAGATGTTGAGAAAAAGAGAGGAAAAATCTTTTCCCTATATTCAGTTTGGCTGATAATGGCAAGACTGACTTGACTTTCAGGGACTCTGTCTGAATTTCTCTGCTGAGGTTATCTCAAGGATACTGTGCAATAGTCTCATTTCTCCTCGGTGTGCCAAGGTGAACCACACAAATGCCTCCAACAGCTCTCAGCTATTCTCATGTGAGACAGATTGCTGAGCTTCTGTTTGGCTTTAGAGATGTTCGCGTGCCAGTCACTGGGCCACGGGATGACAAATTACCTCTCTGCCAATATGAGAGCTGGGACAGTTCTCTCCACAGCCTCCACCAGATGGGCCTAATTAAACTATTAGCCAATGAGTGAGGTCTGATGGCTCCATTAGGAATCCTCCTGTGCTTAAATAAACAGCTCAAAATAAATAGTTTTCTCAATTAGAGTGTTGTTCACGTCCTTTTCTGGGATATTCATTAGCAGAGTGTCTCCTTTCTCTCCTTTTTCCTAATGGGATGGGGTCTTGATGTTATGCAAGAGTTCCAAAGGGCAATAATGACATTAAGCAGTTTGCTTTGAGGAGTTAAATCCTCTCCCAAAGTATCTATTTTATTGGACTTTATGGTAAAGATATATTTTCCTTTATGATGTGCAGTTTCATCCTGGCTGTAGGGTTTGTTACCCTGATGGGCTGAAGACTGTCAGTGCCCCATGTACCGCCCTTGGAGCCTACACCACCTCCAGATGTCCTCAAATAGTGATCCTATCTCCCATGCTGGCAGGGATACTCTCTTCTCTTTTTTGTAATTGCTGTCTAGAACTAACTTCTATCTTAATAACTATCCTCAGGGTCCACCTTTACCCCCTCCCCCTCTCCGTTTTCTCCCAAGATAAACCTTTTCTTCTTGATTCAGTTGTGACCTGTATGTATTTTATCTAGAAATCAGTCCATCTACCACAAGTGTCTCAGGTTTTTAATGGGAAAAACCCAGTTGGAACTCCAGATTTTAAACAATCTCTTCTCCTTTTTCAAAAATTTCCATGTGAAAGTCCCCTCCTACTCATTTCTTGAGTTCTCCCTGACTCTTAGTTTCCCAAGGACATCTTCATAATCCAGAACTTTCTCTCTTCCCTGCCCAATTAACGTAAGGAAGATGAGCTTTGCTGTGAATGCTAGTCGTGATTAAATATGTTTTTTCTGACTCATTCTCAGAGAAGAATTACTGCTTAGGGGGTGGGTGTTGGTCCCACAGGGGAAAAAATTGGATACTTCACCCCTTAATAGCACTCCCTGGCAGCAGTGCTTGACTCACTGTTTGAAATGAGCAACGAGGATTTTACATAAAACAAGTAGTAGATGGATTCTTCAATATACTTCATGTCAAACGTGGTAATATCCATGTAACTAATTAGAACTGTTTGAGCTCAAAAATAGTAAGATGCTCGCACCACAGCTTTACATATTTAATTATAACTCATTTGGTATAGATTCCCCATTTGTTCTGATACAGCCATTTTAAGATACTCTTTGTCCAATTGCTCCAGAAAGAAATTGGCATTTAAGTTTTCTAAGTTATAAAACATATCTGGTTGTGATCCCAAAACTATGTCTTATTTGCACACTGAAAAAAAATAGAAAATGAAGTAATTAACTCTGTGTGAGAAAACAGGATATTTTAGAGGCAGATCCTGTCACAGTCTGCGCCAGCCAAGGATCTGTTCATCAGTGACTTCATGTAAGACTTCCAGGTAGTAAAAATCTTCACTATTCAAATGAAATTAATTCAATGCCATGTCACCATCAGGGACCATATTTTTAATTTTAGCAGGATACTATTTACCTGTTAAATCCCACATTAAAGGTGAGGATACACAAAGTATTTTCCCATTTTGAATCAACTCCCGAGACCTTTATTGAGATCACCCTTTAAATAAGCCCTTTTCTTTACCTTCCTATTGGACTGGAGTGAAATCTGCATAAGTACCTCATCTTGTTCATTCTCATGCAGCTTTTAGGAAGCAGATGAGTTCAGAAAGTGGTGAAAACCACAGATACGTGGAGGTAGAGGTATTGCTAGAATAAAAGCTTTCAATAACTGTGTCTAGATCTTCTTTTGAGCTCCTGTGGGGAGACTGCAGGGTGGGAGTATTTCGGAGAGTGGCACTTTCTGCACATCCTGGTTCCTCCTGGTACTTCTTCACCATCAGTCAAGTTAGGGATGTGTCTCACCTCCATCACAAGTGAGGACCTCAGAGAAGAAAGGCTGACATGGGAAGGGGTGTGATTATCTCTCAATGGCTGCAGAGGATTAAAGAAGTAGGATTTTAAAAAGGTGTGCAAAAGGCTGCATTTTTTTTCTTTCTTTTTATTGTTATCTTGTTCTCCTTTCAGGGCTAATCTGGTGCTTCCACCAGATGAGCCATCAAGCAGAGAGAATGAGGAGCCAATTCAGAAACAGGATACAAAAGAAGCAGGTACCTGATGAAAGTACATAACTTGATGCAAAAAACCCTTGAAATAAAGTTAAGAAAATGCCTATGTAAGAGAAGGAAATACCCTTGTTCTTTAAGGAAAGCTTTCCCAGTGAAAGCCAAGTTCATTCGCATTTAAAAGCTAGCTTTGTTTCCCTTACAAAGTGCATGTGATGAGGTACCTTAATTCACAGAGACCTAAGAACACATCACTTCTGGTCCTTTCAACCGCAGCCAACCAGAAACATGTTTTCTCAGCTGCCCCACCAATTTATCTTAACCCTGGTGTTGGCAGACAACTTTTTATCAGTTGTTTCTTCCCATACCCAGGCTCCTCTCTCTTACTGAGCACTCCAACCCCCATACTGCCTTGTGTCCACCCAGCCTGCTCTGTGTCAGGACTGGCCATAGCATTCACTGGATCATGACCCCAGAAAAAATCAAATTACAAAGAAGGGCATTTTGTACCACCTGAGAGGAAGGTCAGATTAACAGAGAGAGCCAGGAGATTCTGACCTGCTGCAGCTGGACTGCTGTAACACTTCTATTCACACCACACCAGTTTGTACTGGGAAATGCAGAATTCTTCTGGAAAAGCTACATGGATTTCATCCATGACCACACAGACGCTTACTAGAATGATTTATTTTCTTTTTCCTTTGTTCATCTCAAAGAACAAAGGTTATCTTCAGGGCTGAGGCTCTGTGTTGTCTGTGGGTGGGTGGCTGGTTGTTTTCTTTTGGTCTTAGTCCTTAAAAAATAAAACCTTAAAAGCCTACTATTAGTAAAAGGGTCTAGCACATGCCTGTGTTTGGCAAATCATGTTTAATTGCATCTCTGAGCTAACATGGGCACATTGTTTAAACTTCAATTGTTGGAAATGTCATATTGTAAAATTTCACGGAAGTCCCACTTCTCTGCCTGAAGTGCCATAATGTTAGCCAAGTGGGGAAAAGAGTTCTTTTGAGATTGATTTTTCAGACACCGTAGTTCTGTTCAATTGAATTCACTCAAGTAGTGGTTAACATAAACACTGTAGAGAGTATGACATGTCAAATTAGCAGCTTTGCAAATCTCCTGTTAATTGTCAGCCTAATTAAAAAATTGCTAATTATAATGTTTATAACTTCAAATAACTGCTCAGCTATAAAGCACTGGCTGTCAGGTGTAAACAGGGGGACTGAAGGAAAAAAAAATCAATCGACATCTGTTAATTTATCAGAGGCAGTACACTAAATTGAAAAATGGATTGCCTAATGCACTGTAAATCTGCATTACGATAAAAGACCAATTCATTTCAACACCTGCTTAATAAATGATAATGGCTATCTTTAGTGGCTAACCCTAGGGTTTCTTCTGCCAATCAGACTTAGAATCCTGCCTTTACCAACATCAGACAAGAAATCGATTGCACCATGTTAAAATGTATATATTAACTCCTCCTTTCTTTATGGTGATAAAAAAGAATAATCTTTACAGTGAATTAATGTAAAAAAATCTTCTGGATTTTCTCATGCCATAAAGAGCAAATCTGTCTCATCCTTCTAAGGTTCCTCTGTTTCAGGCAGACTTAAGTACACTGATGAACTAGAAAAAAATCAAGTACCAAGTCCAATCATTCCCATCTATTGACTTCCTTCCTTTATCCCATCTATTGACTTCCTTCCTTTAAATAAGAGCTAAAGAGCTGAAAGCCAGTACTTTACTTTTGTAATTTTTCCTTAAATATTTACTTTGATCAGACAGATGATGATCTTCTGTAGCTTACAGGACAGTGAATATGACCACAAACAGCAGCGTTTCCAAACCACTGTTTTCCAAAACACCATTTAGTTCAAAGAACTGCAAAGTTTTGGACAGTGGCTGCTTCGTCCCTTGAAGGCAGATGGTGTTAAAGGTTATGTTTTTTTCAGGGAGCTGCAGACCGCTTCTGATGGCCAACAACAGCTCAGGTTTTTGGAGCAAGAAGATGAATATAAGTAGCTGGTTGTCATTTCCTCTGTGAAAACCTGGATTACTCTCAACTTGGGGAGAAGACAAAGAAGGAGGTTGAATGGAGAAGTTACATGTCTCAGGAAAGGACTCAGCTTTTCCAAAGTTTGGGACATACGTCTTTTGAGGTTGCTGTTGCTGTATCTTAATCCCCAATGGCAGCAACATGGATTGCTGCTTCTTGACCAACCAACAAAATACGCTTCCCTGTTCATTTCCACAAAGACACGCTTTGCAACTACGTGCCTGTCTTGAACTCAGTACACCCTTTAAAATGATGTCCTTGGCAGAGTGGCAGCAATTGCCGTCTCTCCCCGAGACGTGTTGTGACACTGTCTTAATGGTTCTCATTTTGCAGTGACATTTCCAGCATGCAGCGCTGCTTCACCTTCTCATTTTAGCACATTCTGAGCAACTAGGCAGTTTCTGTATTTTATGATAAAATTCATCGATAGGTCTCTGACGTGTTTCTGAGACTGCAAAGCTTTCATAGCATATTAGCAAGGCACAGCTAAGTTAATATTTAAGACTTTTTAAATTGCTGGTTGTGATGAAAGGGTCAAGTATGGCTTAAGATGGAATTTGATCATTGTGATCATGCCTTATACTTCCACTCCTCAAAAGCTTATTCCCCCCTCCACCCCAGGATGAAAACTTATTTTCATTTCCCATTAAGTTTTATAATGTGTCTTTTATTATTTTATATTATGGCTTTGTTGAAAAGCTTCAGACAGTATTAGGACCAGCACAAACACCAAAAAAAGGCTAGTCCTTGACCCACACAGGTAACAGTGAAATCAGGGCAGACTCAAGGAGAGGCAAAAGGAACATGATTCATAACCAAACTCTGCATCCAAGATAGAAAGGAGTGTAAATCAGGTCCTACCTTACACATCTATACATCAGATTATGCTGTCCATCTCAAAATTAAGCATATTTTCACAAATACATGACAATAGTTCTGGTAATACTTAGGCTTTTCTTATGATTTCGTCAAAAAGAGACTCCTGCTTGTAAAATAAACTGCAAAATCAAGGACTTGACAGTACAGAGGAGGGAACAGGTGGAGAGGGGAAAGCAGGATGCCCACAGAAACTGCTGCTTCTGTTACTCACACACACACACAAAGCTTGTGGTTGTAAATCACAAGCTGGGCAAAGGTTTCCAGACATTGTTTTAAAGATTCAGTGTGCTGTGTCTGCAAACCTGTTGTAACTAAGGAAACAGTAGTAGTCTGTATTCCATGGTTTTGGTGGTTAGAGTTCAGCTATAATTTATATTTCAGTTTCCTCATGTTGAAGGAAAGTGCAAAGTTTGATCCTTTATGGGATCAGCATTAGTGATCTCTAGCAGTGTGTAAGCAATACAACTACACATAGAGTCATAAGTATACCCAGTCTGGAATAAACAAAACCATTATTTTATGTTATGTCTTAAATTTCCATTTTAAGCCGTGTACATGTACTGACAGGAGCTTCCTTTATTAACTCATAGGGGTGCAGCATTTATTGCCTTATTTTTAAAAATCTCTAAGGAAAGTTGTTTTGGAAGGTTTTGCTTTTTACAAAAGATGGGTTTCATAATAACACATGATTTTTTACAGCCCCACATACCTTTAAAACCCCTTTCTTGTGCCTAGCAACTTTTCATTACTATTGCCGCCTTCTCCTCTTAACCCCAGAAGTAAAACATTATGCTTTTCCTATTGCATACGAATGTTAGGTCTTTGGCACACCTAAATGCATACCTTTTAAGGCAAACACATTAAAATTAATGTAACAGCATGTACATCCATCTGGTGTAGTAAGTCAGCCAGGAGTGAGTCCTTTGATGGATTTAGTCTGCCCTGTACATCTTACGAATTTAAATAGTTAAAAATGTTGTGACCTTTATGTCCAATATTGTGCATAATTTTCAAGATGATAGAAATGCAATTCATCTATTTTCTGAATTTATTTTTGAAGCACAGTCCGGCAAGCAAACTTGAAAACCATTTTTGTAAAATAATATTTTAATCCTTTAAAAAGTCAAGGAGAATTTATTTGATATCACAGTTCATATTGTTATGATCTAAAATTACACACCAAATAGCCCTCCAAAATTATATTAAATGCCACAAACAATAAAAGACCAAGGTAATATCTGATTTGTTTTCTGGTTTAAATAAAACAAACTGTGACACCTGAAATGAAATCACTGAATGTGTTGTGTAGCTATTTTTATTAAAAATACTGCAAGGGAATATGTCTTAAGTTTTACCCAGGTTGCCTACAGATTGTGAGATGTCAGCAGCACTGTCAAATACCTTAGAAAGCATGTGAATTCTACTGACAATAATGGTGACTGGAGAAGTTATTCTGCATTTGGACAATGCAGACCAAGCAATTTTTGTACCTATAGTGATAAACAGCAAATTGTTTCCAGAGCTAAATTTCAACGAAAAATTACAAGAATTGCAGGATATCTGACCCCTGAAACATCCCTCAAAATAATAACCAGAAATATTCATTGCAAGCATAGTACCCAAATAAGAAACAAGATGCTGGTTGTACTCTATGAACTCAGACACTATGCTATGTTTAAGCCATTTTTGCAGAAGGTAATCACGGTTTTGGGAACCTTGGTTAATTTAGTTAAGAAAATGAATAATACTCTACAAATAAAGATTCAGAGAAGAAAATAATTCAGTTTTCAGTAGGACCTGAAATGATAACTCATCACAATATTTTCATTTAATTTTAACTGGAAGGAAAATAAAGCTTGGGGAAATTTCCCTACCACATACAGCAGAAAACAGTATTTTACTGAACAAATTCAAAATGTTTCTTGCTATAGTGTAGTTTTGTGTGAAACAAGGGACAGAAGTGACCAAGACAGACAACTGCATAATAGGAGTAAAAAAAAAAAAAAAAAAAAACCAAAAAAAAAACAATTAAAGATAAAAAAAAGTGGAGGAAAAAGATCATGTTTAGATTTTCAGCTGGTAAGATCAGTGCATCTCCCGATTGATCAATATCTGTAATAATATCCTTGATAGCTGGATCTCCCAGTTTTCCTCTCTTTTGGCTTTTTTTAATTAATTTATCTCAACATTGTAATCATAACTCTTACAGATGTAATGGGAGCTTCTCTGGCATTGTGCTGTAAGATGTGCCAAGGACCTCTCAGAGAATCTGTTATTTTAATATATATCATATATCTACTATAACAGAATACCTATACCATTAGCATACTTCTCTACACATGTATATATATTGCTGTGTGGGTATATTCTGCATATGAGAATATATGTGCATACAGAAATATTCTGAATTACATCATGGTAATTTAGACTGCTACTGATTTAAAAAAATCCAAATGTAATGAGGCACATTTATTCTTATAACTGTGGGGGTTTTTTCCTTCTTCATGTTAAAAGAGTGTTGAATACATCAGCTAGGGTCATTATCCTGTTAGTTACCACATTTGGATAATTCATTTGCAATATCCAATTATCCACTATATTAACACCACACATCTGTGTGCGAACCCTGCCAGTGAGACCACATTCACATTCAGAAAACACACTAGACCCATCGTACTACTGCAAAACAAAACCCCATCATTTCCATCCAGAATTCTCAGCCACTTGCTCTTCCTACAGGAAAAAAAAAAGAATACAAACATCCCAAAGTCAGGCTTATTCACTTGAAGTATAAAAAAAAACCCTCCTGCAATTATTTTTGCCAGTTTCCTGAATGCTCTGCATTGCAAAGCGGAATTAAACATTTTGTATGCATTCTTCATCTTCCTATTTGATGATCTGTATGGAACCTGAAGGTTAGAACTTTACAAGATAAATGTTACTAACCTGTGCACATCACCATTTAGAGGTCAAAACACTGTTTGAGTATATACTGGAAATAACAGAAGTGAGTTGTGTGCAGGGAAAGATAAAATCTTTTGTTGTTAGTCTGTTAAATGATAAGAGAAGGAAGCAATTTCTTTGTGAAGAAGGTTATAAAATAAAAAGATCAGGCATTACAGTAATTCTCACCTAACTTAATAATCATATTTCTTAAATTCCCTTTCTGCAAACAAATGCATGCTTAACTTCAAGCAAGTACTTTGCACATCAGTTTCACTGAAATGAATGTGAAAGTACCAATGAACTTAAAGGGACTAAAAACATGCATGAAGTCAAACACTTGTATTTGATTGTATAGATCCAAGGAGTAAAATATTATCTTGATTTCTGGACTTAGGATAAGAATGAAGTACTAGACTGAGATCCAAAGCTAATAAAAAGGCTCCCAGTGAAGCAGTGGGGGTCAGTAAACATAAAACATCGAATAAATCAGAAAGCATGAATAAAGGACACAGGAAAGAAACAAGCAGAATATAGATAAAGGAAGTTTCAGTGAAGTACAGTGGATGCATTTTTGCCTAGATAGGTGAAAGAAGTGCAGTTTGTATGTCCTGTTCCAGATCACACCGTCAGTGTTACACGGCCTGACAAATCACATACAGCTCCAAAATACGCCTGACAAAGCTTTCCCAGTGTTTCAGTCTTAGCATCTTAGAATTAGGATAGGTAATAAACATTGCTCTTGGTTGGTCGTGTTATTCTATCAATCAACCTCAAACCAGCATCACTCACCAGGTGGAGCAGTACCGAATCCAATCTCAAGTCACTTCAAGTACTGTGAAGACCCTGAATGCTGATACAGCTTACCAGATATTTGCTTGGTGGAGCTCACAGCTTGTCTACAGTGAAGCAAACATAGATACTTGAGTAAGTAACAAATAGCAAGGCTACTCGAGATCTTTGTTCTCTCTTCAGGGAGTTTTCTTTACACAGATCATGCATGAGTTCATGTCTTCTTATACTCTCTTCCACCCAAATACAAAAGAGATGATATGCTGGAGCCCACAAGATTGTATGTAGAATTGTGCTCAGTTCCAGGGTTGGCTTAGTAGATAAATCAGAAGAAAAAATTACTCACAACACTTTTTTGTGTGTCCTCTCTGCAGCAAAGAAAAGCAGTATTTCTATTTTTTATTTGCTGAAGAAAGGACACAACTATGAACAAAGCAAACTATGTAACCCTGTATAGGACAAAAAGTTGAGTATAATTTGAGAATCTTCTGAAAAAACAGGAAAATACAGCCAAAATAATATATTGATTTTTTTTTCAAGTAGGGTAATAATTCAAAATAATCCGTTTAGCTATTTTTAAATTCCTCTGTTCTTCCTCCTCGCACACACACATTACACACCCCTGCCCCCTCACCCCCCCACCCCCGTAACTCATGGAATTAGCATAGACTGGTAAGTATTTTTGCAGGGATCAACCCACACTTTAGCACAAGTTATTTATTTAATTACTCTTTGAGCAGATACTTGATAAGACAAAGGTAACCGGTTTACCAAGACAGGACATTCTCCAGCATGAAGGACGTAGCAAGCTTCTTTCCTGACTTTCTAAATAAGCATTCAAAGCCTGGTTTCACAAAAAGCCCTTTCAAGAAACCCAAGGACTTCCATACAAAAAGTCACAAAAATTAATTTTCATCTCCTGTTGAATGCCATCTTAGTAACTGAAAGTCAATTTTATCAGTGTCTACTGTATATAACCTGATATCAGAGGAATGTTGGCTTATGACTTTTGAGATTAGGAAAGGTAAAGGGCAAAATTCTTCGGCAAATCTGCACATGTCCTCTGCCACAGTTACTCCCAGTGTAACCCACAGACATCAAATACACAAAAACTTTTTCTGTAAAGTCCTGAAATCTACGTAAATTGTTTTAACCTGAGAACAGAACATACTCTACAATATGGGAAATGTAGAATAAAAATTAACAACTGGAGAAGGAAGAACAGGTATCATATTCTTGCATCTATCAAGAAAAGTCAGACACGAGGAAAGTGAGAAGAGGCAATTCATAGATGTGAGCACATCTTGTCTCTCCTCTCGAGTAAAAAGAAATGTCACCTGAGCTCAGCCTCTGTGCACCTGACCAAAGATGCTGCGAATGGCAGCTGCGTCAGACAGAAGGGGGTTTGATGGACAATGAGAACTAGGCAGCTTTGAACAGTTAGACTTAAATAACCTATAACCAGATAGATCAGTGGAACAGTAGTATTTTTCATATTTGAGTAAAGACATCCAGTTTGCTCTAACAGTCATAAGAAACAAGAGCTCCATCATACCACTCGCAACCTGCTTCCTCAAGTCCTACAAGGTGGATTGCTCTGAGTTAAGGGGTGCATAATCATGTGGGCTATTGAGTAACAATGCAAAAAAAGCATCACGTAAAGGCAATTACTACTTAGATATAATTACAGAATTATTAAAATGCAAGTTCCAGATGGAAATTGCTGTAATGGTTATTTTACTGAGGCCTTCAGAGTACACTCAGAGGAAGCAGAGCATTGACATGACAGGCTGTAAGGCTGTTATTATGCAAAAGGTCAAAGTTTCCCTTAGATTATGTCTACTCTGTGAGTCATTGACTTTTATAGACTGAGGTGTTTAGAAAAAAGTCTCATGAAATTTATAGAAGCATAATGTTCTGGTTATAGTCTGTAACTTTATTTTAAAAGAAAATATAGCTCATTAAGTATAATATTCAGACAACATCATATATTATTGTTTTTCATTTAAATGGGACCATAAATGTGCACTGGGCTTTAGAGCCTGCTTTGAAAAATTGCCATAAAAACTTTATACCTTAAGGACTTACTCCTTGAAATACCTACTCAAGTGACTAACCCAACTGGAAGTCTGACAGGTACCAAAGGACTTCTCATACAAGTAAGGACTTTAAGGCTGACATCCTACATCTTTAGGAGTTGCTGAGGGACAGCATATAGCCGTGTGGAAAAAGTGTGGGGTTTTGTTCAAGTTTTTCCTTGTTGCTGCCTTTGAATCTGTCCGTCACAGCATCCCACCTTCTTTCCCAGCTTTGCTCTCTTAAAGCCTTCTCATTGGCTCATTCATTCTCCTCTAAGGATCATGCTCTGTCTTCGGATCTTATCTCCATTTTCTTCACATTATTTCCTTCATATCCTTTCATGGTTTAGCCTGTTTCTTCATGTCTCCTACATTCTTATTCATGAGCTCCTTCCATCTATACAACTCAGCTTCTCATTTTACTTCTCTGAAATCTCCACCTGAGGGTCTCACTGCTTGAACTTGGCATGTTCAGCCTGGAATCCTTCTGCATGCCAAGTATGAAACACAGCAAATAAGAGTGACTAATACATATTTTTCCTTTTTCAGTGAAGAGGGTTTTTGAGAAACACACAAATGAAAATGAAAAATTATGCAGGGCCTGATCAGACACATTCTCAGTTCAAACTGCAATACTTTTTCTGCAGTATGTATGCCTACCACATCAAAGACAGTTTCATAAGAAATCAGCATTATCTATAGAGTGAATATTTTCAACATAGAGCACATAAAAAATTTTTGGTTTTATGACTAAAGCTCTAAACAATCGGTCAAAAAATAAAATAATGAAACTAATGTTCTTTACTTGACACTTAGCACATCAGTTTTCACCAAAACCTGTTTTTCACATGTCTGAGGCTGACTGTCTCTGTGCAATTCTGGGCAGTTTTAAGGGCCTGTAAGTGTGCAACAGACTCAGCTGCTCTAGTGCAAATGATTTGGTTGGATTTTCACAACTAATTTTTTTAGTATTAAAGTGCTAAAGCGGTTTAAGTATATTTGTGCAAATGACCCTTGGCAATTATTCTGAATAATTTAATGTACTCAAAATTAAATTATTTGCAATCTTGTGTGGTTACAATTATAACCATGACACATTCTCTTTTCTCCCCTCCCTTCTTTTTTTTTAGGAAGCAAAGGATATATTACTTAGGTACTAGAAGCAAGACAAGAGAATTCAAACTAAGTTATAATTTTTAAGTGAGTTGAATACAGCCTACAGCTTATTCATCTTAGGATAACTCTACTACCAGAGTAACTTTTCCTTCGTATTTAATGTGCCACTGATATAAAAGAGTTAAGGATGTGATTTTACACATTTTTCTTTATTATTACTTTAAAAGCTCGACCAACAATTACGCATTTGCATGATTCAATTAGAGGTTTTTTTAAAAAAAAAAGTCTGCTTGGCAAGACAATCACCTGCTCCTTAAAACTAAAACATTATGTGCCAAGCATCTCCAATCTCTACTGATTAACAATAGCATATTCCAAATTTATAGAGTCTATTACAAGCCATCTGAAGAGCAGCCACCGTGCCAAATCTCCCTTACTCCCTCTCCAGGGAATCCCTTCTCAGATGGTCTTTTCACATCCGGTAAACAACACTTTATGTCTTTTGTACAGATAGCAGATAATTACCATATGGTTAAAAACATGCTTGCTTCATTCACTTTCCCACTGTAAACTTCCTTCATTATGACAGTTAAGGAGCATCTAGGGAGGTAAACTCTATAATTTAGCCCTCTATAGGCTTAGTGGTTTAAAAGGTCAGTGTTTATTACAATAAAGTTAGAAGCAAGTATAAGCGACTTTGCAAGAAATATTTTTTTTATTCCAGCAGGGCTGAAGAGAGAAACTGATGCAGGTGCAGGAATAAGGGTCTGTCACATATTGCACTGAGCACCAGTGTACTTTCTTATTGCATCCAGTACAGTTACAAATACATGCTCAGGAATAATGTAGCAGCAGAACAGCTAACAGATTTTGGACAACAAGGAGCTAAAAATAGCCTCTTCCTTGGTTCCCTCACTGCTTCCCTTCCTTGCTGTTCACTGCATAGTATGGGGCTACAGCTGGGAAAAGGAAACTGGACCAAGTCTTTGAGTGGTGACTATGCAAGAACGTGACCCTTCCCACCTGGCTGGTCAGCACCCTGAGAAGGAGAAAGGCTTGCACATCTCACGCACGTAATGCAGCAGACTAGCTGAATCCCAGAAGGGATAAGAAGATGACATTCCCAGAGATCTGTCATAGTCTTGGGGAGCCTCAGAGGCTGTGTTCCTGTGGAGCTGCTTTACAGGAAAGCTAATTATGATTTCTCCCAAGCTGAATGATCGATTTCATCAGGCTCCCTCTCTATTGTGGTTGCTTAATCTGTACTCTGAACTGAAAGGCTGGTTGGCAAATGCTATGGCACTTTTGACCTCTCCAAGATTAATTCTTTGTGACCTGGCTATTTACTTAGGAGTGCAGGTGACAGATGAGCACATAGGGGAGAGAGAGACCTTCAAGTACGTTGCATCCTTTTGGTAAGAGCTCTATCACTTTATTCCACAGCTCCTGGAACACAAAAACCTCAAGGACAAGAGGAGGAGAAGAGGATCCTGATTCTTGTTGAATTTTATGCCCTGAGCCTTCTAAGAGGCATTTTTTAACCTCCCCAAACTTTATTTAAAATGTGATTTCGTCTTATCTTTCATTTTCTTTGTATGCTAATTATATCCTCGTTATTGGTTAAGGTGGGAAAAAAGTTTTCATGTGCACTCTCAGTGATAAGTACTAAACTTTAATAAATCTGACATCATTAAAGACCTGATCCCGGTCATTCCCATTTTAAACTTTATCACAAGCCTAGTGACACCAGTGAAAACAGCTGATGATTTTAAATGCCTTCATTTCAAATATTTGCATGATCACACCTACTACCACTTCTGTCTAACTTCTTTTCTTTTCCCTTCTCATTTATTATCATTTCATACTGTAAAAAAGCAGAACAGCCTTCTAGAAAGAAACAGACAACATCAAGGGCTATAAAGAGATACTCAGCATCTTATGGGAAGAGCCAGAAGATTCAGAATTTGGGTTACAACTCTCTCAGTCTGGTTGCATCTAATATATATAGTGGATTCAGGCTACCCAAAGAGGATAAGACCACACCTGTGTCTAGGTAAACTGGTATCTGTTGAACTGAATAAGCACAAAAGTGGTAGAAGTGAGAAAAGAAGCCAGAGGATTAGAATAGCATAATTTATACCTGTAAGAGGGAGGCCAAGGCAGGTCAATGTCCATAATGTCAAATGCTAGGCAAGCAAAGGGGCAAAGACAGTGACAAAGTGGAGCAGTCAGAGCAGTGCAGCTGCTGCAAAGGAGAGTCCAGTGATAACACTGACTAATAGTTACTAATGTTTTTCAAAGACAGAAATGAGAATGATGATTCACCTGTTATGGACGTGTCATCCATCAGTGGAAATTGCCCTGTACGATGGACATGCTGTCAACGTTTCATCTCCTCCTACTGCTTAGTTTGGGAAGGGGGCAAGAAAGAGCAAGAAAGGAACATCAGGGAGCTGATTCAGTACTCTGGAAAGGAAAACAAACAGCTTTTTGAATGAGGAAAACTAAAACCTGGTATCTGTCTGAATGGCTTGTAGGTTAAAGCAGCGCAACACAGTAAGTGAGAATGAACTCCCCAAGATATTCCTGTACGTATCAAGAGGGTCCCAACATTTTATAAGCCCTATTACCTTCTCCTCTGCCATCTGTCTGGGCCGTGGTGTTCTCCATCAAGTCAGAAGGGGTTTCCAAAACTCTTATACTGGTCACAGGATGAGAACAGAGGATATTAGGGGCTTATGTCCCATACAAAATGTAAGTGGTTCTCAGATACATTTTTGGGCCCTTCAGTGTCTCTTGTTTCATCAACAACTTCATGAGTTAAACCCTCAAAAAAGCACCTTCCTAAGGGCAGGACCTAAGCTACTGGTGCTTGATGAGGAAAGCTTTGGGGTTTATTTTTAAGCAGAATATTTATTGTACACCTAAGTGAACTTATGCTGCCATTTATAGGCTTAAAAAGAAGATTTTCTCCTGGAAACACAAAGAACACTGTTTAAACAGCATTAGAGAGCAATTTGGGCAGCTGGTGCCCATCTTATTTGTTTTATAGATAAGTTACCTTTCATATGGAAAAAGAGCACCTGTGGTTTATCTGCACAGAATACGTAAAACAAATAGCAGTACAGTATTAGAACTGACTGCTTGCTGATTTACTTAAGAAAATATCTTCATACTTTATCATTATTATTTATATCACAGTATAACGCAGGAACTCTGTAATGATAAGCATTAAATAACACAAAACAGAAAAGATAGGCTTGTCCCTAAGGTCTTGTGCAGTCAGACTATGGCTGTCATGCTCACAGACTTGTTAGAGAACTTGGAAACACGTGCCTGGGGGAGCCTTTGCTTCTACAGAGAAGGTAAGAGGGGTAGAAGAACCGGATTAACTTCTAAATGCAGGACAATTTTGCTTTATCTCCTGGTAGAAAACTGGACTACAAAAATCACCCACTTTCGAACTTATCAGGCCATCAGTTATTTCCAAGAGGATAGATTTTACAGAAAATCATCCTTCCTATTATTTAATAAAGGGCCTCTTGATGGGCTAAGATCAGAATAATGGACTGTTGCAATTAAAGTACAGGTCTCCTGCTGTAACAGAAAAAGCAAAAGTGAAACAAAGACGTTAACTTCAAAGCAGAAGACGAACATTTAGCTATATGTTCTTTCCTTCAGCCTTATACTATATGATTAATTTAAACGGAGACATCAAATGGGTGTTGGCACAATCACTTGACATGGGCTCTTACACCACAGTTGGCCTGTGGTGATTTCCAGTGGGCGCAGATAAGAGTTTCAGTGTTTGCTTTAGGTAGACAAGGCTCTGCTGAACTATACAAGTAGTGCTATAGCACACTTCTAGCAACAAATCAATTTCTGACTGCTCAGCTCCCCCATATACTCCCTCCCATTCCCACTGCCCAACCTTCCACTCTGTCTCTTGGCAGTGACTCTTTATTAGCATCTCAGATGAGCACCTTAGTGCTCCCCATAGAAGCCCAGTAACCTGCCCAACTCTCCATTTCTCCTTTCCTTTCCCCACAGTCACTTCGGAAGAAATAAGTCCAATCTCATTTGTCTGTATACAGCTGTTGCTCTTGCTTTCCATACCCTTTCCACCAACATGTATCATCCATTGTTCAGGGCCTCTGATTTGAATGACCTTCTGTGGCCTATCACTACCTAATAACAGCAATAGATATTGCTGGCGGTCAGGGTGCTCTGAGGCCCATTTCTGGTGGTGGGATTAAATATATAGATAGAAAAACATCTGCCCCTGAGCCAGTAACCTGGTACCAGCAGGTCCAATGATTAACGGAGGTATAACATGCAATCTGGTCAATCTGGAGAAGAATCATCACAGATGACAGTGCTATGTAATATTGTCTGGATGGCTGATGGGCAATAGGAACAGAAAAAGTAAGTGGGAAAGGAGAAGAAAAGTTATCCTGACCTTAAACATAGTTAGTGATGACCAGCCTGACAGGTTTTGTAAGCCTGAATGAAGTTTAAATTAAGTGTGCAGAGAACTGACTCTCATTTCAATGAATTTCCCAATGAAAACAACAAGGGTTTTTTTTCATCTGTTGAGTGAATGCGTCCAGAATGCATCAGATCTAAGAGACAAGTTCCACAATAACTGACATTTTTTCTAACCACAGATACCACCGCTAAGGTTCTTCAAGCCTTAATGTTATTTATTTATTTGTTTACTGCTTTCTGAGCTTTTCACAGAAGTTAGCTTAAGGTTTTATTGGATATGGCAAGAAGGGGTAGACAATAAAATTTTGAATCAGCAAAATAACCCATGTTATTTCTATGCCATTAAATTTTTCAGGTTTTATACCTATTACAATATTTCTTTTTAATGGATACTTGCTGCCTGGTGATAATATTTTAAATTATTAAGGCCTAACAGAGTTCTTTAGATAATTGATTTAAGGGTGTATTAGACACAGCCAGGCCCAAAAGATACAAACATATGAAAAATTATATGAGGCCTTGGACAACAGTGAAATTAAATTAATAGTAAAATTGGACTGAGTTAATCAATTGAGTAAAATGACGAGAAGGTTGCATAAGAGAGTTGAATTGAAGGAGTTTCAAAGTAATCAGTTTCTGCAGTGCAGCTGCTACACATTTGTGTAATAACGGAGTTGATGAGCAGCTAATTTGTATGAAACTGGAAGCAAGTTAAATGTTGTTTGGATTATAACAGAAGTCTGCAGCTAATGCACAAAGTGTCTCCATTGGTTTACTGCAACACGCCAGAATTTCTCAGAGCTATGAATGATAGGTTTGGCAAAGCAGTACATGGCCATAAGGGCAAAGTAACAAAAAAATCAAAAGCCACATTTCCTTCCTCCAACCTTTTGCCTTTCATTTGGCTTCTTTGGGAAAAGCAGGACAAGCTGGGCTTACAACACTGTTAAATCTTTCTTGCATTCCTCTTTCACGTGGGGCAGCCAATACAGGAATGGCTGAGTGAATTCAGCAAGGCATTGAGAGACAACATCCTTTGCTTCAGTTTGACATTGCTTTTGAGGGCTTCATGCAGCAATACCTGCAGCACATAGGCCAGCAAACAGCCCAGGAAACCACCTGGTTTCTGTCATCTATTGCTATTAGGGGTGTTTGCATTCACCCCGTCCATGTGCTATGTTCCACATTCAGGGCTGTGGATGTTAGCCCAGCCCCACGGCTGTCACTGCAGTCACAGACAGGCTCCTGTTAGCTTTAAACTAGTTAGTGCAGCTGGCAGCACAAGTCTTTGGAATAGAACAGAGCTCAGACAAAAAAAGAAAAAAAAAAAAAAAAAAAAAAAGGGCTGTGTTGCTAGGAATACTAAAAACAAAAACCCCAAACAACTTCTCTTGGATACATCTATATAAGCTGCAGGTGCTGTGGGAAACAAGGATGCAGACAGAACCTTAGCTTGCATTGGAGTACAGTGAAGAGCTTGTTTTCTCAGCTGAAAACCTACAGATTTGACAACAGCAACTTTTTTTACAAATGTGTCAATATCTGTAAGTGTTCAGTTCAAAACTTTTTAAATGTTGCATTAGTCTTATAAATGGCAAATAAACATTTTATTCTCCATGCCATGTTTTCTTTCAGTCATAACAATATTACTGCTTCTTGACAGAAACATTTTTCCAGATTTTCAGTTCACTATAAATGTCAAAATGTGCTCTTCTTTGAGAAGAAAACATTTTCCCCCAAAATCTGAAAGCATAAATCAACTAAAAGTAATTATAAGCCATGATTTATCAGTAATAGCCAGTAAGTTCAGTTCCCAGCTTTCTAATATTGCAGCACAGGAAAAGCTAAGCTATTGAATAGAAAAGCTAAAAAAAATTTTTAATTAGATGCACATGGTATCTATGAGCTAACAATGTGTGTGTCCATAACCCCCACTCCTACACAGCTTGTTAGAAATATACTTATTTTAAATCAACACTGTCCCATTTATTTTAACAGGACTATGCGTGTAGTTAGAATAAAGCACATGACGGCACGTATGGATGCACGTATGCTGCCTATTTGCTGGTCATAATCAACAGTCTGCATCTGATCTAAGCTTTTTGACAATAACAAAATGCCCATTCCAGTCCAACAGATTTTTGAAAATAATGTCAAGGTAAGGGGGACCTGTAATCAGCAGTGGAAACACACAGAGCAGATGTGTTACAAGGATAATTGGGTACAGGACCATGTACAGGGAACCAGGTCCCCTGGCACTGTGAGCCGCAGACTCCGAGCTGCTTTTGCTCCATGGGAAAGTGACTTCTGTGGGCCTTGCCAGCTGGATGGATAGTAAAACTCTGGAGCTGATATAAAAAGAGAAATGTATTATTTTTCCTCATGTATTATGTTGTGATATTAAATAAAGGAATCATGAGAGCAGTAAATTTAGAAGTAAACATTTTTTTGCCTAGGAGTATATGCAAACCTAGTACATGGTAGAACAAAAATAAATAGCAAAATGTAGTAATATAATAACATTTAAAAAAAGTTTAAATCTCTTAATAGGGAAACTGGAGAGTCAGAACCTCTTTTTGAAAATTACGGGTAACTGCAGCACTGGTGCAAGTCAATGCAATCTACTGACTCCACTGGAGTCAATTTTCCTCTGTGATCCCATCAGTTTCTCATTTAAAACCTCACAGTTCCAAAGAACAATGTAGCAGAAGTTGTCTTCACCCCCAGTGAAACCCAGTAAAGCTTGGGTCTGGCACTGCAGCTGAAGGATGGAGCTCCTTCAGTGTGAGGTGTCCTGCAGCTCCCTGTGGATTCTGGTGCACGGGGAGACCTCTGCACCCTCCACCTGCGTTTTCGTGGTGGAATTTGGGAGAGTAAGGGTGCCCCCTGGCACGGCCATGGCAGAAGGTCCCTCATCAGCCAAAACCTGAACAGCCTCATGTGCTGTTTTCAGCTTGCAAGCAAAAGGCGAGGGGTCCAGAAGCTGTACTCTATCACTTATTTCTGTTTGTGCTGTGGATGCAGAATTTGAGCTGTGCTGAACTAATGTCCTGCTGGTAAATAAAGAATTGAACAGTTAATTATAGATGCTATTGTTATCACTATAACTTTATCAAAGGTAATTGATAGGAAAAGTCTGGAACTAGCAAACAACTGCATAATACCTACCTTTCAGTCAACCTGTTGGCTTAAGCAAGACTATGTATCTATTAAATTACACATGTTCAAAAGGATGGGACACATTCATGCCCACCAGTGGCCACTGAACACTGCTGTGCCGATGTAACTTCTGGCTCTGGCATTCCCGTAACCTCCTCAATGTAAACATACAGGACAGGAAGATTTCCTACATTGCCCGTCCTGTGCTTAGCCCCTTCCTAAGGGTCTGCTGCTGATTGCTGCTGGAGGCAAAAGGCTGGCCAACTCCCAGCTCTGAGCTAACGCAGCAAGTCTTATGCAGGGCTGTGGGAACTTAAGCTCCACCCCTGAAATCAATGGCCAAACTCTCCTTTCAGCCAAGGAATGAGCAAAGAAATTATTTTCACTGAGATTTCACAGTTAAAGATGTTTGGTGATGCTGACACATCTAATTTCCACTGATTTGAACAACAGAGACCCACAATTACATATCATAGAATCACAGATGGTTTGGGTTGGAAGGGACCTTAATGATTATTTAGTTCCAACCCCACTGTCATGGGCACTGACATCTTCCACTAGACCAGTTGTATAAGAAAGTTTTGAAACTGACGGCTCAGATTATTGGTTTGGTGGGGGGTTTTTTGGCTAAATTAAATGAGATCAGTTTGTTTCTTGTATTATGTCTAGTCAATTATGAATATTTATTGCAAGATGTCAAGCAGTAATGATCACTGGGTAATACAGAAACTACAGACAGGTAGGCATATGGTCTTGATGATCCAGGATCTGTATCCCCATAAAAATGTCCTTGCCTGAATTCAGCCTCAAGGCTTATACATTTCCTTGAACCAAAATATCCACTCTGTTATTTACTGCATTACTTAAAAAATCTGCTTTTCTGTATTTAGAGAGCCTCATAAATGGCAGAGTTAGTTGTGTAATGTACTAGCTTGTGTACCGAATCATACATCATTACACTTCACCAGACGTCAGAATTTAAAGCAGATCTCAGCTCGCTCTTCATTGGGAGACAGAAGGAAAACTGGCAGCTCATGCCACTGCAAGCTGAACTGCTACTTTTTCTGATTAATTTCTTTGTGACTGATGCAACCTGTTGGTTATAAAATCTCAATGTAATTATCTGGGCTGAGTTCTTCTGGGTTTTGATCCTCTCTCCCAAGTTTTTTAAATTATTATTTCCAAAATAAAAGCTTCATGATCACCTGTTCTTTAAGGAGGGTACAGCAAGTCTAGGAGTTCAAAGTTCATAAGGTCTCATACAAATCCATCTGGAGTCAGTGGGAGTTAAAGATAAACATTATATTTAAGAATTAAGTATGCAATGACAATTCATCTCTGTCATGACACCGGATTCTTTCTATAACCACAGATGCCTGGGGGAACGGCAGGGAAAAGCAAAGGACCGATTTCATTATCAAACCCCTAAAGGGATGAGGATAAATATACACTTAAAATACTGTTGACTAACCTTAGGTATATACAACTTAGGAGTTATGCTGCATAGGCACAAGTGCATTGGGCCACAGATGGTTCAGACAGCACTGCAGAAATCGAAGCTGCACATGACTCATCAGACTACAGGGAATTCATCTGCAAGCTGCTCACCTGGAGTAAGTTGCAATGTTAGTATACAACTTTATGTATCCTTCAAGACCTTAATAGGTAAGATGTACACTAAATGGCACCTCTGTGGTATCAAAACATAGAATCATAGATTGAATCATAGAATGGTTTGTGTTGGAAGGGACCTTAAAGATCACCTAGTTCCAACACCCCTGCCATGGGCAGGGACACCTGCCACTAGCCCAGGCTGCTCCAAGCCCCGTCCAGCCTGGCCTTGAGCACTGCCAGGGATGGGGCATCCACAGCTTCTCTGAGCAGCCTGTGCCAGTGCCTCACCAACCTCATAGTAAATAATTTCTTCCTAATATCTAATCTAAATCTACACTCTTTCAGTTTAAAGCCATTCCCCCTCATCCTATTGCTTATATGCCCTTGTAAAAAGTCCCTTTCCAGCTTTCTTGCAGGCCCCTTTAGGTACTGGAAGGCTGCTATAAGGTCTCCCCAGAGCTTTCCCTTCCCTAGGCTAAACAATCCGAACTCTCTCAGCCTGTTCTCACATGGGAGGTGCTCCAGCCCTCTGATCATCTTGGTGGCCCTCCTCTGGACCTGCTCGAGCAAATCCATGTCTTTCTTATGCTGGGGCCCCAGAGCTGAATGCAGTACTCCAGGTCAATTCTCATGAGAGCAGAGTAGAGGTGAGAATCACCCCGCTTAACCTGCTGGCCACAATGCTTTTGATGAGCCCAGGATGCAAACTGGCATCTCCTTGAAATCATATATATAAATATATATATATATATTAGTTTTTTTCCAGAACGGCTCACCAAGCTGAGAGACTGGATTAAGAAAAGTCATCTGAGGGTCAATCAACTTCTCAGTTTCTTCTCAGAAACAAAGAAAAACAGAATTGAAACTACAATATGTGTGTGTGTGTAAAATAAAATAATTCCTTCAGAAGTGAGAGCAAACACTTGGGACTTCTTTTCAAAACTGAATTCAAAGAATTTTTAAAACAGTGTCATACTGAGGGGTAAAATTAAAATGATTGACTTCAGCGATTGTCAAATAAATTCAAACACCTTCTACAATACCACTAATTGGAACTAATGCACTCTTACTGCTCCAGAGACTGTTTTTCAATGGTTTTACAAAATTATCTACTCACCTTTTAGTTCATCCAAAATTTTGCCATCTCCCAAAATGCAAAACATTGTTTCTATTTCCCATGTTTCCTAATATAAAGTGCGCATTGCATCTTGAACCATCTCTTAGGTCAGCCACTGATGACTGCTACTTAGGGATTGGTCTTACTCCAAAACAAAGCAGCCCTGGAGGAAATTTTACCACTCATTCTTCTTGACATCTGCCTGTGGTTTTCTGTTTCACAGCAACTAAGAAAAAGTGTTTTCATTGGTTTCCTGACCACGCAAACATGCTCAGTCTTGCAGCCTAGAGGACCTCAACTGAATTCACAACTGTGTGAGGAGCAGAGGAGCACAGAGCGCTTTGTAGTTTTCCATTTACTAGAGTATGACCTACTGAAATAACTAATTTCTCCCACTTTCTCCTAATTATAAGGCTTCCAGTTGCTACTAGAGTATTTTGCTTGGGGACAAAGAAGAGATATCCTTAGCTCAGCATGCAATGGGAAATTTGTTTGACTCTGGCAATTGTAAAAGAACGGGATTTTTTTTCTCTTGGTTTGGGAAAAAATTTAGCAAAGCCTAAGGTATGCCAAGTCCATAAGGGCTCAGACTGAATCTAAGGTATGTCCTGAAACAGTTTTTTGAGGTAAAGAATCTAAACCACCTAAAATTTCCTTATGCTCTTCACCCGTTTTGTTAGTGGGTTTTACTATCGCTGATGTGCTGATTTTTTTCTTTTCTTCTTCTTCTGTTTTTTTGGGGGGCTGGAGTGGCCTAATGAAAGTGGGGCAATGAAGAGTCAAAGACGACACCATCAGCCAAAAGTCTTCCCACATCCCACAGCCATTCCAGGCTATGAGAAGGGACAAGGCACAGCCTGCACGGAGCTTGTGGCCCAAGAGGGGAACCATTCACAGTACCCTGGCAGGAGTCTAAGACAAACATACTAAATATTAACGGTTCCCCAAGTGCCATAATGAGAATTCAGCGCAAGAAATGCACTTTAACATGAACCAGTTTAAGGTACACATGTTAACTTGGTTTCTTTCAAGTATTATTAAGAAAAGACTGAGAAAAAGTCAGTGACTTGAAGTGCAGGATATGAAGGAGATCTGTATGCTTTTTTGTGTGAAGCTGAACAAGTTTTTCACCCTTTCTGAAGAGTTTTGAAAGCTTTCTAGTCTTTCAGGAAAGATATGAAAGCATAGTCTATGCCTTAACCGAAAGCTGAAAAGCAAATAAAAAGAATCCCAATTCCTTCTCTTGTCATTCATGACTTTCCAAGTCCCTGAATGAGAAATATTAAAGTACTAGTTTCTTAACGACAAGAATAATTGCAATATTATCAAAAACTGTAGAAGGCAAATGAAAAAAACTGCTATGGGATTTTTGTGTGTGCATTTGTATATAAGTTTATATACTCCTTTGATTTGCCCTTTGATTTTTTTCAATAAATCTTCCTTGTGCT
This sequence comes from Falco biarmicus, assembly GCF_023638135.1. Classification (NCBI taxonomy): domain Eukaryota; kingdom Metazoa; phylum Chordata; class Aves; order Falconiformes; family Falconidae; genus Falco; species Falco biarmicus. Next base: position 50,218,749 of record NC_079291.1, on the reverse strand, counting down.
AGTAACAGCAGACAGGACAAGATTCTCCCTATCTTTATTTTATAATTATGACCCAGCATTCCTTGTGCCACTGATCATTCCCTCAGGCAGGCACCTGGCTGTCAAAATGAATAGGAGCTAAACCAGCAAGTTCTTCATAGCTAAAGCAGAACCACACAGGATAGAGCCAGATCCTGGTAGTCTCAAATATCTAATAACCACTCTTAGACTTAAATGGGAATTACGGCAGGATTTTGTAAAGCCCATTGTTAGCACCTCCTGAGTGTTAAAGAATTGATCTGAAGCCAAAGAAGTACACAAGATATCTTTTTTCTCATGTTCCAGTTCATTTGTACTTTAGTCATGGTGCAAATAGGAGTTTCAGAACCAGAGAGTTAGTTGATGTTATTTAACAAATTTTATAGGAACATTCCAATGATTTAGGGCTTTCCTTTCTGTTATGTTTCTTTACCCATTTATCTTTTTCTGATTTCTTTTCTGATATTCTGTTCCAATAATCCTTTAACTAGCCATTAGCTTTTATTAGAAAAGCTAAAATGAATGACACTAATGTGAACAGCATAAAACCTACATTGACCTACTTCCATTAAATGAAGGAGAATAGACCTTATAGGTCTGTTAGGTTGTCCAATTTACTCTTCCACTTAAAATTATTGATATTTCCTTACCATGATCTAGATATGTAGGTTATGCTTAACTCTGTTTGAAAGCAACACAAATATAATACACAGGATGTTCTTATTCACCCCCTGTTCTGAATTACCAGCAATTCAAGAAATAGTCAAAATTGGTGGTTCCAAAAATTGGAAAAGGAAAGAAAAAATGGAACAAGGTGGCAGATGATCAGCTTGACACAATTAAATGCTACCTATGAAGCTGATATAACCCAATGGCATTTTTTAAGAGAATGAATTATCCTCAGGCATTTTTCTACTCAGGTAATTTTGTGCGTTTCTTCTCTTCCTTGCTCTGTCCAGTTTTAAAGATCCAATCCTGACTGAACTGCCGAGTACTCTTCTCTAGCACTGGTTTTAACAGAACAGAAATGCCTTTTGCACGTCACTAAGGTTTTCCAAGCATCGAACAATTAAGCAAAATAATTAATCACTGTCAGACAAGATCAAATGTCAAAAAAGTAGCCTTTGGAATTTCACCTGCAGATTATACACTCAGCCTCCTCCATGCCTAGAAATAAAACTTAATGCTAATTAGTTACATTGCTATTACTTTTACAATAGTAACCAAGAAGTCCCAAATTAGATCAAGACCACGTCATTTCAGACATAATTTGTGTTCTCTAAAGGTCTCACAGTGCAAAGAGATTATAAATAATAGTGATGAACGTATTCTGTCTGCCCTCATGGACTCTATGAAGAGGGGAGGCAAGCAAGTTGCCACAGTCACAAAAAAAACCAGCAGCAGAGTCAAAAATCAAAGTCAGGGTTCCTGAATTTAACAATTGTGATCATCTTTCCAATGAACTTTGCAAGCAAACAAGATGTGTGTGCAACTACCCAACCGGTTCTCCTGTATTTCTTAAGATGAAACTTAAGAGCAAAATGACAAAGACTTGTTCTGAAAAATCTACTCTAAAAAACCCAGTCTAAGGTACGAAGAAAAATCAACCCGCTGCCTCCATATATATGCACTGAAAAAAAAAAGTCAAGCTAGTATTCACAGATTATTATTTTTTAATAGTTCTGACCTCAAAGCAACAGCTCACATTCCCAATGTTACAGGGAAAGAGGAAAGGAGAAACATATCAATCACTCAACAAAGAGGCTTGTCAAGGAGCGGGCATTTTTCTTTTGTAGCATTTTCTTCTCAGCAGCTGCCCACGTACAGCCTATCAGGAGATATCTCAGGTGTCCATCTGAGTATTTTTCTGCACTCTCTCCACTGTTAGTGCTTGAGTTTAATTTATTTGTCAAGTGTTCATTTGGGAGTAGGACTGAGTGGTGGGGAACAAGGAGAAATGCATTTGTTTCAGTTTGCCCCATCTCCCTGTTTTTTATCAATACGCAAATATTTACATCAGACTTGCTGGATTTCTGCATCTTTTAGGATTTTTTGTAATTAATTCAGTCTCAATATTCTCCTCATTTCCATACCTCTCAAATGTCATTTCATCCCTTTTGATCTGCTTCCATTTCTGTTCTCCCTTCTCCCTCTTTGCCTTCATGCTCTTTCTGAATTTTGAAATGGATTTTGCTGGTTGATAGAAGAATTTGAATTGCTTTCAGAGGCTGGGCCTTGGAAACACAGCATAGCAGCTTGCTTAATCACATTTATCACCTAGAACCTGTATAATAAGGGTGATACATAGGGTGTGAGGCTGCGAAGCTACTAGTGAAGATGAGCTAATGGACCTTGGCCAGCCTTAATTAGAGTTTCTAAGCCAAACCTTTTCCTCCTCTGGCCATGAATGTGTCAGCCGATCAGTTTTATAACAGCTGTCAACCTCTTCTGACTAGTTTATCTTCATCTTTCCTATTTTGTGCGTTGACATGGCACCAAAAGTTATTTCCCTGCAGCAAAGGGGTCCTTCGCTCTGCTGGTGGAACAAAAAGTGCCTCTTCTACAGGGCAGCTGACCCTACCTCAGGAGGGGTCATGTATGGCATGAACCACTGCACCCTCAACTCTCTGCACCTTCAAGATATGGCAGTCTGGCACTTAAAAAAAATATATGTGCATATATATATATGTGTGTGTGTGTGTGTGTGTGTGTATATATATATACACCAAAAGAAAACAAAAAGAAAACAAGCAAAACAAAAAACCAAACTATCACCTCAATAAATCCATTACTGATGCTTTGGCACCCAACATGAATTTCCTTGCCTGCCAAAGAGGTTAGAGTTAAACTTCTTTTCCTATTTCAAACTAGTTTAGGAAGGCTTATCAGTTGTATATGTAAATGTGTAAGTGTTTCCCAGTGGAAAGCTTCCACTCAGCTGTGCAACATGTAAATCAAAACATGCTTTCTTAATAACAAGGGCTTGTTTTGATCAGGAAGGACTGATAAATTGATTTCAGCCTGAGGATAAAGAAGGCTGGGCTTTAGGCATGTAAAATTGGTAAATATTTATCTTCCACTTTTGTTCTTTCCCAGCCAAAAGCATCTTAAGAGCGCCATCTGTTTTCTTGCCATAGAAAGAAAGAAATTAGGGTTACCACGCTCCCTGTTCTTATTTATCTGATTTTACCTTGAATTAATTGTTAGAGAACCGTCCCCATTTGAGAAGGTTTTAGTTCTGCCACTGGCTAGGATAAAGGCTCCTGTTTCTATACACTGCTTGGCTTGTTTGTCTCCGGGGTTTTTATTTCAGCTAGAATGGCAAAAGGAATTACACTATTCTAGTGGAAAATGAATGGGATTTCCTCATTTCAGTTTATTATCTTCATCTATTTCTCTCCACTAAAGAAGACAGAAAAGTCCCACTCATCCTCCTGCCCTCCCCTGGCCGCCAGAGAAAGTGGAATTGTACCATTAAGCCTCGAGTGCTTTACATATGCAAACATAAACAGAGAGCTTACAGGAAAGCAGGAGAGATCTTCCCTATCCATATGTTCATCTCCTTCCCTTTACCTAAACCAGACGATTACCTCAGCAGCTCAGCTGTGTTATTGAGACATTTCAGCGTGAAATTTGTTTTTCCTCACTGAACTTTAAGCGGAATTTCAAGTGCCAAGTCTCCAAAGCCAAGTGGGGCTATTAAGAGATAATTACTAATTATGCTAATTTAAGAAGTTGTGCTATTTCTTTCCCTGGTCATTTTATCTGCAGCTCTCCTGAGAGAACAGTCCCCATTCAATGTTAATAACCTTTCCAGGCTAAGCATTCAATAGAGGACAGTGTGTCCTAAACCCTGGAATATTTTACAGTTAATCTAGATCTGTGGCTGTAAATTAGAAAGAGAAGCAAGTTGCACTAATGCTAATGACTTATGTTATTAATTTTTTGCAGTAACAGAAATATCTGATTCCTCTCCATTCATATATTGATATAGCCTTTTGCTGATGGTTTTTTTTAAATGAAAGAGTCCTCAGTGACTTGAAATTCAGTACACCAATAATATTTTTCAGTGATCATTTTCTAATCCCACCATTGCAAGCTCCTATAATAACAGATTAAAACAAAGAACAGATTTGATTTGCATTTTCTAAATGTCTCATTTATTTTTGCCTGATTTATGTAAAGGTATGAAGCATACCTTTCCCAGGTTCTATACACTGGTTTTACTTTTTTTCTTTTCTTTTTCAAGACAGTAGTTATTGGGTAGATCATATTAGTCTGTGAAGTATGCCGGCAGAACAAGAGACTTTATTATTTTAAAAAATAAAATACTGACTTTAGGTTTTATCTGATGTATCACTCCATCCCTGTTCTGTAGCGAAACATATATATTTTATAATTTGTTTGTGGAGTGGCAGTACCCAGAGCCTTCTTGACTTGTCTCCCCTTCCAAACACAGAGGCACCAAGACAGCCCTCCTGCCACCCTCCCTTGTTGATAAAACCTTGTTTCTCTGCTCCTTGGAATGGTATGAGCACGATGGCCCCAGACAACATCCAGGATCCGAGCACCCTGCCTTAGGAGACCACGGTTACTCTGATGCGAATTCCTGCAGTACCTGGGCTTGCGGGCATCCTACGGAAAGCCTGTGTGCCTGAGAGCAGCTCCATGGGATGCAGGCTGCAGGGCCACCCTGTGTCAGCACAGCATGAACACCATAACCAGGGGGTGGAGGACAGGGATGTCCAACAGCAGAGGAATAACATGGGCACAAGCGTGCGCCCGCAGGGAGGGCAGGGCCTGGCCCACCGGCCCTGGCTGCCTCCCCCTGCAGGGCCAGTGCTTATGGGGGCTGTGGCTGCCTTTGCAGAATAAATAAACCCCCGTCCTCTTTGGAGCTCATCATCTAGCTCGGTAGCTTGCTAAATCACGTACCAGCAGGGTTTTTTAATGAGTGGAGTCCCTTGCTTCACAGCCACTGGCGCTGATGCAGCTACCTCCAGGCCCATGTCCGCAGGGGCGCTGGGCGGGGGGCTGCGCAGCAGGGCAGGGGCTGTGCCATTGCAGCCACAGCTCCCACAGCTCACCAGTGTGCTGAGCCACCGCATCTGGCCAGGCTGCGGTGGGGCCAAGCCCCCTCTGTAAGATCCTCTCACTGCCACCTGACAACATCAGCCGGAGCCTCCTCTGAAGACCAGAGGCTGCCCTTGCTGCACGTTAGGGCTCCCAGGAGGGAATTTTTAGCAGAGTTTACCTCCCTAAACACTGGCTGCAGTGCGCCGGCAGGAAGGGGACACAAGTGTGCTGCTGGATTTGCCCTCACGCTGCCCACCGAACCCAGCAGGGCATAAATGGCTCCAGGCACTCATGGGGGGCCATGGCTGTGGTATTGCAGCTCAAGAGGAGAGTGCAGAAAACAGGAGACATCCAAAATATTTTAATAGGAATCGGGCATATATTCTACTTTTTTTTTGCCATTTGCAGCAGCTAGATGCAAACTAACTAAGCAAAGATCCCCTTCCACGCAACCAAAATAAAAATGAGGATTGAGCAACAAGAAAACAAAGGATAGCAGTTCATGCTTTGATTTTTCACAATTTTAAAACCATATGCAGGACTAAAACCACTGGGCAGATTTTTTTGTTTCAAGTTAAAGAATGTAAATATTCAAAATCTTGGGTAGCATCTATTCCTAGAAAATGTAACACGCAGCCCTCAGCCTCCGGTTCAGTACTCCCAACATAGGAGTGGGAGGACTGTGCTCACATGAGACATGAATTAGGGCCTAAAAATATGTCCTAGTAATAAAGGAGGAGATAATTTGAAGTTTCAGCCTTGCCAGTTTCAGAAAAGAACTTCATTTAGCAGAAATTCATTTTGCAAGTGTGTGAACCTGCCCCCAGACCCCAGATAACAGTCAGGTAAGACACGTCTTCCTTGCTGAAGGGGCTGGGGGAGCCAACAGGCCACTGTGCTCCCACCATGCCACCAGCAGACATAAGAAACACGGCTGTGTGTCTCCCTAGTAACAAACCTCTCACAGGTTCATGTGAGCACATCCAGCAGAGCTGGCTGCTATTTGGACCATCCTGTGACCCCAAAATTTCAGCAGCTCACTCACACACACCAGACAGAAGTCCCTGACCTGCATCTGGACAGACACACAGGGTTCATGGACTTCCTAAAACAGCGCTATGGAACACACATGCAGAGGCAACACAGATGTGTGCCTTGCGTGCGAGCCTCACATCAGCTCTCCCGGTGGAGGACACGTTGTTATAGGTGGGGTCTCGCATCTCCCCTAAGCCCCATCAACCCTTGAGACATTGCTTCTTCTAAAGAAACACTCTCTTGCCCCAGAATTCAGCCTAACCAAGTAGCATCAGAGCCAGCTGCTCCTTGCTGAACATTGCTCTCCAAAGACAGCAGCTGAGGGGAGGCCGAGAAGAGAACAGTGCAGCTGGACAATAGGAGGCTGTAAGTGAATAAACATCTGCAAGAGATGAGATCTCTTTAAAAAAAAAACAAAAAACAACACACCACCAAAAAAACAAACCAAAGAGAAAAAAAGAGGCAGTTGAGAGGAAGATGCTGTACCTCCTGAAAGGCCTGCAACATTTAAAATTAGTTCTTCCTGGAGAACGAAGTGAGCACTAGAGACTGTTTCAAAATGCTTCACGGGCTCCGTTAGTCACAGACACACTTGCTCTGTGCACTCTGGAAAACTGGCAGACTGGAATCACAGCCTCAGAAAGGCACTTCACATTGCTAATTCTAGCTGAAATGAAGTTTTCTGCACATGTTATTTCTTATTCATATTTGCAATTATTTTTTAATCTAGTATCTACAAAGATAGCACAGATTTGTGAAAGAAATACAAAAATCAGTTGATTTTTTTTTTACATTAGCTGTTTTCTTTCCTCTTTTATTTCCATAATGAAAATATTTATAACTATATTATTTTACAGTATTGTTCCAAAACCTGCAGTAACCCTGTTGGGAAGCATTGGGAGCTCTCAAAGATTTTGAAAGGCTCACATTGCATGAATAACAGAAATGCGTATTTGCAAGAAACCCCAGCAGCTGGTTACCACCATCAGGCCTTTAACCAATGTAAGACATTATATACGGAAGAGCCTTAATACCCCACTTTGGCCCAGTTCACGCCAAAGAGAACAGGGTCCTTCGGATGACTAAGTTCATGTGGGTATCAGGAGAAACAAGCAACTTCTGCATAAATTATGTGACACTTGGAGACACCCCCTTACTTTTGGGTAAAGAAGTCCTCTCTGTGCTGCTGCCTGTTGCTTGAGACTGTGACTAGGAGAGAAGGTTGGATAAGCAAAGAAATAACTGTATGTGCCACTTTTCTAGCTGTCCTGACAAATGTACAACATCTTGGCAGAATTTCTCTTCCACTATTCCTTCACGCTGTGAGGGGGGAGAGGAAGTTTGCCAGCCCATGATTTCCAGCTGTAAATAGGTAATGGCAAATGGATACACAATCCCCCTTCAATCCCTTGAAATGTCAATCCTGGCTATACCAAGACACATGGGGGGGTTGGGGGGGTGGTGAATGGTCTTATTTTTAGGGGAATTGGTTGGTTCTGGCAAAAATGCCAGCTTGGGGCTGGCATTTGGGGGCGGGGGGGGGGGGGGGGGGAAGGGGGGGAAAGGGGGGGTGGTGGTGAATGGACTTATTTTTAGGGGAATTGGTTGGTTCTGGCAAAAATGCACAGCAAGTGCAGCAAAGAAAAAATGCTCCCTGCAGAAGATCTGAGAAAACAGGCTTCATGTGGAAATCTTGACAAGGAGCTGAGGGAAGCTCAGACCTGAACTTCTGAAGAAGCATGGTCCCTTCACTGCCACCAGCAGTTGGTACAGCTGCAGGTCTTGTAATGTGATTTTCTGAAAACCATAGGTTCTGGCATCCTATGATTGAATGAAATTCTGGATTTATTTACTTTTCATAAATATACAAATAAATGTACGTTTCTATCTCTCACCTTTGCAAAGAAAATTTTGAAAATATAAACTGATTAAAGTTCTGAAACAAACAATTCATCTCTATCATTATCTTTTCCCAGCCACAGTTTCTCTAAGTTGATTCTTGAAAAAATGGACATCTGAGGTCCAAAATTTCTATAAAAGAATGCAAGTTGTGGACTCCTTGACTTTCACCATTTCCCTGTAGCCCATCAGCATGGATTTATTTTCAGGCGAAGAGCCCAGATAACACAGAGTGTAACATTTCACCCTTAATAAAGAACAAACAATAATCACGATGGGTACAAGATGCAAAGAGATGAATTACAAGGCAGATGTTCAATTTTGTCTTTTCAGCTAAGATTATAAATGGTCTGAGCCTAAGAGAAAAATTCAGAGCCTGAAACTGAAGGTTTGCTAATTAATCAGTTATAACAGCATAGGGGATTACAAAACATGATTAAAACACACTTAAACAAGAAAGACAAAAGAGGATGGCAAAGGGAGTATGGAAGCAGCTCTGTCAACAGAGAAATATCTCTACACAAGCTGGTGAAAACGATGCAGCTTGTAAAAAACTTGTGCTTAAGAATCAAAAAACAGCTACAACAAAAAGACAATGTTATGATCTAAATCCATTCCTGGAAAATTTGCCCAATGTTTATTAAAAAAATCAGGGTTTGAGCCAAGCTTCTTATGAAGCCTAAGACAAAACTTCCAGTGAGTTCAGCCCTTTATATAAATATGCATACCCGTTAATATACGCGTTGCTGGAGCACATATTGGCACATTAATATGCATAGTACTAGAGTGACTGTGTTTAAGTATATAAATAGAAATTGAATATAAACATATGCATTCATAGCTTTGAAGTTCCATTACTAACAAAACAGCGTAGAGAAATTATTAGCATTTTTACATTATGATTTCTGTTTAAACCAGATACTGAACTGCTACTGATTCTTACTTACGAGGCGTTCAACAGATGGGGAGTCTAGACTGATAACTTCTGTGCTATGCAAGTATATTTTTAAAACTCCTTTAATGTGAAATTCTGATGCTGTGTTGCAGGGACAAAATAAAGTGCTTTCCTGAGCATGCAATTTTATCTTCCTTGTTTTCTTTTTGAAACTCTAATTTGGCAGTGAACTACTACTGATATGCCAGTTAGCATGACCATAACCCCTATAAAAATTACTGCCAAGGTCAATCTCCACTGAAGACAACATGACCTCACATGTGAGGATGACCTATGAGATGAAGGTCCCATAAGCAGCAGGGGCTGGTGCACCTGAAAAAGAAAGATTCCCATGTAACAGCACAGGATCGGGCTCCTATTCTCTTAGTCTCGATTCTGCTCTCAACCTTTTCCTCTTTTCTAGTGGAAATAAACAAATAAATGGTGCTTTTGTTCACAAATTCTCAGCAATGGTGATGCATGCATATTTTCTGTAATATTGCCTACTCAACAAAAATTAATCTACAACTTTAATGTACGTAATGGTTGAAAGTGAACATTATACAAGTGAAAAGAGAAAATATTTTTTTTCTAGTTTTGGGAAATGAACGCAATAAAGTTTTATTCCTTTAGAAATACCGCTGTTTACTATCTACACAATTTTAAACTATATTACTTAGGTAGCTTTTATTTGTGTGGTTCGTTACTTGCCCTAAGAGACTTCATTTGTTCAAAGTATGAACTTATTCTAGATTTAAAATAGTAAAAGCAAACTAATATAAAACCATAATGAAATCACCTTCAAATCTGCTTACATTCTCACTTTTCATACAACCCCCCCATTCACATAAATAATCCCCTAAATTTCTCTGAGATTATTCCAGCAAATCCTATGCCCATCAAATCCTAAAACATGCTCCACCTGCTAGTGAAACTATAACAGTAATTGTCTGGGCTTTTATCTAATGAATATGCATTACAGCAGTCAAAACAGAATTCTAACTTAATCTACATTACTGGGGAAAGTTTCTGGAACAAGCTGTTGCAGGGAAATTTATGTAATATGTTGTCAACATTCGGCAAAGACAAGCTGTCTGCTAGAAAGGGCTGATAGAAACCAGTTTCCAGCATTTGGGCAGGGAGCTGCATTGTTGCTGTGCTTAAGCCATGCTTTTGGCCACAGATGTGCTGCGAGCATCTCATCTCCTCTAGCGTGCCTGCCCACCTGTACTTCATCTCTATGCAAAGCTTGTGCTGACAATCACTGAGAAGTCTTTTTTTGCCATGTGGGTTTCAGTGAGTCATCATCATCTCTTCTACAATGCACAAACTCACTGATACCTGCTGGAGCCCGGGGAAATGACAGATGGAAATTCAGTCAATTGTCTGTATGAGGTCTGTGCATGATTGCATCTGCAGACAGGTATGTGCCCGACGCCAGCATTTGAAACAATATAGCATGGGGCAAACCAACAAAAGGAAAATTACCTGAAAACAAGATTAACCAAGATTAAGAAACCACTCTCTTCATCCAACTGCCTGCATATGAAGCACACATTGCTTTTGCGATAATGGCCATTATAGTAATAGTCTCAGCCCCTTACCACTACTTTTTGCTGTCTCCTATTTCTGCCTAAACAGCGCAGAAACTAGCTTTACATGCCAGTGTCAGCGAAACATCTATTCAGCTCAGAATGTGGCAGGAAGATACGTTTAGACGTGCTAAAACAGAACGAGCCCTAAGAAATACATGCTGGCAAGTAAGTGCATTAAAGAATTTTTATATGTAGACAGTTTTTTGGAAAAGAGAACTTCTTATTCAGTTTCTGATTCCACAAAAAATTGAAACATTTGCATATTTGTATGCAGATCTTGTTACTTATTATTTACTGTTTTTCTGAGCAGCAATAGAAAGACCGAACAAGTGGTTTTGCTGTTCTAAGGCCATACGTTACCTCAAAGACCTTCAATGATATATTATTGGTCTTATCCAGATAGCAATCTCACATATACTTTCATTTTCATAATTTGTATGAATAACAACTGCTTTAGTAGGTGAGGATACAAACAATGGGTTTAAGATAGTAACAAGGGGAAGAAAGAGAAGGGTGTTTTGGTAAAGAAAGAAACAAATTTAAAAAGTGCAAATATGTGATAAACACATGGATTTTCCGTGTTACGTACATGATGTTTTATTTTAAGACCAACTGGCTTTTTGGAGCCTTTGCGGTTATCTTTTTAATCATTAACAATAGATTGAGACAGCTTCTATATTGTTTAATTCATACTCCCGTTAAAACAGCTCTCTACAAGACCCAAAGCAGCATGTAATTTGTTACTTCTTGCTTTAAGTTAATTTTGGAGACTCTAAGATGAGGACTTAGAGTTTTCTGAGGCAAAATTAAAGTATAGGGAACAGAATTTTTTAAATTGTTTTTAAATTTTAGAATTTCTTTCCTGGACTTAGAAACCAGGGCTTGGTTCTTTTTTTCATCTTAGAATTCTCTGCCACATTCTAGTCAGATTATTTTATGGATAAAGAGTACAGTCAATTTACAGTAGTTTCAGCTAAAGTGGAATAGTCGGCTGGTCTTCCAAGAAGCACGTGCATATACAAAATTGATGAACTACAGGCAAGGCACAAATGTAGGCACTGTAACTAAGATTTTTAATGGAAAGTTATGAAATATAGATACGATCTAATCCTACTAAAATTAAGTGATTCATTTAAAAGGAGAATCCTCATTTTTTTAAAAAAAATCTGTAACAGTTTGAATCAATTCCATAAGCAAATTCTCGTAACATCTGAAGGCATTAATGCATGTTATAAAAACAGAGTTATTCTACACACATGTCAGCAATGTGCTGCTAATATTGAAGAAAGTTTCCTTTTAAATATAACCTCGGATCCACAGAAATCTTGCCCTCAGCATGTATAACAAGCCATTCATGGCAGAAATCAAAGGTCTCCAGGAACTGAAGAGCAAAAGTGATTTAACACCAAAGAAGAATCTGATCCCATGCATTTGTTTACACACGAAATAGATAAGTAAATAAAAAGCCCTTTTTCAAACACCACCAGGCAGAACTGTTTTGCAAACAACTGTAGCAGGCTGCCTTGCAGGCAGGGATTATACCTGCTTCTGCATGCGAGTGCTGGCTGCCTGCATGCAGCCTGGCACACCGTCCGCCCTGAAATGAGCGGTGCTCCCAGGGACCTGCCATGTCACACGAGTATTTTGCAATGATAGACCTAAGCGATGTGATGCAAAGACAGAAAAGATGGGTAAGAACGAGAAACAGTTCCTTTTGATACTTGGAACGGGAGCTGCTGCCTCCTGAAGTCGTACCTCTTGCTAATTAACTCTGCAAACGATTAACTGCCCTGACTCAGTTTCCCTCTCTGTAAACAGGGGGAATGTGGCCTCTCTCTGTCTGTAAGAGTTAATAATGACTTTCCATAAATACTTTGAGCATCTACCTAGTCTGATTACACTGATGCATTTTTATTAACTCTGGGCAATAAGAGTCCTTGCTGGCTGGGGTGAGTTGGAATTATCTAAAAAGGATGATCTTCATCACTGGCAGGGAAAATAGTCCAATGTGCATTACATCATGAAAGTATAAATTTAATAAGGAATTCACTGGTAGCCTTCAGGAAAATCTGCCAAAACTTCTTTGTCTATGGTTTCTTACCTCATTTAAGCAGAATGTATCACCTGCCTAAAGATGTGCCTGAGCTAACTGATCTATAAAGCAGTGTTCTGTTAAACTACTTCTATTACTAATCACATTTCTAAACTGAAAAAGGCAGTTTCATTTCTGACTAATCAAAACCAGTGTACATTTTTTTTTTTTGACACCTAATAACCATCTTCTGGTAACTGGCACTGTTAGTATCTCACTGCCTGTTTTTACCTTACATTTCACACCTTGTATTATACCATGCAAAGATTCCAAAATTCTTCAGTTGTTTTTTTTTTTTAGCAAAACAAATGCAGAAATAAAGTCTCATTTTGAAAGTATTATTGGCAGCATATGAGTTAACCTAGAAAGGCTAGCTTTTGGCTTGTGCTGGCAGAACCAAAATGCTTCACATTTATGCTTGAGTACTGTATATTCCCTCTTCTTTCTGTGTATGAAATCTAAAGGATTTGCAGTGAAACTTTTTTCTTTTTCTTAAAAAAAAAAAAAAAAAAAGGATCGAATGACTTGTGCTTATGGATTCTAGCAGAAGGCACAAAAAGTGCTCCTTGTGGGCACAGCACCAGGTAAAGCAAACCTCTGTCACACAGCTGTAAAAACTGGCCATTATAAACATGAACTGAAAACGAGTCAAGTATCTTTATTTTAGAAACAGATTTTACAGACACACATCAGATGCTTTAGCATAAATAAATTATAAACACAGATCAATCAATAATCTTTGCAGCAGTTGCAGCTGGAGGAGACTGCTGTCAGTGATATTAGAAAACATTCCCTTTTTTGTATGGTTTCTTTTAAACTCCTAAATCTAGGAGCAGCAAGAGCTGAGCTCCAATTTAATTACCATCTGCGCTGCTCAACAATGGAAGAAAGACAGACCACTGCGGCTCTGCCCCTTGACTCCCCAAATCACCCTTCATACTGACATGCAAATAGCAATTCACCATTGGCATGAGGGAGCAAAATTACAACCTGGAAATCAGCTAATGAAAGCTGATTTCAGTTAAATATTGTTCAAGAATCCATAGGCATTTTGCCTGGCGGTTTGTGGCAGGGCTGCTGGCATGGATGTAATACAGAGCACAAGCTCAGGGTTGGCTTCTGCTCCCAGTTATGTCGGTTCTTCCATAAGATTCAGCTGGAGAAAGATCAGCACACAAAGAAACTTAAGCCCAAATCCACCTTTTTGGTAAAGGTTCAGGTGCTTCCTGACATAAGCATCTGTCTTCAGCATTCTGAATTACTTAGTTACTCAAAAAACATACCTACAAATATAGAATATAGAACCACCCTTTTAAAATCTCACTTATAAGAAGTTTCTTTCATTTGGTTTTTTTTTTTCCTCACTCTAAAAAAAATAATGTTATAGTCCTTGTGCAGTTCTGTCTTGTGATTTGTCTGTAAGACCGTCAGTATTACTTAGAGGAAGATCATACACAAATATTATGAGAATGTTTATACACATATTTTTAAAATCACAAGTTTATACAACACATACAGATGGATGTGTATAAACACACAAATTATACAAACGTATTTTTTTACATCTCTAAAAATACTTCAATACAAAAATCCCTTATGTAAATATTTTTTGGACTCTACAGGCTTAAAGACCCTTTGTCTAATATAACTTGGAGTTTATTGTAGTCATTCATTTAATACTACTAGACAAGTGAAGCAAAAGTTTATATTCCATACAAAAATATATATATGTACATATATATTAAGGCACAGGCACATGTATATAGGAGCATAGTTCTGCCACCCTGACTCATGCTGGGAAGTTTCAATTTCAGTTTTACTGGGAGTAGGGGCAGCAGCAGCAGGCCTTATGCAAAGGTAATACATTATTAGAATTGGCTTGAAAGCTGTCATTTTGCATTTGTTAAACCCCACTATTTATTCCTTAAATAGTCACAGTCTCTGAGAAGTGGCAAGAAGTGGGCAATTGCATAAAATTAGTTGTGTGTAAGTTTTCTTCTATGGAGATGGAGGTAAAATATCTGTCAATTTGTACTTATTTCTCCCCACTCCTCCCAGCAGCTTTGACTCTTCATGCTGATGTTTCATTAGCAGTTAGAGAAAGGTGACTCTGCTAATAATTTTGAGCACCATTTCTCTTATAAGGAACAAAGATAATGTAAAAGGGGGGGGGGGGGGGGGAATATCACACTTTAACATGAAGTATTTTGCTGAGATCTACTTACTGCCCATTCCTCAGTCCTGAACTGCACATAAAACGCCACCAGAACGTACTGCAGGTTTCAGAAACAGCACTCGCAAGTGGCACACCTCCAAAATCAGATTCAATAGTTGGTACAGCACTGGGACCAAAACCTCACCCAGCAGGAACACTTTCACAAAGACAGACTATTGGTTTGCAGGGGTAATCTCCTACTACACAATATTCATCTGATGATGATGCACAAGCAGTCATGCCAGTAACTGCTTTTTTTTCTGCTTAACAAATCATTGCATTTTTAAAGTTTGTCTGTACCCCCTTTTATGCCACTCTTTTGTTTCTTTTTGCAAGGGAATAAGAAACAGGTCGTTATCCTCCTAACCTCACTACAGCATCAAAGTAAGAGACTGGGAATCAGTCTCAACTTCAGTCTCTTTTTACATACATCATGCAGGGCGTTGAGTGGGAACAGAGAGGAAGGCGACTTAAAAAGCCATCAGGAATATTCCAAGGAAATGCGCCTGCCTTCCTCACAGCTGTGTTCCCGGTTTTGGGAGGCACACGGGCGGAGGGATGCACATTACCACTGCCGCGAAGCCAAGCAGAGAGGCACCTCCTGAACTGCCGTGCTACAGCTTCAGCTGTGACAACAGGAGAGTACAACAAGCCTCACAGTGAACAGGAGCGATTAAACTGCCTACAAATCACCTTCCCATGTAATCCAAGTGAGTCAGAAATCAGATATTTTCCTGAAAAAGAGGATTCATATCTCATATTAAAAAACCCAAATCCTTCTTAATGTATCCTACCTAAAGCCCAAGCCTACATCCACTGAAGCGAGCAGCAAACTTTCTAACGTTAGTCTCAGCTGAGCTAATCAAATAACTCAACTCCCTATGCACACATAAGTTCTGTTTTTCCATAGCTTGAATGAATGTATTTCCCAGGCCAGCTACACACTGTATCAACAGAAAAAGTCCTTTCACTCCTATTAAACATGCTGAAATTCTGTTTCCTTAAAGGCCCGTTTTTGTGAATAAAAGAATCCGAAATAAATCAGAGTAGCCCGTTTACCTTCTTAAAAATCTTTCCTTCTTTAATATAATTCTACTGTTTTCTTTCTTATCCCCAAAGTAACAATATAAATCTTAACAATTTTCTTCTACTGAAATTTTACACATCTCTAATCCCATATTGCCATATGTTTCTGAATCCTCACTATTTCTAGTATTCCTTTTGGAGCGAGTAAAGCCAGAATGAAACAGAATATACCCAGTGAAAATAAACCTTTAATTCATTAACGACACTGTAATATCTTCAATATTAGCCACGCTGCTCTTCACGCACTCTGCCCTGCTCTGTGCTTCCCCTGTTATCACGCTTTATTTAACAGAGATTTTCATTAAACCATCCATGGCGATGTCCAGTCCTTAGTTCAAAGTGGGTATTGTTAATTCAGAACCCAAACATACACCTTCATATTTCAAACCTATCATACGTAGTAAGAAATTCTAGACTGACTGAAAGGTGATAACACCATCCATTTAATGCTTTCTGTTATAGCATTAAATTTGATTATTTTATGACTCTGAGAGGGTTGCCTATTAGTATGGGTTGACAAGCTGCTTCCACCAGTTAAAAAAGCAGTCTTTTTAATATATTATATATCACAATATGCTGTTAAAACTCCTCTGGGTTCGCTGCTTCGTTTCAAATTCATATAGCTGGGAACAAAGGTCGGCTAGAGCAGAAAGGTAAGCACTTCGTTTTACTACTGGAACTTCAATAATTCGCAAGCAAAATGAGCTGTTTTACACAGAAAACATCAAGTTCATCACAGATGCCTTGAGAATGTTTTATCTACTGATGTGTATCAGCTTTTTTTGTCTGGATAACTAATAGTTTACATGGAAAAAACGGTAAACTGCCTGAAAGGTTGTAGAGATAGTTAGCTGTAAACACAGGGATCAATTCAGGTTCATTACTACTTGCAAAACATATATAATATTGGCCAGCAGTAATTCAAAAGTAGTACAATTAACAGAGATCAGACAGACATTTTAATGTTGGCATTTTTAATGCAACTTGCTAACCTAAAGTGCATTAAAGGAACCTAAGAAAACAGTTTGCGCAGACCTTTGGTTACTTCAATATTTCATAAGGCAGTTTCATCTGATCTTTAATTTTTAGTGCAGTGTTTCCCATTTGTAGGGTATCCCTTCAAAAGAGATGCCGTTAAATCTTTTGAAAACTCCATTAATACCACTTAAACTGGAATTTGTAAGCAAAGCTCTCACCCTATGGGAGAATTTCCCTACCCAAATCACCAAGGAGAAGCTACAAAATTTTAAGCAATATGAAGCAATTTCCAACAGTATGATACTTTGCCACTAGCTTTATACACTTCTGCATCACCTCTGAAAAAAGCAAAATATCTGACTTAATTTCTGTGTTCAAAAAGGCAAAAATGGCTATATAAGTCCTTGCTCATGTAAGAGATGGTCAATATTTATATCAGTGGGTTTTATACTTACATAATTAATATTTTGAGATAAAAGTTGATATATTTTATTCCCTCTGAAAGTAAAATGCACCATTTTATTGTCCTCACACTTACGTGCTGTTGCTAGGTAGATACAACTCTGCTATAACCCAATCACTTGCTATTTAGATATGGACTCATGAATCCCATATTTTTATTCTAAATTTAAGTTCAGTCATCGTAGCTAATGTCCTTGATGCTATCTCAAATTGCTGTCATTACATGGATCACTGGAAATTGGAGGTAACAGTAAAAAAGAAAAGAAAAAAAGAAAGGTACCAAATTAAATGATGGATAAAGGTTTAATCAATTTAATTTTATCACTAAATCCAGTCCCTTCCTCTCGAGCTGTCAGGGGTTGAGATAAGCGGAACACATCCTGAAGCACGGCGCAATCCTGTTGTGGGGAAGGAGTTGTGTCCCTGAACCTCGCCAAGATGAAACACGCTCATTTATTACTTTGGCATTGCAGGATGATGAAGAACCAAGCTGGTTTCCTCCCTCCGTTCTCAGCACAATCTTTCTATTTCATTAATTTTTCATGGAATTTCATTTCACAATCACTTTGCCTCTCTCACCCGCTTGCTGCCTTTATTTAGTTTATTCTGTCAACTTTTGTTTCATGTCCTATTGTACCAGCAGCAACCTCAGCCATGCTTTCCACCACATCAGGGATACCATATTCCCTCCCGTTTCCAGTAATTAACTTTAATTGCTAGCTCTATAAAATGTCATTACAAATAAGGTGGCTTATTTGTTGTCTTATAGTGTAAAATAACCCAGAAGGGGCATACCTCCAATCACCCATTTCACACTAACTTTCTATATGTTGATTTCTAAGAAGTTGCCGGAGGCTGCTGAAGTGTGGCCTTTTTAGTATTATCACTAAAAGGCAACTCTGCTTTTGTTTGGTCTGCTTGTAATCATTTATCTCAGAAAACAAGCCTCCTTTTCAAAATCTATACCACAGGCTATAAAATCTGCACAAATCGTGCCGAGGCCACTGTGCTGAATTCTGCCAGTGCTTTGTCATACTCGAGAGCCCTGGATGAAACACAACAAGAACCCACAAATACAGTAACTTTTTATAAAGCCTAAAAATTTTCAATGGATTTCTCTAAATCATTAGGCATAGTTTTCTAACATCTACTCATTTTATACACGCAGATTAAACAGAGAAAAACATAAAATACTTATTAATGCTTTTACACACAATTACTATGCAGACAATCTGGCAAGCATCCATATTTATTTTTCATTAAGTCTTTGAGAAACTAAGATTTTTACTTCCCACTGGGAGTTAACATACTTATTTTCTAAAAGACAATGAATATATTCCTACCTATACTAATTTAATAAATGGTTATGAATATTCACATTTTAGCTTTTTAACACACTTTGTGAGTGTAGTGTGAAACTGAATGAAATCTATGTTTGCAATGTGATATTCATTGCATGGACATTCAACGTTCAGTCTTCAAGGCAGGATCTTTATACTGAAAGGGTTGCTGGATTTCACAAGCGCAAAAATAAGATGCATGCAAATTAATTATTGGACAATGTTATTGTACACTGGAATCACACTCAGTGTCCTACACTTTTCAGTGTTCAGTTTGCATATATGGAAATTCTCTCTCTCTTTCAGCAAATTTTTATTGTTTTTTAGCCTAAATGCACAGGGAAATTCCACTATTCAGAGAACACTGTTTGCTTTCCTTACTTGAACTTGCTTTCTGCCCCCAGGAAACTCCTAAAACCAAATATTCAGGTGCAAAAGAAATGGAGTAAAGTGTTATAGCCAGACACACTAATTTATAATTCACACTAACCAGGACAAAAATATGACTGAAAACACAGAAAGAAAATCAGAAGAGGAAAAATGACGCTATTAAATAGAGAATAATATTTACTTCTACTGCTACACATTCCTAGATATTCTATCAGGCAATGTCTCAACCTTATTTTAAGCATAGTTCATATGTAACGTGTAATAAAATATATTAAGTTGTATAAGTAATTTCTTGAGTCCATCTTCTGAAGGAGTGGGGAAGTGACAGATAATTTCATTTCCTTGCTCTGATTAATGCTCAGTTTAAATTTAAGTCTACAGTGATTTATTTATTTTTTGGCTACATGGGTCCATAGGTATCTCTGTGTGTGTAAATATATGTGTGTAATTACAGACTTTAAAGCATCTACTAAAAGTATTCTTGCTATAAACAACAAAATATGTGCTGGAGAATAGTTAAAGGCAAGTGTCTTTGGTGTAATTCGCTACAAGGATTTTTCACAATCTATTAAACAGATCAAACCTGCAAAATAGTAGAGCCCATATTCATTCTCATAAAGGCATAGTAATTTATGAGCCTAACAAACATTTTCTTGACCAGTCTCCAGGATAGTCAGTTTTTTAAACAACACCTTTGCTTTAGACACCACCAAAAAAAGACACAGAAATAGATGATCAGTAAATAAACTAGCATAATAGTAAAATCCAACAGGTTTTATACTGGGCATGCCTGAAGTTACATGCATTTTTTTGCCTGCACAAATTTACAGGAATGTGTATTTTTATGAATATATACTGTGATGACATAAAATCAAAATCACAAGAACACAAGCATTGTTCCCCATAATTAGTGTACTAACCAACTACATTATTTGGAAAGTGGCTGCAGTACCACATTTGGAGGAATAAAATAAAAAAAAAAATGAGCCTTTCAAGTGCATTCTTATTGATATTGGTCAGCCAGGCACCTTCCAGAATGCCATCAACCTCCAGCTGTGTATTCTGCAAATAGCTGCCATCTACCAAGTTATTGTTTAGGAAGTTTTTGTGGGTTTTTAAAGACATTCAATTTCCAACTTATTTTGGCAAAACATAGAGCAACAAAGGACACATCAGAAAAGTCTTATTGAAAGACTCACTTTTTTCTGCTTTTTAGAAACAAAATTAACACTTATGATGTACAACAAAGCAGTTTTTCTCCATTGCATCGGTTAATGGGTTACTCTTTCCTCTTGGCCAAGTGCAGGGACGCTAAAGCTAGACTAAGTTTGCATGTCCCTAAAAAAGTAGTTTTGCTAGATTAAATACAGCATAAAGAAGTCTGCAGAGCACAACTTCAGCACAAGTAGATTTAAAGAGACCGAGTACAGAAAGTGTCTCTTCACTTAAGTGTTTTAAATCAATTCTGTAACAGAGAGTAACAGAGACCAGGTGTCTGCTAAAGACACAGAGTAACAGTCAAGGTTACACCCCTACTCGAAGTCCTGATATATCTGCATGGCTGTTTTCACGTGTGGCCAGGTCACCGTTTGTTACTGTGATTTTGAATGGAGAGAGTTCAGAGATGAAAGTTAGAACAGTGACAGTCCAATGAGACAGTCTAGCATGGAGCATTTGACCAGCTACTAGACAAAGGCTGCTCTGACACCTTTCTAAAAAGTTACCAACTACTGCGCCTACCGGCTTTACCGTAATCAATAATTAAAAGACACTTAGCTAATGGCACCTACAATCAGGTTTTCTAAAATCAGCAGAAGATATAGCATATTCAGCCCGAGTTGACCACCTAGCTAAAACTTGTGTTAGTCCCGCACAATGATGACAATTCCAGCTTAGACGCTATTTACTGCTTAGGGAAGCACCTGGAGTTGGCGCCTCCGCAATGAAGCGCCTTGCGGCTGGGCACCCTCGGCACCCTGCTTCTCCTGTCCCTTTATTTCACTTTAAAGTGTTCACAGCCTGTTAACTTCAGCTTTTGCAGGCAAAACGTCAAAAACCCGGCAGTAGTGTGTCATCCCTTCTACGGGAGGGGAAACAGGACAGCCTTGAGAGGAGCCTTTATCCAGGGCACAGTCCCCGTTCGCAATGACACCCTGTAGCTTCACTTTCCGTGCTTAGGGCAAGTAGCGCCTTCCTAAGGAAGGTCGCTCCGGGAAGGGGGACAGCACCGAGACAGCCGAACTCGGTAGACCTGATCTACAAAAAGACAAGAAGAGATAGCTGCGGGGGGCGGCCCGCCGGCCGGGCTGCGCGCTGCCCCGGGGGGCTCTGCCCTGCCAGGGGCCCGGCCGGCGGGCGCGGCGGGGGCCGGGGCCGCGGAATCCCCGGACGGCTCCGCCGCGCTGCCCCGGACAGAGCCCACCGAGCCCCCGCCCGCCGGCACCCCCGCGGGGGTTCGGCCTCAGCCCCAAACGGAGGGGAGGGGGCGGAGAGGACCCGCCTGCGGGGCAGAGCCGCGGCCCCTCCGGTCTCCGGCCGGACCCCGCCGGTGGCGCAGCGGGGAAGGCGCCGCCCGCCCCGCACCGGCCGTCGGGGCAGCGGCAGGGCCGGTGCCGGTGCGCCATGCCCAGACAATAAAAACAGGAGCAGCCGGTGTCGTGCGGGAGACCGGCAGAGAGCGGGAGAAAAAAAAAGCCAAAGGTGAAAATTCCCTTACCTTTCCTCTTTGATCTCCTCCTCCTCCTTCTCTTGGACTTGCATTTCAGCTGCCCGCTCGGCCCTCCCGACGCCCTGCTGCTGCCCAGGACGGATGTCATGCCCGTACTTCAGCGGCGCGGCACGGCACGGCACGGCAGCGAGATGTTTTCCTCCCGCGGAGTTTCTCCTCTTTCTGGAGGCGGCTTTTATAGCGCGGTGGGTAGGGCCGGCTGCTCGGCGCTGCCCAGCGCTCACGGCGAGGGGTCGCGCCTCCGCCCCGACGTGCCGGGCCCGGCCGGGGCGATGCCC
The DNA here is from genome assembly GCF_023638135.1 of Falco biarmicus. Classification (NCBI taxonomy): domain Eukaryota; kingdom Metazoa; phylum Chordata; class Aves; order Falconiformes; family Falconidae; genus Falco; species Falco biarmicus. Next base: position 50,196,623 of record NC_079291.1, on the reverse strand, counting down.
GGGGGCGGCTCTGCCGGCCCCGCGCCCACTTTTTGCACCGCTGCGAGTTGCTGGGCACCGGCCGCTTTGAAGCCAACGGTGCGGGGGTGGGGGGTGGAGGGTGGTGGGGGGAGGCGAGGGGGGCGGATTTGCTGCTGCAAAGTCTCCCGCAGCCCAATCGCTCCCGCCGCCCTGCTCTGACATCAGCTCCGCCAGCCCTCGCCCCCCAGCCCCGCTCCCCCTGGGCGGCCGGCTGTGCCCGGCACCCGGGAGAACGCGAGGGAGAACGGCCCCGCAGGGACCGACAGCATCCTGCCGCCTGCCTGGGAGAAGCCGGAGGGGCAGCTTGCAAGAAGGGAGGCTGCAGGCTGGATTGCAAGCCTTTTCTGGCTTTCTTTTTTGCGCCCCCCCCCCCCCCCCCCCCTTGTTTTCCCCCTTTTCTGTTTTAGACCATGTGGACACTGAACACTGCTTCCAGAAATACAGAAATGCCGCTGCTGTCTTCCCCAGCCACACACTTAGTAGCTAGTTCACTAATTGCGTTGCTTATTATTCCCAGGGAAAGAGTATGAGTTTCTGTTGAAGGATCCCTGTGTCAACAAACCTTATGCAAGCGGATAAGTGTAGCGATTCCCCTTGAATCTCCGGTTATTTTTCAGGTACGTGCTCTGCTAAATTCAGGACCAAGGGCAAAAGCTCTGTGAAAAGAGGAGTGTGTTGTCGCTCAGACTCATACATTAACACTCCGCAGTGCCTCATTTAGGCAACTGTGCAATTAAAGTGTCGGGAGCAGAGGGGCTTTTACAGAGAGGAAAGATGACAACAGCATTCCTATGAAAAGCTTGGCTACAAAGCATTACACGTTCATTACAAAAAGCCCAGATATGCAACAGATAAGATACTGCGTTAAGTTACAAGGGACCTACTGTTTCTGTGCTCTGTCCTCCTTAGTTATTATCTAACTTAAAATTACGAATCTGGAAACCTACGCAGCAGATGGAAAACAGAGGAATATCAAGAAAAAATCATGCTAAATAATTAATGTCATCATTAGTGCTTACTGCATTTGTAGTTGGCTGGAGGAGCGCAGTAAAACCCTGTTTATCAGAACTCCTTTAATCTAAAACTTCCTCTTGCTGGAATGTAGGTTACCCAGCTCCTGCTGCTAAGCACTTCCACTGCAACTCTCCCAGCTATTAGAAACCCTCTGTGTTTGGCAGTTTTAGGCCTCTGTCATTTTTGGATGAGGCAGAGCTACACATTGCACAGATTTTCAAATTAAACAAACAAAAATATTTCCATTAAAGTCTCTAAAAGTGCTCATTAAACCAGGGTTTGGATATCACAAGCGTGACAAGGTGATGTCACCTCTTGGAGCCCACCCTTCACGAAGCAGGTTGCATATGGTAAGAAGGCCCTATGTACCCTCACTTCCAGCTATGTGGCACAGCACAGAGCACAGGGGGGAACTGCCTTCCCTACCTCACCAGCTAAGGCTGGAGAGCCTGTGAATTCTGACCCACATGGCTTGAATGTCAGATGTAATTCAGGAAGCCCTGTGTGAAAGTAGATTTTTACATGCCTACCTTTTACAGGTTACTGGCTGGATTTCTTTTTATAACATACACATCACCCAAAAGAATCAAACCTTTCAACTGCTATGTAGCTTAAGTAAACACCTCTTTAAATTGCTTCTGTTTCAGGGAGAAAAACAGGTCTGCAGGAAAACAGAGAGGTGCTCACTATTTTTTGTTTTTCGTTTGAGCCTTCAGCCTTTAACTATTCTCCCCTTTTCCTTCTAGTTTCTGTTGTCCTGACCACAGCTGACCCTCATTTATTAACATGGCAAAATCTTGTAGCTGTGTGTGAGGTAGTAATGCTACCACAAAACCCACCTCACATTCAGCTGCACATCAAACTTCTGACCAGTCTGGAATTTAAGTCACTCAATTTAGAAGCCACATTTAGAAAAGTGTCTTCTGTGCTTCAGTACCAATCTGTGTTCTATCCATTAGGGATCTAAAAGAGAAGCAAGATCCAATTAGAAAGAAAATAAGCATCCTGCAACGTTCATTCATTTTTAGGAGTGGCTTCAAGCTTAACACGTTCATTAAAGTTTCTGAAGACTTTCTTTTTGATAACATTTTGTTATATTCTTAAAATTACTGGGATCTGAGGTGCTAAAAAGATAGACTGGCGTTGCCAGTCCCTAGAGAAGTTGTGCTACCAACCCAACCCGAAAAGCCACCGATTCTCAGAAACTATCATTCAGTGCTAACAATTTCATTGAACTGCTTTTCAGTTCTAGGCATAGGCACGGCATCAGCAAGCCAACAGCAACAGCTGAGCTCTACTGGTAGTATAGCTCCCTCCTAGCCTGGTTGAAGGACTGGTGAAGGCATGAAGACAGCTGAAGTCATGTTGGTGGAAGGTGTCCCCTTGGCTATGAGTAGAGGTGAAGGGCTGTCATTTTTTATACTGCCCAGCTGCAAAGTCAATAGGATTCCCATTTAAGGAATGTGTGGTACTTATTCCTCTTGTTCTCAGTAATGGAAGGAGTCAGCTTCTTCACCCAGTGACATCCCCTGTTTCAACACCCTTTTTAAACTTAAATACAAGGTTACCAGTCCCACACAAATGGGTCTGTCTCTCCTCCCAGGCAAACAGGTATATGATTTCAAGCGCTATGGTAAAGTGGCATAAACTTAGTCTAGGAAATAAAAGAAAGCAGTATCAACAAGGTGGGAAAAAAGCTAAATTATAAAATAAGACTAGCTGGCTTTCAGTTACATGCTTATGTCTACTAATGGCCAATGCACCTGATAACCTTACCACCCCACAGAAATTACAGTTGTTCCTGAGTGCCCTGGTAATGATCATTCCTGATATTTCATGCTCCTTTTTGTTGAGTAAAGGAGCTTAGGACTTCTCCCATCTGCATGGGCCTGGCTATGGAGGTTGTTTTGTTTATTACCTTCAAGCTGAAGTATTTCAGATTGTTCTAAAGGCAATAACTTCACACACCTTGACTTACAGCCCGTGAAGAAACGCACGGCACACCAATGCACAGCCACCTGCTCAGGCCTAGGCGAATCAGACAGGCAGGAGGGTTTAAGGTGTGAGTCCTGATGTGAAATACTCTTCCCTGTTCTGTCTGGGGAGCTGGGACTCCTCTCGTGACCCATCACAACTGCTGATCTCAGCCAGTACATCAAAACCTATATTGCTGTTCTTGTGAGATAGACAGATCTCTCTCAGCACTGGAGGTACCCAAGCAAGGAGTCCAGGCTTTGCAGGATTTGTGACAATTCACTTCGCTCAGGTTCTCTCCAAAGAGGAGAGCTGAAGGGCAGTTCAAATAGTTTATTAACTGGAAGAGTGATGGTGACCATGAGAGTATGACGGGGAAAGAGAGTGTGAAACTGGATGCCAGGTTGCACACCTTAATTATACATTACCATTTAAATTTCTATGCCTAAGCAATATAGTGTAGAGTTAGTAATCAACAGAAATGGAGAAAAATGAAAATGGCTGAAGAAAAAAAGGAGCCCACCCTTATTTCAGTTAAGGACTTCAGATAAGCAACTTGAGGAATAAATCTTTGGAACAGTTATCCAAATCTGAATAGTAACCCCATGAGTATTATGGGTGGCCAGTACTTTTTCTGTACAAACATATTTAGATGAAGTAAAATCAATATGAAATCTGTTTTTTCTTTATCCCTCTGTTTTTCTGAAAGTTGGAGTAACTTGATTTTCAATAACATGTTATCACAAAAATTGCAGGTGAAATGATTTTTAAAAAATAAATAATGCTACATAGAACTTACAGAAATGCAAATATGTAAAATGACCCTGAGCATCTAAGATGTACCAAGGATGTTCCACAACAGTATTGCAGCATTTGCAGGGGCTGCTCCTGCCAGAGCAAAAAGGGTCCTGGTGAGCAGCACAGCAAATGGGAGAAGCAAGCTCCAGACTCTGCACTTCCCAGAATATGCACAAACCCTTGAAGAAGAGGCCATCTGGCTGCCGTATTCCCCAGTTTCCAGCTGCACTGTCCCTTCCTTAACGAGCTGTGGATGCTGAGAGCAGCAGGCCATGGTAGAGACCTTTGTAATTTGCTGCTTGGGAGCAGACGTGCCCTATAGGCTCCTGAGTTGGGAAAGGGATGTAGCAGCCACCCTTTATTTTTCTCCCATCCTCCCCTCCCCATTTCTGCTTATTTTTTCTCCCTCCTGTCTGCACAGGTAGAGAGAAAAAAAATAAGGCCCTTAAAATTTGGAAGACAAAAGATGCTCAAGGGCATTAAAGCAGGACATGAATGCAAACGTGTGGCTGCACAGGTGAGACTCCAGAGCCTTCTGCCGCAAAATGCCTGCACTAATCCACTCTTGCCCTACTTACAAGGAGCTGTCAGTGTGGCTATTTCAGCAACAGCCTCTTTAGCTTTGGGGCCAAACATCACAGGGTGGTGATGAAGCAATGAGGGTATGGATCCATATTCAGTGTATCAAGTTTGCCAGCAAAACGCCTTACTGCAGACAGGTCTTCCTGTCTGCTTTGCATATTATTGCACATGAAATAGCCCATCTGGGTAATGCTGTGGCATTGGATAGCGGGACAATGCTAAAAGGATTTTCCCTCTTCATTGAACTACAACAGAACAGAAGGAATTTGGGATGCAATACACTCCCTGCTATGGGAAAGCCACAGCAGCCAAGTTTCATCTCCCACAGGAGAAGCTCCTCCTCTTCCCCTCATTTCTTCCAGGCCCCACATCTATTCTGATGGGGGTTCTCTGTGCAACATGCCAGCAACAAGCGACGTCCAACTCCGTGATGAGCATGAGGTAAACATTTCAAAGCTGCTCAGACAATAGTAACTTTAATGGGGAAAATACCTAGATGCCAAAGACTGCAAATCATTGTAATTAGTAAGTCTGTATATACCACAGAAACCAGCAGCAGTCACTGGGGATGAAACAAAACTCTTCTGAAAGATGTTTGGATGGGCATATGAAAATATAACTCAGCAGCTCTGACTCTTGAGGTGACCAGAGATACAGCTCATCACTAGAAACAGTTTTGATTTTAATAGGATTTCTTGTGTTTGTAATACACTAAACCAAAAAGGGGAATGAAAGTATCCCCAAAGCAGGGACGGCTGAAACCTGATTTTCCCTTCAGATGTTTCGGTCCTGGCCACGACTGGTCATAGTCGGTTTGTTCATATACAGACCTTCCATAAGGCCTCCACTGACCAGACTCTTCCTGTGCCCCAGTGTCCCAGTATGCAGGCAGGTAATCAAATACACTTTTCCTTTAAGCACTTGAAAATGCATCAAGGTGCAACAGCTAGTTATTATTATTTTTAAATGATTAAATATTCACTCTGTAATATTGAAATACTGAAAAGCTGAAAAGTCGTTATAGTCCTTCTACATTATTTGAATAAACCATTTAAAACAATGAATCTGCTGGGGGAAAGCTCCCCATGCTGCAGCAAGGCTGTTCAGTGCAAGGAACTGCAGCCCAGTTTGCCCGGTGCCCATTCCGGCACCAGCCAAGGGCAGTGGCACAGACCAGCACTGCCTGGCTCTGGCAGCACCCACAGGCAGAGGAGAGGGGCACCTGGTCAGCCCTCGGTGGGGCAGGGGTGCAGGGGTGCCACTGTGGCCCCAGCTCACCTCTCTGGGTGGACGTCTGCAAGGATTTCCCAAGAGATTGGACTGCAGCATCACCCTCATCATGCAGTTGCCTCAGACTGGGAACTCTCATCACCTGAGAAGAGGATTGTGCAAAACAGTGACCAGGCTTAAAAATGAAGACCTTAATTTTTCTGTGCTGATGGCTTTTTCATCAGTAATATACAGATGCAAATACCACAGGGATTAAGGAAAGCTAAAGTGACCAGGGCTGTTTGCATACAATATACTTGCTCCCCTAATCTTTTCAGTTTGGAAATCTTCCAAAAGTTAAACAATTAGTAAATTCTCCCCCTAGCAGTCACGTGGTTTACAAAGACTTCCAAAATTTTTGATGAAAGACTCTACCATCTTTTAAAATGAATGCTGCTAGCCTATGTCATGAGAAACCTTAACCAACTTCTCAGGGACTCTAAAAATGTTTTATAGAGTAATCATGCAGTAACTGCATTGTACAGAAATAAGGCAGTACTGAAAAATACTACAGCATAGTTATTGTATAGCATTATTTCAGTAATACAATGTGTTAGAGTTTAAAGAAGTTGTTATAGAACTATAATTTGACTAAAGTTTACGTTTGCAAGCATACATATGTTTAGTATTACAGCCTTTCCCTTTAGACCTCCAGCACCAGTCACTGACCTTGTTAGTGACAGTGGCTGAGGCTAAGGTATAATAATGGTCAGTGTAAGAGAAGTGTATTAAATTGCATTAACCTCTGGTTAGATTCCCTGGCAGATTCATCAGGTTTCAGTGATATCCTATTACTTTACAAAAGGTGTTTCACTGCATTTTTCTGTCACCTTATTTTTAAACATATCTTTCAAAAGTCATTCTGGTTTATATGATATATAATCACTGCAAACCCAAAAGGAACAGTTCAGGATGTAAACGCAGAACAAAATTGTATGAAAACAAAGGAGGACCTCTGTATTTACATATGCTTTCCAACACTTGGCCAGCAGTAACAGTCCTACAGCTTTCTAAGATCTGTAAGGCCCTACAGCCTCTGCTAAGCACCCTAAAACAGACAGTCAGAATGAAGCCATTGAGAAAATAATCCATATTTTTTGAATGAACTAGCCTAAAAAGTCTATAATGAAGATCATGAAAAGATATTATTTGTCCCTGTGCATCCTCCTAATAAACCATCTGATACAACAATTTGCCTGCAGAAGGTTGTCTGTGTTGCACAGTATGGCCATTTCGAAGTCAGAAACAGAAAGGATACATACTGCCAGCAGAGAAAAACAAGTGACATAAAGGCTACCTAGTGCTATTAAACAATTCTGTGGGGTTTATTTCCTATATGATAGATAATTGATGTAGAACAGTTTAAATGTAGCTTGAAGTTCTGGCTAGTATTCCTCCTGATTGCCACACTCAGCAGCTGTTTGGGTCCCTTTCTGTTTCATGCTAGGATGGTTCTAAATTATGACATGTTGCTAAATGTAGACAGGCATCATTTGGCTGAAGACTCCTCTTGTAGACAACCTTACTGTACTAGAATATCATCATGGAATTAGTGCAGGGTTTGAACATTCCAAGTCTGAAGTCAGGCCTTAACTGACATTGAAGGACATGACCTTAGGTAAGTCATCTAAATGTCTATGTTCTATAAAATTTCAGCAAACCATATTGCTTCTTGTCATTTTTGTTTCACTGGTTTGTCAGTAAACTATTGAGATAAATGTTGTCTCTTGATTGTGTCTAGGTGAAGCTGATGCCAAGACAGCACAGAGTAACTGCTCAGAGACAAATTTTGTCTTTAAGCAGCAAAGGTATTCATTTTGTGCAATGTTGGGGAGCTAGCTGATTCGCACTGGACAAACTAGCTCCAAAGTTTTCAGTGAAAAGTTAGGTATTTTATACAGTTTTCGTGAGAGGTTACACAACATCTTTACATACATATTCATTTGATTTTGACACCTAATCATTTCATTCACAATAGGTGAGATCTAGATGGAGTAGACCTTTCAATTTTCTTTGTTAAACGATTTCCTGACTTGATGGTCTCCTTTTCTCCTTCAGATGCCCACCTGTCTTTTCTAATTATTCAGAGTACATTCCTTTCTCAACACAAACAGAGCATCACCCAGAGCATTGTACCAAACTCATCCTGACTAATCTGTTTTTTTAAGACCTTGTTCTGTTTCAAAGCTCCTACAAATATGGACCCCCAACTCTTGCTTGAGATGTCTAGATGATGCCATAATGTGAATAAAGGAATGTCAGGGAGCTATAGTTGCCATCACAGACCTAAATAAGTATCCATCAGCACCACTGAGAAAACAGTAGCAGTTCTTGAATCAAAAAATTTGTTGAATTATCTTGAATAAGGGAAGGCATAATCCAATGCAGTCAATACTGTTATACGTTTATCCTTTACTTCCCACATCAGTTCCCCCTTAATTTTATTTCTTCTGCACTACTACTGATTTTCGCTCATCCAAATCCTATCAGATAGGCATCAGGAAAGTAGAGGTGCTGAAGCATCTGTCTGCAGAAAAGAAAGGTAGCTAGAGGTGCTTGCATGTGGGTCTTTTACAGCAACTGAGCCACTGAAGGAGAGTGATATTTGCTCCACCCAGGGTCCACAGACTAGTCAGGGAAACTCAAGCAGCAGCAAAGACAGATGACAGATCCAAAACATACATTAAGAGAAGCAGAGGCACCAAGAGACACAGAGACAACAGTAATTAGCCTGTGTCTCCCTCACTCCAGAAGTCCCAAAGAACAACATGACATCTCTGGATGGTTCAGCAAACCAGTCTCACTCCAAACTCAACAAACAGATGGAAGTCAAAGATGTTATTCTAGGACCCCAGGTAAACCTGTTAAAGCCCAACATGTCCATCTCAGTGGTGAATCCTGAAGCCTCCCTTCATATAAGAAAAAGACAAACTCATTGTACTTCATAACAATTCACTAGTGACATGGTGGGCCTGCCAGTTACGATGTTAATTAGTAGTAGCTAAGGAGCCCTTCACGTTAAGGTTTTTGCCTCTGCCCTCTGTCCAAAACTTTCTTCCCTTAGCTTTTCTCACTGAATCTACATTCAGGCATTAATTTCTACGTGTCATACCAGTAAAGTTCAGTTTTACATCAGGATGACAATGACAGGCAGCCACTGAAGCCTTAAAATGCAAGTGCTGTTTCAAATCAAACAGTAGCCAAACTGACATGAGTTATTTTAAAATAATGAACTTCTCTTTACTGCTGGACAGTTTTTGAATAAAACTGGCAGATGTGAACTCTGCCAGGCTTAGTGGTAGGGAAAGATTCAGTGGAAATACAGTTTTAAATCCGTTGTTTAATCACAAGGCTGGAGACCTGAGTTTGGATTAATCTCATCTAATTTTGACACTTCAAACAGGTGAAGAACTGAGTGAAAAGCCTTGTCACTTGTGCTCCTTGGTACACAGCCGCAAAAAGACAGGCCTCCAGATGGTAGCACAAAGTTTATTTTGGAAACATCTTTCTCTTTTTCCACAAGTGAATTGAATATTGAGTGAATCTTGGGCAATATGGGATTTTTCAGCATTTCTTTGAATCCTAAAACCAGCCAACATAGGTACAAGTGGACCTTGCCTTAAAAATAGGTAAAATTTGATGACCGTTGCTTGTTTCTCCCTAGATTTTATTAGAAACCAAACCCAGTATAAGAATAAGAGAGGGACAAAGGAAAGGAAGGTTGGAATTACATAAATGTAAAATACAAAATAGTCTCCTGAATCCGGAGTTATAAACCAGACATTCCCATTTATAGAATCAGTTTCATAAACATCCTCATCAAATGATCAAATGATCAAGATTTCTGTTAACATCTTTATCAAAGGGGAAAACAGTTAAATAAAATTACACATCAGTGCTTTACTTAATTTTCTTAATTGTCTTCCCCCCCCCCCCCCCCAGCAAGAAGTATTAGGTTCATATGTAAGATGCTTTATTTAGAATCTGAAAATTTGTTTTATGTGTTCCTGTTGACAACCAGAAGCACTGGGTGAAAAAAAATAGCAGAACAAAGAGCTTCCTAGAGATATTTCATGTTTGCTGACTCACTACATCATCACATATGACACTGAATTATTAGTTTCAGCAAATACTGAAAAAGCACAAGAAAGCTTTCTTGCTCTTTTATCTTCACCATTATTCTTGGATTTAAACAACTCACATAAAAACTTTTGGGTAAAACTACAAACATTGAAAAATCATAATTTAGAGTGGGCTGTATTGTACGGGATGCCTCCTTAATCATACTGAGATAGAAGGCTGGGAGTATAGTTTCCTTGAGCTCAGAGGACAATCTGGATAGAAAACATGTTTCACGCTGATAGCCCGATGCAGAGCCTGTCAGGACTTCTGGAAGTTTTAGCAGGATTTTTCCTCTCTCTTTCTACATCTGCCCAAGCGATGCTGCTCAAGCAGAGAGATTGAAATTGCGGCCGGATTTGTCTCAGGATGAGCTGTGCTGTTGTCTGAGGAGCCTACGTTCAGTACAGCATGTTTTTCCACGATGTCTTACTTTTGAGTTAGCTATTTTCAGTACCCTTTTAAAAATATAAATATTAATGGCTATCAAAATTCAGGTAACCATGTGCGATACTATCTGCCTGAGCAGCTCCATCGCCCTCCCTTTGCAGTACCACTGACATATGGATGACCCCGCCGCACCAACCCCTGTGCTCCGCTGCTTGCACGGGCTGATTTGATTCCTTTGGCCCTGACCTTAGCTGTAAATTTTTAAAGCAACACTGTGTTGTTCTGTATTGCAGGACTAGTGAAAGGTAAGTGTCCGGGCTGTACTGTGGCTTGCATGACCTTCTGACTGGGAACAGAAATGTAATACTTCACCAAAAAAATAAATATCCAACCAAAACAACAGCTCCAGCTGTATGTAGAAAGCAGTTCGTTTAATGTCATCTACTTTGATGCAATAACAAATAAAATGATAATAATTTACTGTGGATATTGAAAAATTCTGAAACTGAGAATTGTTATGCATTAGTTAATACTGAAACTGTGAAATGTTTAACACCACACTGGGACATACCTGGCTTTTTTCAGAATTAGTTCTCAAAACCAGCTATGCTAATTCTTGTTTTTAGACTAGGATACCTGACTTTCCTCCCCCTGAAGACAAAGGCAAAATTCTCAATTACCAACATTTTACTGGCACTAGATTGTTTTTCTACAGTCGGTGGCTCTCATATGTACTGGTGTCATTTCATTAAAATGCTGTGTGTGACAGCGAAAGAAAAGGAGAATACAAGACACAAATGAAGTGAACGGATAAGTACATTAACCGATGTCATAAACTGAAAGGAAGGGATAGAGAATGACCAGGAATACATATGTTACAACTTAAAATAATAATAATTACGATGGATTTATTTTAAATTCATGTTACAATTTACTGTGCTCATCTCAGACACTTCCTTCTCTTTCTTTTCTTCCCATATCCATTGAAAGATTTAAACACCTTACTTGTTAGTAATAAGCATTGATTCGGCATCCCTCATGAAATGATGCATGATTTTACTCCATCACAGATAATTTCAGAAACATTTTGCTGCCTGCTTTTATCTGCACTCTACTTGTGGAGAGGATTTGAAACGGTTTGCGTAGTTGCCTGCTCTGCAATAATGTGAGGATTTTGTTATCCAGCTGAGCTACCATCGTTGGTTCAGATAGCTTGTATTCCTTCCTTCTGCAGCCAAAATCTCACAAAACCTCTCCCTGAAACACAAAGGTACAGGAGAGAAAGGGCAAATGAATCACCAAACCTTTCAGGAGGCTATTTATATTCCTCCTGGAACGTGGCAATTAGCGCTTCTCTGAGCCCCATCTCATGACCTTGTTGTCTTCTGCTTGTGCACCCACTTAAACAGTTTTTAGGCAGAGATCTTCAGCTACTTCGGATATCAGATCCAGTCCTGCTTCCAGCCAAAGACAGCAGACCATTACTACTGACTTAAAACACGAGCAGAATTAAGTACTGCATCTGTTTGATTCCAGCAAAACACCCACATCTCAGTGAGGTTTGCACATATGCACACAACTTTAGTGTTTAGAGCACAGCATCCCCAGCTCAGGACATACGACACCCCCCACCCCCCACCCCCCCACCCCAACCCCCGCTGTGGGGTGTTGTCTTTCTTGGATGTGCCAGCAGTGATTGCTGACATATCAGCCTGCATCTGTGGGAGACACCCTCAGGTTCACGCACATACTTGCACCCTTTGAGAGTCTCTTTCATTACGGTCGGGTAATAGAAAACCTAGCGCAATACAGACAACACTGACATTCATCTAATACCATTTCCCCTTCTTGTGCTCTGTGTCTCGGCCCTTCCTCAAGCCTCTGCACTAAAACACCCACCCAATAATTGCAGAGATTAATGCCAAGTCGACAGAGGGATGTGGATGTTGAGCCCCTTGTGCCTATCTATGAGGCAATCACGGTGACTGGAATCTACCAAGTACTGTGCTTGCTCCAAGGCAAGGACGGTCTCTCTGAGACCCTCCTGTGTGGGGTATCCCATTGGGGTGTTGGGATCTTTGCCTGGGTCTGCCAGCTGCTGGGGGGAGCCACCCAGAGCCCTCAGCAAGGTCCTGCTGGCTGCTGTTCCCTCAAAAGGGATATTGTTCCCTGGCAGGTATGTCAGTCCTGGCAGAGTCCTTGGCAGAAGCAGTAGTACCTACAATGGGTATCAGTACCTACAATGGGTATCAGTACCTACAATGGGTATCGGTGCCCCCAAGGGCATCACTGCCTGAAAGGGGATCAGTGCCTGCTAGGGGCATCAGCACCCAGCAGTTATCAGTTGCCACAAGAGATGTCACACTTCAGCAGGGGTATCAGGCCTTGACAGGAGCAAAAGTCCCTGTAAGAGGCACCAGTTCCTGTAAGAGGTATCAGTCCAGTCCCTCTATGGGGTATGAGTCCTCGGCAGGCGTATCAGCCCCTGCAAGGGGTATCAGTCTCTCTGAGGACATTCACGACTGATCCATGCAAATTGCAGCCTCAGTGCAATCAATAGATGTGACAAGCAGCCGGCGCTGGCAACCGGGGACATAATGAAGGTGTGACTGTGTAAACGGCTAACAGATAACAATGCTATAGGAAATTATAGGGCAGTGCTGTATTGAATAAGTGCAGTGCAAAATGAGCTGCGGCTCGCAGGTCATGCTTCCCCGCTGCTGAAGTGTCTCCTGCTCTTGTCCTTTGTAATTGTAAGTGGCAGCAGTGGCGGCTGAATGTGATGAGGGCATGTATCCAACCCTCATTTGTTCTGCATTACAATGCAGCCCTTGCCGCCAGCAGCTGATCCGGAGTGTCAGTGCCCACCTCCCAAGTGGACCAAGAAACCAGAGAAAACTCCATTTCCTTAAGAATCAGGAAGGCTGTCATTAAAACAAGGCTGTCCTTGAAACCACGCCGAATATCTGAGCTGGTCCTGTAAGAAATAGGGTGAAACCTCTATGTTTTGTTTTTTAAAAAACATGGTTTGCAGCCAAAGAAACACAGTAGCCTAAAGCATTTTCTTTCAGGAAGCAAAAGATCATATGTAGAAAGTAAGAAACCCGCTGACTTTATTATTTTTACATTTAAAGAAATATTTATAGTATATGATTTTTTTTTAAAAAAAACAACTTGGAAAAGAAGCTTTTGACTACATACAGTATTAATACTGCAAATTCTTCAGATGCTACTATTCCCCTTACTTACTCATTAATATTCAAGGAGAGAAAGAATGGATAAAAAGTGTTAATTGATTTTTAATTTCATTTCCAAGTCCAGCGATGTGAAGTCCTTCTCTGCAATTTTGTTCTGACATTTGGATCAAATTCAGTGACCGTTTTCTGAAGCCTCAGGTCTTCAAGACTTTTGGGTCTGATTCCCATTTAAAGGTTTACAGTTTAAGTATTACATTTGAACATAATCGAAGACAAGGAGGTGACTCAAAGTGCTCTGCAGAGTTCACTGATATTTCACCATCACTGATCAATGCTTTCTGTTATTTATGAACATTCCATACATCCCTTCCCCCCTCTTCATAATACCAGGTAATTTTATTTATGGTTCTCTTCACCTGAGCCCTGGAATGTCCATTTTTCTGGTTAAAGTAAAACGTACACTAAACAAAACACTTGTTCAATTTCTTTATTAATGCACTTTAAATGTAGATCAGATTTATTCTGTAACCTTGTTTTCAATCATTGAATGTGGCTGCTTGCTTTCACTGTTATAAAGAACCAATCTGGTTCTTGCAAATGCATCTGCCTACAAACGAAAATGAGCTCAAGGCAAACAAATTCAAGCTTTTGATTTTTTTGGTTTGGTTTGGTTTCCCCCCTCCCCCTTTTCAATACAGTGAACAAACCTTGCCTTTTTTCTTCTAGTTTCTTTAGGCCAGACAGCTTTCAGCTGAATCAGGGTAGGTGTACTTCCCAAGCTTTGAGGAGTCCATAGCAGGGTCTGCATCCTCCAATATTAAGCAAAATGCCACAAAAGCTCAGTTTTGGCAGGTACCCACATTTTCTGACACAGGAAGGTGCTCCAGGAGTTAAACCTACAAGTGACAGTGGGTTTGGTATCTGTGGAATCCACTGCTTTAATTTTTCCATTGTTGCCTCAATTATGTAGGAGAAGTCATCAAGGAAACAAATCCATGGGTTGCCCATCTTCTGCAGAGGCAGCCCTGAGTAAGACCACGCAGCCATCCACGCCGCCTTACCACTGGATGGGAAGGACACATTTCGGAGGGCAGACTAGCCGCACTCCTCACACAAAGGGTCACGCAGGATCAGACCTCCACTGGGAATAAAATCAAGGGCCTGCTGAAGATAATCCTGGGCTTCATTATCTCTCCTGCACATCACTGTGCTTTCTGGTTAGCCTGGAAGGCTGCAAAAGTGTGTAAAGAAAGATGCTATCATCCCCTATCTGTCTAAGCCAGAAACAGGCAATACCAGAAAAGCCTGTCTTGTCCAATTTCCAGTTCAGCTTTGCAGACTCAAGAAGTGCAGATAGTTTGGACATGCTTTAGATAAGGAGCTGAATATCTGGGCGTTTTCCTGAGTGCTGAACGCCACGCTTCATACAATTTACTAAATTGTGTCGCTAAATTTTTACCTTTCCTGGTAATAGACTTTTTTTGCTGTATGTTTCTTCGCCCTACCTCCAAGCAGTGCTGTTGGTAAATGCATGAATATATATGTACAACCACCAGTATACACAATCTAGCAGCATTAGTACTAAAATGTGCATATTTCCTCAGCGAGCTTGGGTTCCTCAGGAATAAATGTGCGAAGACAAGAGCTAGCTGCTCCCATGCTTACAAAGCCTTGTGCCTGCAGTGAGAGTTCACTTTTAAATGTATGATGAAAAATCAGACCTTGCCTTTCTGTCTTTGTAGAAAAATCCCATGTATGTGTGTAGTACAAATGCACTCAGATGCAAAGATGAAAGTGGGTATTTTGTTTCTTTCACACACAGCCACAAAGGGAAGCCGGCACCTTTGCAAAGCTGTAATTGCCAGGTGCCTGTTTCAGAGGCAGGAGGATAGATAACTGGTTTGGCATTGGGCTAATCTTTTGGAAATGTAGGAAAGAGAAAAAAAGGACTGGTTACAGATTGCTTTGCTTCATAAACCTTTCTCCCATGCTTTCAAACAATAAATGTTCGTGCTTACTGTTACCTCTTTCCACACAATATATTTAGCCAACATTCAAGGGGTTGGCTTTTATTTATCTGTGTACGTATGTATGTATGTATCTATGCATCTCTCTACCTATTTATTTTTCAGGGGCGTTCAGTACATTTTCAGCTAGTTTTCCCCTTGCTTGTCTTTCTGGATGCTTTCTCCCGTACTGTTCCTGGCTGCTTCTAATGTGCCTCTGCTGAAGGATACCTTGCTGCTCTTCTTGTTTATCAAATGAAATTGAATTCCTTAAGCATAACTATGTTTGCAGCCCAACTCGTTTGTGGGAGATTTACTGGTGACTGTTCCTATTTGAAGCATGAAACCCTGAAACATGAATCCTTTCCTGAGGACAGGGGGCCAGCCAGTGCAGTACTGCTTTTCTATCCTGCAAATAATAGGTCATCATTTAATTTCTGAGGCAAATACTTACTATTCAAAATTTAGTGTCTGCTAACATGTTTTTCAATCCTCTTTTAAAATTCACAGTCAGAGACCAGCTGACTAAGACTGGGAGTGGAGACCCTTAAAAACAAAATGTTGTAACTACCCCATCTTGAAAACCAAACATGTCACTGACAGCATACTGAAGGCATGGGAGGTTTGTTGCAAGGTAAAAACTAGGTGACTCAACCTTTGGGCAAGGAGGGGGGGGAGATGGGAGATTGAAGGATGCAGAAAGACGAACTCCAGAAGGTATTTTTCAGTAAACATCACAAGAGTCTTTTGTCTCCATCACATTTTGCAGTTAGATAATTATCTCCTTTGTTATCTTGCTGTAGAACCAGACTTTTGTACCAGCAAAGACGGCGCCTCAGTCACTGGAGAGTTTAGAGAAAGTGAAGATGAAGGAAGCAGGGACAGGGATGGGGATAAGGACACCAGCAAGGATATGCGTGGGGTGAAATGGGAGAAGCAAACAAAGCTGAAGCAGTGCCTAAATCCTGCCACACAGACTCAGCACAAATAGTGCTTTACTCTACCAGCATCCACAATGCAACAGGTAAGGCAGCTTGCCAATTGAAGTGTATTTTCTGTGTGAATAAGCACAATACAAATTCTTCTCAAAACCTGAAAGATCTTCTAAGCGGTTGTTTTCCACCTTGTTCACCTTGTTGTTAATACTTACTGCTCTGAAGATGTGCATGTCTTCGCTGTGTAATGATGAACTGCTTGGGACCCTCAATGTCCCAGCACAGAGAAAATTCCCAGGAATTCAAAAGTTTGAATTTCTAGGATTCAAGCACATCCTAGTTTCATCTTTTTCATGAAGATCACGATGGATACTCAAGCTCAGTGTCAAATTATTGTCTTGTGCAGTAGCTGTTTTCTCACAGGCAGCTTCTTGATTGAACAGTGACTTTTCTTTGCCCCAGTCTTCATGAACTTGAGCTGACAGCATAGTCAGCAACATGCAGCAGAAGTAGGAAGCAAAGATTTGTATGGTTCACAATTAGTTTTATATGGGTAGAGATTAGGGAATAAATTTAATCACGAGGAGTCATCTTTGTTGCTATTTATTTCAACATTATACATTTTTGTGTGCACAGCCTAGAAATGTACCAAAAGGAATAATTTTATTAAATTGAATTACAAAAATATGTGCTTTCCTTTCACATGCTGGTTTTCTTTCTGGTCTAAAAGTCTTATTTCCCCCTTAGATACGGAGCACTGCCTCATGCCATATCTGTCTCTTTCTCTTTAACTTTTTCGATCAAAATGTTCAGAGATGACAGACAGAAGACTCAGGCTCTAGGACCGAAGCTAAATATTAACTACCAACAGCTTACAACGTGAGGGGCTTAGAAGATGCAACTGCTGACCTTGCCACCAGCTCCTTCATAGTGCCAAAGAGGAGCATCTACCATGCTGATGCATTTCATTTTCACATCAGATTATGTGCTCACTTTGTACAAATCACATGCTGACACAAAATGTCTATGAGTCAGTCTTTTTCCTTCATGTATTACTCATGTAAGGTACGTAACAAACCCCTCTATTTTCTGCACATGGAAAAGCCTTGTTAAATTATTCACACTCCGAATAGAAAGTAATATTTATGCCATTTTCTCTTTAGAAAAATTAAAACTTTTGACATTTTTATAGGGTATTTACCAAAGCACTTTGAGATATACTGGCATCTACTTTCTGTCTATTAAAAAACATGTTATACTGTAAAAACTGTTTTTATCTCCTTCTCTGCAAAAGCATGGCAAACATTGATTCTATTTAACATTTTATCAGCTGAACTAGAGAAGAGATATTACCTCTCTGAGCACCAGCCAAAGGTCTTGTAGCTAATGCTGGCCTCTGTCAAATCTAACACATTGTATAGGAAGGATTGACAATTATTGTTCTACTGTATTTTGCAAGACACCAAGGGTCAGAGCAATGGAATTGTTACATTGCAGCAGAGCAATAATTCAAAGCTTGTTTGCCTGCGCTGGGTAAAGCTACTAGTGTCAAAAATCATTGTTGTGTTAGAGTACAGGCAAAATGTTAAGGAATTTATAAATAAGCTTGTATTTTTTCCTAGTGATTTTATTTGTTTCCAGGGATTTTCTTTGTGGTTGATAAGTATTCCAAATCAACCCACCATCTTCCTATGACAGCATGGTTCTTTTGGTTAGCAAATGATAAATCAGTCTTTTAATCTCAAAGATTCAGATTGCACTGAAGCTTTACCTAGCCTCCTGGAAAGGGACGGTGAGGGTTCAAGTCAAAAGGGAAAAGCTTTCTTATTCCTCTGAGGCATGTATACAATAGTGGACTAAGACTTACAAATTCATAAAAGGCATTTTGAGTTCTTTTGCTTAGTTTTTAAGGCTATGTAAAATAAAAAGTATTCCAGGATATCTGTCTGTGAAGCCCAAGTTTGCATCTCCCTGTGGTGCATGGCCTTTACACTGCTAATTTCTATTAATGGCATTCTGCTTAGTTGAAAGAGCATCAACTTATATTTTTGGCATTGAAAGTACTGAGTTTGATACCTTCTTATCATCTTATATGGATGCATCTATGGTTCATTGAAAGTACACTATAAAAAAGAGAAGTATAACTAAATGCCTCTATATAATCAACAGAAATGACAAACCCATTCCCATTGATGTTGAAGTCAATAAAGGTTTATTGCAAACCTTCAATAAGAACAGGATTAGATATAATATAGAATATAGTTATAGTTCATATATATATGAATAATATTCATAATGCAGTGAAAAATATGAAGAATATCAATGAGCTTGTCTAGGTCATCTCTTTTGCTTACTGTAGGATCATTTTCTGTAGTATATTTGGAGTATTTTGGCTCAATCAGCCTGCATTTGTCAGCAACATCACTCTGCTGCAAAACTAGCAAATATTGGATTGAACTATCTAAACAGGAGTACCATCTACTGGGCTCAGAAAGCAATCTTTCTGACCTACTTAGCTCTGCTAAGTCCTCAGGTAATGTGTGTGGTTTTGTGCGCTGCATGTTCAGGAAAAATATGGACCACAGGGGAAAAAATGTCTACAGTAAAGCTACTGAAATGAACAGAGAATTATAGGGAATGCCTGAAAAAAGTGGATGGTTTTTATGTGGGAAGACATACAATGGAGCTATAGGCTAAATTAAGAATGGACTGAAGGACTGATACCAGATTGTAAATTTGAGTGCTGTTCAGGGTATGAAGAGATATCAGTGAGCAAATTAGAAAGCATTAAGAATTGGGCTAGATGTCGGAAATTTAAAGTCAGAGCAGATTGTTGTTGTTTCCCTGCTGTGAACATTTATGCATCTGTAACAAATAAAACTCACATGGCAAGCTGAGAGGCAGAAACCAGTTCTGTTGCTGCAGAGTCCACTACAAATCAGGGCCCACTTTTACTAGGCACTGTAGTTACCTTCTGAAAAAGAGCACTCAGTAAAAATGGTCTGATCTCTACACCCATGGATGAAATCACACAGGTATGTGGGCTGACTGAGAGGAACAAATCAACAGTAGATGTTTTCTTTCTTTGCAAAGCAAGTGCTGTGGCACGCAGTCCTCTGCAACTACTCCAAGGAAGGAAAGCATCTGCTGGATGAGAAAGGGGTAAGCAACAGACCATATGAATTAATGTAAATTATCATTGTAAATGCTTAAAAAGAGGAGCAATTAATGTAACTTAATGAAAGAAAAAAACCCTACCCCACAACCCAGTCTTACAACAAGATGACTGTTCATGAAATTCCCAAGCCTCAAAATTACAGCATCAGGTCTCTGTGTATCTCTTATTATTTGAACACCCTTCTTTATAAACAGTAACAATTGCAAAGAGCCACCAAATGTTATGGTACAGGATATGGCACTGTTTTCTTCCAGCAGGGGACAGAATGGAAGGAAGGCATGGCAAAAGCTGAGCATGTGGATTATACCTCATTCTGATTACCTCTGGGCTTCCAAAGTTAAGGTCAGATGCTCCCTGGAAGCATCTATTGCTTATGTTTAGGAGTCACTCAACCTGTGAAGAGTGCGTTTCAGTCTTCAAACGAGCCACTATATCATTTTTCATGGGCATTATGTTCATACAAACACTTTTGTAATGCCTTTAAAACAAAACAAAATAAAAAATAAAGAGAAGACATGGAGTTTGAAAGTGGTTATAGACCAGCAGAGGGACAGGCAAGATGCTGATGTGCAAGAGCCTGCTCTGTATTTCAAGCTACATCTACTATCCTGCAAACACATACAAGACTTTCAACTTCACTTACAACAACATTTGTAGCTGCAGTTCTCCTGCCCAAGGAATATATGTGAAATCACTTTAATTAGTTAAATTTTTCATTATTTTCTGTCCAAATAAATCACTGAAATATATGGACAGTACAAAAGCATCACAGCAAAACAATTCAAATATAGTAAAAACTGTGCCAAAGCTACATTGTTTCTTCTGAAGTATATAAAACAATAAGCTGAATTTGAGGACGATTTAGATAAGCCATCACTGTGCATATGCCTTGCTGGTGGTTTCTTTCTGTGTGAATTGCAGCAAAAGCTACACTAAATGGCTTTGGTCAATTCTTAAAACCATCTCCTGTTGCGTGGAGGAAAATGTTTCATCTAAGCTCCCTCTAACTGTCACTGAAGAAATACGATCAAGTTAGATGATTCAAGAACTGTATGAAAGAAAACCCTAACAACAGAACAAGTTTGTGCTGTGACAGCAATGAAATTGTAGGTGCACCAGACGTTAAGCATCCAAGTTACTTGTGAGCTTTGGGTGGGATTCACTTCTAATGCCAAATCCTGATCCTGCAGTAGTTGCAATAGTCACGATGCCACGCTGAGGTGTAAGCAAGGTCTCGCTGGCCATAAGGCTCAGGATATCCTGCAGAGGAGCAGAAACACTAGCCCTGACTCAGCACTTAGCGAAATGTCCTTCAAATTGTTGATTCTAAAGATTTAGTTTGGGTTTAATTCAAGTATGCACCAGCACTGAGGGGACAAGGTTTAAAGGGTAGTCAGCATCTAGAGCTGATTGGAGGAAGAACCTGAAGTCTAGCAATGACCTAAATGGGAATACCTAAAGTGGCTACTTAAAAACCTAAAAATCATCCAACTCCATTTTGCTGTGAGAAATTTTGAGAGCTAAGATAAATATCTGAGGCTTTCTTCTGTTATCTCAACATGGTATGGGTCTGCCCTTGAGGACCAGAGGCTATCGCTAACTTTGCTTCAGTAAGAGACCATTTGGGACATGAAGGGGACAGACATAAAAGCAAAGTTATGTCAGTGCTTAAGAGTTTGTCATTGACATGACACAAAATAAAATAAACAAAGTGAAGCCTAGAAGCCTGAAAAAAACTGAATTGTTGCTTTTAACGTTCTTTTTAATCAAAATAGTTGATGAAAATGCAGTACCTATGACACTGAGTTTCTCCTCTAATACTATAAAAGAAAGTGTTTCATAAATTTTTGCAGAAAAATACTTTCTTTCATATGCAAGTTCAAAATCATGATTGCTTTGTGACATCAATACATTTTAATTAACATTAATTTTATTTTTCATCAGTCATATGCTAATAGAGATGGGGAGGATTATTCTTTCTTTCTTTTTTTACAGCTTACCATTTAGGAGATATGAGAGTTTATTGATAAACTAATAGAATGCATGATGAAATGGTTCTAGCGTTAAGCTGTTAAACATCGACCAACAAATTAATGTTATAAAATATGTACAAACTACAGTGTGATTCGTGTTTATTGAACCATGTATGTCCTTGCCAGATAAGCTGTCAGTAAATATTTTATCAGATACACATATTTAAATTAATGAAATTAAAGTGAAAAACAGTTCATCTAAGCATTGTTACATCTGGGTAGAAAACAAAAACAATACTAATTACCATTATTAGATATAGTGTACAGTATATGACATTACATCAAATGGAATTCAAATTAAATTTTTTTTTTCTGTGTGGAAGTTTCTTAGGCAAGTAAATAAGAATAAAAGCTTCATCAATTAAAGCCAGTCTGGCAGAATTCCTGCTGTAAATTGGTTTCATATCTTTAACCTTTTTCCCTTACACTTTTCATATCTTGTCTGTCTATAAGCTCTTTGGGGCAGAAATCTTTTATTTTGGGACCCTGCATGCAACTGAACAACTTACAGTCAGTAACAGTTACATTGCTTATTGTCAACCACCAAACATTTGGGTACCTCAGCTGGTGATTCCCAGTATTTCTTGCTTCCCATTAAGCGTCAAGAGTCTCAGCCCAAGAAGAGATTCTCCTCCAAAGCAATATCCCAGTTAACCAGGCTTGCACGTTGTAGGTGTGTGCAGAACATGCAGCAACATGCAGCTGGGGTAGTACATGTGAGTGGGACCTCATTCTTCAGGCCTGCCGTTCCAATAGAAATTTAAAAGAAAATGTCCCTTTTACCTTACTCGAATCCCTGGAAACCCATATCTTTCTGTCAACCTGCCACTTTTGAAAACAGCCAGGGTGAACTGTGATCATCCTCTGCGGCCAGCCTCATCCTATAAAGCAATTCTTTTTTGAAGGTGGAAATCAGGAAAGGAGACAAACGCGGCTTTCTAGGTGTCAGACTGGGCTGGATGGGCTTTTGGCCCACACCACAGCAATTCTTCTGACTGTCTGCTTGGCCCAGATGAGCAGGTCTCCATTTGCAGAGGAGTTAAATGAAATATGAATCCAAGGAGAGATTTTAATTCATGCTTTCACAGCCATGATGAGATGCCTTAGCTTCTCTGTGCTGTGCCCTATTCAAAAGATACTTACTGAATAAATCTGAATAATGAATGAATGAGAAGAGACTGTTATCTGGTCTGTACTTACAAAGAGGCTAAGTTTGTCAAATTAATTATTCACTGTGAATTATTCACTTAGCTCCAACAACCTCTCCATAATCCATCTTCTTCCGTCCATCCCAAGTGCTATGAACACGGTCTATACCTCGCTCATATTTTAGCCTCGTTCTTTGAGATGTGTGTGATGCAAACTGTGAACATGGAGCACAGACTCACAATAACACAGGGAAAAAATATTATTCTATTTCAAATGAACTTAATAGCTGAAAAACAAGAAAGCAAACAAGCAAGCCCTAAGTACAAATAGTTGTAAAAAGATAGAGAACACACTGAACATACCTAAGGTCCCAGTCTTGGAAACATGTGGGCATGCACTTTGTAAGTATCAACCTTGACAAGATCAATGGGAGGAGGCATGATGCCAGAGTTAAAAATAAATTTGTAAAAGGAGGAGCCAAAACAGCTCACAGATAAAAACATGAAAGCATCTATAGGATTGTGGCAATTGAAAAAAAATTGAAAAAAATGAAATTTGAAAATTGAAAAAATTGAAAAAGCATTAACAAAGTTGAATCTTTTATAGTTAATGTTGTACTTCTGCTATGTTATTATTTCTTATGTTCATCAGTAAGATTTAACTTCTTTGTATTACAAAATCTCAACAGGTTAACTAATTTCAAATATTCAGATTTTGTTACTCCTAGTAATGTCGAGCAGTATCTTTAACTCTGTTCTTGCACAGAATAGGAAAAAGAACAACGGTCAAATTTTAATGTAAAGCCCTAATATAAAATATGAAATATGTAGGATGTGGCCTATAAGAACTGAGCTGAAATCATAGCTCAGAAATACTGCTACAGTTCACCTAGTTTGGAGGATGTGTAAATCCAGGAAAACAAAATATTTTTAAGATTAAGGGCACAATGTAAGCTTTATTTTTATCAAGCAAGTTTAAAGAGATATTTAAAGCTAATACTTCACTTTCTTTATGGCATATTTTGTTTTATGCTAAGCAGAATCCAAAAAGACCCTATTAATGAAGATGGTTTAATGCTTGTGCATTATTATAATGCACTCCTTTGTTCTACACTTTCTCTGTGTGTCATAGACTAAGTCATTAATCAATGGGTGCTGAAAAATAATTGTCTAGTTCTTAACAATCTTCTATTGTTGAAACATTTGGAATTTTAAGATAAAGATGTACTGGCTGCTCTGAAAAAAAAATGTGGTTTAAGATTACCCTTCATGGAAGTGTGGGCTTATTGTTAGAAATGCAAAGCAGATGACCTGGTTTTAATATGTTTTAGTGCACTGTTGTTCAATTGCCTATTCAAATTATGCTCGAAAAGTAGACTTCATTAATGTCACAAAATAATGATTTTGTGTCTTATTTTATTGTACTGGCACATTAATTAAATGGAGAAGCATCATAGAATTACACAGCATTTAAAAATAGAAGTACAAAATCTTTTTGGTAATAATAATAATGATAACTCTTAGTCCATTAAATACAATTTAAGAATTATATTCTTTTTGTACTTCTATCCTTGATGCCAGATATACATAAAAGGCACATAGTGATTACAAATCACCCAGGAATACATGTCTGTAACAACCTATTTCAGTGACTCACCTAGGCGATCTGTCTGACAACCTTCATATAGACTGGGGAAATTCTGTGGAAACTCTTACAAAGCTTCAGGTTCCTAAACGACACAGAATAGTTTTAGTTTGGCTTTTGGTTTGGTTTTGTTGTTTGGGTTTTTTTCTGAGAGAAATACCACAGAACTGGACATCATCTAACTTCTCTATCAGCTGTGCTCAGCTCTAGCAGCACACTGGTTTGGTTGTGAAGATCACAGAAGTTGTCTGGAACAGCGCTCCATCTGAATGCCCTCTAGTCTACCTCAGGCTGTTCCAAATAACCTTAGAATATAAACAAAACCAAGAACAGCTCTTTTATCATAGCTTTTCCCAGAAAGCCCGGCCACAGGTTCAGCTGCTCAGTATGCTGGAGGTAGACACACAAATCTGAGTCATGCTCATGAGATATGAAGGAAAAAAACTCCAACACACCAAACTTGCTGGATGAAACACATGAAAATACTTACTATATCCAACAGAGAATATCAGCAACAAGAGAGCTCTGCCATCAAACTCCAGGCAGTGAAAAGTAAATGAATGAGAAAGTAAAGGCAACGGGCCAAGCCTCTTTCCCATCATTGACAACTCTTCATGGGAGTTCTGTTCAATGTGGTGTTCCTTATGTATACGCCATGTGATGCTGGCTAATCCTGGGGGGGGGGGAATGTAAAAGTGGCCCCCCAAGAGGAAAGCCTAGGATGAGAATGGTGGGCTGGAGCATACGAACCCAGGACAAAACTAGAGGTCCTCGTGGTATTAACACAAGTGGGCAGCTCTTGATCAGTGCAGGAGCTGGGTAGATGTGGGTTTAGGGCATGACAGAGGAAACAAAGAACGTGCAAGAGTAACATCACATCCACGGAAAGAAGGCAAAGGAGCTAACAGAAACATATAAAATACAGTAACTGGTTCCTTAAGGATGGGATTAAAAGAGAAGGAATGGGAGGGATAACTCCAGCGCTGCCTCCCCTGGTTGACCCCACAGATTACACACAGTAGTATCTCCTTCACTGCTTTTTGATTTGCCACTCACCACTGCAAACTCATCAATTGCATGTCAACTATTATCCTTTACTAGATAACTGGGTTGAACAGATGAGAATTTTAAAGACCAGTACGTGCACGTGTTTTCTGCCCGTCTGTCCACACACCAAGGTGATAAGTAGTGCAACACCGAGTCAGGGTAAACCAGGACACAACCGTCCTGTGCCACTGTTTAGCAGCCAGTCCACAGGTGAATGCTACAGAGATGTCCTGCATAATTCCAAGTAATGAAGGTCCTGTGGTTCTGGCCTAATGTGTTGTACCCAGCCCATACGCCAATTTATTAACAGGGAACTTAAGACCTATGGGCATGATTTTAGTTATTGTTAGATTTCCTCAGAATGACAATTACTGTAGGAGATGTCATGTGAAAAGAAAAAAGAGGAAACAAAGTAGGTGAAGGAAAGACACAGGATATTAACAGCATTTTTAAAAATACCCTCAGTTTGCTGGTAGTTACTTCAATGCATGGGTGGATTATTTAATCTTATCAGATTTTTATTTGTGTTTTGATTTCCTTTTTATTTTATTCAATTAGAATGTTGAGGTGATATATTAGCCCTTTTCAGGTAAATTATAAACTTTCACTGACCTCATTATCAAGACAACCAGAAATAGTAGTACTCAGTTGTACCACTTGTTTTATTAATACTGACCACAACTTTAATAAAAACCTAAAATCAGTAGCCGTGCGATTTATTGCAAATATGCTCAAAATTTAAAGAACAATGAACTTGAAATTATATACACAGAAAAAAAAAAAAGCAGAGGGTTTTGTTAACATTCTCAAATATTTACTGCTTTTCTTCTCCCTGCTGGCTATTTATTTTTCCATGATTAAATAGTGAGCTCCTTGGGACAAGCAAACCACTTATTTCAGTGACTAGAAATCATATAACATGTTGTACAGGTTATTGTAAATAAATACTAAAGCCCATTATGGGAAGATGAGTCTTGCCATTGCATTTTGTCTTTCTATTTTAGCTGCTAGAGGAATGTGTATGCTTTATTTTCATTTTCTGCATGTGCTTATATAAATGGTGGAGATCCCAACCGTATATATATATATGTATGTCCACGC
Source organism: Falco biarmicus (assembly GCF_023638135.1). NCBI lineage: Eukaryota > Metazoa > Chordata > Aves > Falconiformes > Falconidae > Falco > Falco biarmicus. The sequence continues at coordinate 50,170,166 of NC_079291.1, read as the reverse complement.
CAAAGGCCAAACATGCAATAAAATTGATAGGCTCATTTTCTAGTATGATGGCACAGTGGAGTAAATTCTGTGCCTAGTAAATAAAGGGGAAGGCAGGGAGCTGGCAACTTAAACATACTCCTCTTTAGCACCTTGAACTCTCAAGAAAAGGTCTTTCTCTGTGTCATAAATCATTGAGAGATGAAGAATAGTTGTGTAGTTCTTAATCATCTTCTATTGTTGAAACATTTGGAATTTTAAGATAAAGATGTACAGTTTGCACTGAAAAACTGTTGTTTAAGATTACCCTTTCTGAAAATGTGAGCTTATTGTTATAAATGGAAAGCAGGTGACCTAATGTTAATGTATTTTAGTGCTGTCTATACAAATTGTGCTCAAAAAGTAGACTTCATTAATGTCACAAAATAATGGGTTTGTGCATAATTTTATTAAACTTCAATATTAATTAAATTTAGAAATACTTTGGATCTGTAAAACATTTGAAAACAGAATTCTACCATGTTATTGTAACAATAGAAGGGGACAGATGTGAGGCTGTTGAGAGCTTATTCTCTTTTTACTTTTTCCTAGATGTGTGCCATAAATAAAAAGAATAAACTGCAAGTGATTACAACCCAGCTAGGAATACACAGCTCTGTGTAACTCAGTTTTAGTATTCTTGTAGGACAAAGAAAATAGCTTAGCAGAGTTCAGTTTTATTTTTCCTTCTACTTCAGTAGTATGACAAAACTTGAAACAGAATTGCAATGCAGGCTACTGAGGCCAGAGAGAACTCAGGATTATTTATGAAAAAATAACGTGTTATATAAAAGTAAGATCTTGTTTTCAAAATATCCTTAATGGATTACTGAAAAAATGTCGAGAAATGGCACCCTGGTTTGCAAAATAAATAACCTTGATAACAGAATCCCTGAAAGTGACTTTCATCATGAACAAAGCTTAGGTAAATGAACCAGGTTTTTTTTGGTCTCCTCCCCCCCCGCCCACCTGAACTGTATTTATATGCTGCATTTATACAAAGACAACTGTTAGTTCACAATTCAGTCACTGTGAATTTAAGAGTTGGCACAGTATAGCAATTCTTTCTACATGTAGCTTTGGTATGAAGAACAACTAGTTAAAACTAGTGCATGATGGAGGGGATCCTGGTAAGAGGAAAAAATGTCTGCAAAACCTATAAGCAGTCATGCATAATTTTTGAGCTGTTCTTATTGTGGGGGGCAGCAGGGGGGCATGGATGGGGAGACGGGACAGCCCTACAGCTCTGATATGATAAAATCTGCAGCTGTGAGAATGCAGAGCTCATTAATCAATTTGCACTAGACCTTAGGGCCAGTGGTAGGGAGCAGGAAAGGAAAGCTGACTACTGGGAAGGGAAATATCAACTCCCATTCTTATCCCCAATATACATAAAACAGCTGAGAAGCTGGTGAATCTACATCCATTTTTCATCCCTCCTTATAATATACCTTTATAAGAAAGGCCCAGTCAGCCCATGAATTTGGACAATCCCTGTTACCAGCAGCTGTATACTCCAGTAAGGCTCAATATATCTCGTGTTAAGATTTTAAGACATTCTCCCCAGAGAAATCATAATTTTTCAACCTGCAGGTAAAGAAGCTTGAAGGTCTGGAAGTGAGCCACCTAAAATCTTATCATTAGCCTCCATCTTTTGTAGAAAAAACTGTGACATGAGATTATGCCAATTCCGAGAATGTACGCATGCACCCATGTTGTCTTATAAGGAATATGATCTAGTGGGATAGAGCTGCATATTTGGGAGGAATAGGACTTCAGCCAACTTTTTTAGTCTGTTTGGTCTCACAAGAATTCATTGAACCAGGGTGGGCATCATTCACCCCATTCTTCTAATTTAACTAGGATTTCTCCAACTTTTATTTGTCATCTTGGTTAAAAATCAAATCTGAAAGCTCTGTGGCTATTTTCTAAACTGTCTTGGGGGAAGAAACCGTGATGCTTCTCCAATAGCCCTCTAAAACCTGTAAAGCAGTGGTACAACCAGCACAGGAAAGGTTAAGATAATTTTAGACTTAAACTTTCAACAAAATAGTGTTCTTTCATGCTGCCAATGAAAAAGCCAAATGATATAGGACCTTGCTGCTTTTGTGTGCTGCATATACAAGGGAACAAAGCGAAAAATTTATATATATAAGATCCAGCCTATGTCCAAGCAATTACTGTCTGCTCAAAATAAAGAAATACCAAAATTTTGTCTCAAAAATTCTTTGGGACAAAAGGGTAATATTACTTACTGGATGTCCATATAACAAGGAAAAATGATAACTTGTGTGCATTCCACCCTCGGGCCCCCCCCCCCCCCCCCCCCCCCCCTTACAACATCATATGGTTACTCAAAAAAAAGACAAAGCATCCAAAAATAATTTTACATCTTCCAGCTACATTTACCTGTGATTATATTTCTTCACTGCTTCCTTAATATCCAAATTAATTTATTATAAAAGAGGATTTACAATTTTATATCCTGTGACTGGCCAATAACATTTGTGTAATCTTCTGTTTAAATGTAGCCACCTTCCCTCTTGCAAACACCACTGCTGACCTTAAAGTCACACAATATTATCTGCTCAGCAAATTACACCAATAGTCTCATTGTATTTTTTAGCACATAAGCTTATCAGGAAAAGTCAGGAAGAGAAAAATTCACCATTCTTTGGAAAAAATATTGATGTAATAAACCAAAGATAGTATTATTAACAAGTCTAAGTTCAAATACAGTTATATTAGCAGCAGGAACCAGAGCTGCTTGTTAGTCCTTTAAACAGTGTCTTATTAAAAGAAGTCTCAGACACTGGTAATTCAGACAAACTTTTCTCCTTGCTCTCTGTTCTCGCTCTTATTTCACCATGAATCCCAGCTTCAGGAACATGAGAACTTGCACAAATTCAACTTCTTAGTATTATGTGTATCACTCACTATTCAAACGTAAAATTTGTATACACAGGGACAAACTAAAGCTGACATTCTTATATTAAAAACAACCACAAAAATTTTCTTTCTCCCCTGCCAGGAGTATGTGCCTCAGTGGTACCTTGCACAAATTAATGGCTGATACAGGCTGTGAGCAAGGCTGGTAAATGAGGTGAGGAAGTGGAAATATAAGTGCCACATGTGTTTTTAATATTTTCACATTCTGAGCAAAAGAAATAAAAATATTCTTATGGATTGCCTTATTTGAGAAGGTCTGTCATGCAAAGAAGTTTTAGCATGGGAAGCTTTGACTCTTACCAAAATGGAAACAACCAACAAGTCAACCCATCTGCCTGGTTTTTGAGTTGACCCTGAGTGGGACAAACAGCAAACCAGGACCTTGTTGCACCACTGCAGGATGTAATCCCATAACAGGTATAAACTGATCCGTGTCTGTTAACACCTAGCAGTCACACCGCAATCTGCATTGTCAGATATATCTTACTGGGAACGATAAGCCCACAGGAAAAAATGGTGAAGACTAATCAAACTGTGGATTGAGCACAAGGAAATTGGAGGAAGGGAGGCCATATTACAGAAATTCACAACTACAGGACTTGGAAGTGTAACACAGTTAGCATTTGACTGTTGCAGCTCATGTTAGACCATACCTAACCTCAATTTAGTTCAAGTACTGAATTTGCACATGTGACAGCAGAATGCTGAGGGCAGATTTGGAGCCGCTGTACAGCACAGAGCTTCCAGAGGAGCCTTTTGCCAAGGAGAAGGAGATGATCTGCCTGCATGATTTGTCACACAGATTCATCCATAACGCTCCCTTAGTCCCAGGTGGAAAGCGTCCCACCACCACCACCTCAGCCTGGAATAATACTTCTGGGTTTCCCAGCTGTCAGATGCTTTGCTACAACCAGCAGATGTCTTCCCCAGGAGAAGGCAGAGCTTTTGAAAAGCTTGGCTGGCAGAGGGAGCTGGCCCACAGGAGTGAGGCAGGGTCTATATATATAGCATCTTTTCTGAAGTACTCTCTGTTATTTTATACCTTCTAGATGTAACTAGCTTTTGACATCAATGACGTGCCTGTCAGGCAATAGCTGTACAGCTCTAGGATGGTGCAGCCATAGGAGTATTATCTCCTTGAGGGGGCGCAGCCCACTGAAAGGAGAATGGGAAATTAGGGCTGAAAGTCAGTCTGTGTGAACTCACATGCGTGGAAGGAAAAAAAAATATTGCTGAATCAGTACAATGTGCCTTTCCATCCCATGCTGCTACCTCCAGCAGCTCCCTCATTAAGACATACATTTTAAACCTAGAAGCCTGTGTTTTCAGCGCTTAAATAGCCAGCCTTCTCCCCAGATTTAATGATTTGGTGTATGTAAACACAGTGCAAAATAGAAATTGTTTTCCATAGAAAAAAATAATAATTTACAACAGTTGCAATTCTTTAACATGTGAAATACACACATAAACACACACTCACAGAGCAGGATATAACTGTTGGTAAATGCGGACTTTATAACAGGTGACCTTTGTAATCTCATATGGAAGATGTGTCCTGGATATTAAGTTGATACTGCACCTAATTTCACCCAGAGTCTCAATTCCATAGTTCAATATTTTTCATTTATTTCAGGTTTTCATGGTTTGTTTGTACAATGCTAGAAAGCTATTTAAGTTATTCTTCATGCTACAGTTCTCATTTTGGTATTCATGAAAAAATTCTATTCCAAACAAACAACAAAACCCCAAAATCCTAATCTGCTTTTTGCCCCTCCAGGGTGTGAAGAGGAAGAACTCTAAAAGGAAGCATTTGCAACTCAGAAAAGCCCACATCTGTAGAAGCACATAAACTGAAAGGAGAAAATATTTTTCATTAAGTCAGGGCAGATCTGTTTTGTATTCTAGCCATTTACATAGAACAGGATTATAGTTTAGCACTAAATAAGTGCTAAAGTAATACTTGGTAAAGTATATTTATCTTCTTAAATATAATCTTATAATCAGATGTAGCAGTGTCTTAAACAAATGCATTCCTCAATAGGTGATGTTATACCATGCAAAGTAGGGGAATCATTTCACAGGAATTTGATACACTGTTAGCGCTTTTATCTTGTTCCTAAGACATAGCATTGTTTGGGCATTAAAAGAATATTAAGTCCAAAGTTGCAAAATGCAGTTTGTCGCCTGTTTCAGTGTTGTTTGTTGTGTTCTTCGTACTTTGATTTACAATCCTCTGTGATAGAGTTGGGAAAAAAAAAAAAGAATAAAACCCCAATGACAGAGCACAGTTTATACTTCTCCTAAGCTACTACACATTTGCTCCTACTACAGGGAGCAAGATAGGTGCAGGCTGATGTTTGCAGTTGGTTCCTTGTACAAAGCCTCAAATGCTCACCATGGCCTACATGGAGTAGCACCAGAAATCTCTTCTAAATTTACCAGGCAAATATACTCAGCGAGGTGATGTTAACTATCTTGCTGGTGATGGTCATCATATCAACAAGCTGCAGAGTACCCAGGATTTTGGATCTGCTAGATGATGATGAATGGCCTGAGGCAGGCCAATGACACTTACAGACAGCTATTGACAGCTGTGAGAACTGAAACTGAGGGGAGAGCGCAGGAGAAAGCACGGAGTTTGAGAACTGAGTGGAACATATTAATACATATGAACAACCACTTTCATCGTAGTGTTGTTACTCTGTGTTACATTCCTGGAGTTACTTTGTATTTTTAAAATCTGAATTTTATCATAACAAGACAGAAATTTGTTAAGCAATATATGGTTGGTTTATTTCACTATTTTTAAATTACTGACACACCTCTTTCCCCCCTCTACCAGTACAGAATGTGGCTGTGCATTTCAGTCTTGATTAGCGTACTATTTTCAATAGGGCTTTCTTCAGATAAACAGGTGAATAGTCACAGGTAAATACAAAACCCACTGCTCTACGAGTTAGTTGGCAACACAGGCTCTCTGTAGAAAAATATTGTAATTTAAGACCTCTATTTTTCTAACACAACCTGGTTTAATTTTAAGCATAGAGCTCTCTCATCAGTGTCAGCAGGATTACTTTTGTGCCTAAAGATATGCAGATGCTTAAGTGTTTGCAGGATTGGCTATTTAGTTAGTAGTTAGCAGTTAATTGATTCCACCCACTAATTAATAAAGGAGGCAACGTTGCATTCCCTATTTCCAAATCCAGTCATGAAGGTTACTCTGTTAAAGGATTAATGAGATTTGTACTGGCAATTCCATATGCTTATTCTTGTTCCAGTGCAATGGTTTCTTCCCAAAAGGAGCTACATCTTAGAGGTAAAGGATAATTTCAGAATCACAATATCTGGAGATTTTGGCAAAGATAGAAAGTCTTGTACTTTTTTCCAGTCGAGAAAGAATCAGTTTTAATTTAAGGAAAAAGCCATTTCTTTAGAAGGGTCAGTGGGAAGATAAACAAGAGATTCTGCCATGTAAACAATGCAACCCTTGTCAAAACTACCCCCATTGACTTCCGAGGATCTCTGTGCAGAGCATCTGCAGTTTGGGCTAAGTATCTAATTCTTTATCAAACAGCACTAACCTGTTTCCCTGCCAGTATCTTCTGGCTGTGAATTCTATAGCTTATAGCTGTGTTCATTTCTCATTCACTTTAATTTTGCAGAGGATTAATTTAATTGACTGTTTCATTAGCCTTATGATACAGGAAAGTACAAAGCTGCCAAAAGGTCATTGCAATATAAAATGCACTTTCACTCAAATAAATAAATATATATATAATAAATACATGAGTATATTCATGCTGTTAAGGAGAGATTTTTTTATCAAGTGCCTGTTCATATAGCATTTAATTTCTTTCTGTCATTCCCTGTGGTTTGCCTGCCTTTATTAACCAATGGAGAAGGAGCGCAATGCTTAGCTGAAATATTCCGAACTGCAGAGCATGGGATGGTGAGCAGCATCTGCTCTCCAGCTTTGAAAGTCTGTATGGAGACTGACTTTACTTGCCGCATAAAGTTCTCATTTGCAGTTGTTCATATCTCAGTAACTAGAAGAGCTAATTGCTTAAAAATTAGGCAGCACTTTCATCAGTCAGTAGCTAAAGAAGTGAGATGTTTCTGAAATGTGTTCATTTGTCTAGGCTACATCAAAGGCATAAACCTAATTTTTTAAAAACCTGATGTGTGTTTAAATTGTATATTGTTCCTCAAATTCTCTTTTCAGATTTAAAATCGCTCAGTGGTTCAAAGGAAATATTCAAAAAACAATTGAAGTATAAAGGGATAAATTAAGATTCTATGTAAAGATTCCCAGTGCTGTTAGCGGGTTTTGAAAAAGCGTACGTTTCAAATGACTTGCTAAACATTCTGTCTGCCAAAAGTAATACAATAATAATTTGCACTGGTGAAATATTTTTCATCAAAGAATCATAGAATGTGCTATAAAGCTGGCAGTAAACTTATTTCGACTGAGAAGAAATTAAGATACAGGGTTTAGGACCAAATATCTGTCCGTGTTGTGATGTTATTCTGTGCCAGGATGGAAGAGTCAGATCCTCTTTATACCTTCGGGAAATGAAGGCTTCCCCTTCTTTCTGATGCTTTGTGTTGGTTGACAGGACATTCTCCTCTTAGTCTAGATGATCTTTAGTTCAGTGTCCACTGTTGCACAGCAAAACATATTCCTAAAGTCACAGTGTATCTATAGTCTTTCTTTTCATTGAAACAAAAATATTTAAGCATTATCTGCACTCATTATCACAGCACAAAAGAGGTCAATGGAAAAGTAAAACTCTGCTCTGCAGCATCCGCAGCCTCCCTGGGAAGGAGTAAGGTTCCTGATCTCTGCAGTCACAAGAGCAAGCCTCACTCCACAGATCTGGAGTATAATCTGTAGGCACCTGATATATAACATGTATAGAGCAAAGAGTGTGACGCAGGCGGGTGCCGGTTAGGAATTGGCAGGTATATGTATGCACGTGAGGTGAGGTCACGTTGGCCCATTCCTCCAGCAGGTGTGTGTTCCTTGAAGCAGCACCCCTACCTTCTCCTTGGCCATACCCCAGGCACTCGTCACCAACCTGCCAGCCAGCTGCCCCTAAGCACCGAGCAAACAAAGGGAAAAGCACACTGCTGCGCACTGCCAAGATGTGCAGTGTGGCTGAGGGAATCTCCAAATGGGAGTTAAAAATCAAGAGTATCGTATCTACCCCCTGATGCTTAACAGAGCTCCACCTGTGTGGAAAAGAGCTCCCACCCCACCGCGGCAGAGCAGGGCAGGCTCCAACGCTGCTTTCTGTAATGAGGTCCAGCAACCAGCAGCAGGGAGATGCCGCATAAGGCTCTGTGGATAGAACTCCTGCCATGTAAAAGAAAATCTATCCCCCCTCCAAGTCTTCCAGAAGAGAAAAACAGTAAAACTTTTGCTTTTATATAAAAAATAGGTTTATTCTGATGAAACTTTGAAGCAAATAAAAAACCTGTCTTGCTTTTGCAAAGATTCCTAGATGCACCTACCTTCATCTGAAGAGTGTGTTAACATAAGAGGTTTGGAGTTTGTGCCTTTAAGTATTTGATCACAAGGAGGGGAGGAACAAGCAACCCTATACAGTGAAATGTAATGTAAATCCAACATTAAGCTCCAATTAACCACTGCTTGAACACCTAAAATTAGGAGCAAAGCCTTGTGTTTAGGAACCTTAATTTGATTTTCAGAGAAAAACACATTGACTGAAAGCTGTGAATATGAAGGGTGACTGAAAATCAAGCCTTTGTTGTTCCCAAAATATATCAGTGGCTTTCTATATAACCCTGAGCTTAGGAAATCTGAATTAAAAGCAACAAATGCAATACACACACATGCACACATACAAAACTCAAACCCCAAATTTCTGCCTGTAATTGGAATATCTAATTTTTACATCACCCGAGTATTCCAGATAAAGATGGCTTTACAACTTTACTGGCATTACAGTATCTTTTTTCCTGTACTCTGTCTATTCAAGTAAAAATTCATCTATTTGCAAATACTGGCCTAATGTGCTTCTTAAATAATGAGAATCTTATAAACAAACTGAAAATGTAATTACAGGCATTACAGGCACAAAAGAGAAATGCAACTACCTCTCCAAATTTCCTGTGCAAAATTAGCAAGACATAGTCTATATACATCTTAATCCTAGGTTGCTTTTTCTTCTGTTGGATATTGTTATTTTTTGACCACTTTTTTGCAAGTCATGAGAATACAGGATTATTTTACCCAGTTGTCTAAAAACTCTGATGCATTACCCATGTGGGAATCCTAGTGGTACTTTGTAATGGAAGGGAAAACAAGAATTAGGAAGAGAAAAATCAATTTAGCCACCGAGCACAAGGGTCACAGCCAAATTAGTTTCAGTACTGATGGCAAGGTGCTATGATTTGAAAGGGAAACCTGATAAAGTAAGAAAGAGGTAATAGTCAGCAATGTTTTAAATCATCTGGAAATAACATGGGCCATGACACAGCACCATGGCATTGCACAAGCACTACAGGTGCTCTGTTTTTCTATCACAGCTTCACATTTCTTTCAGAAAATAGGTAGACCAAATGTTTAAAGACCTGAGTGCAAGGAAAATATGTCATGCAGCAAGACCTCTGCCAACTTTGTGTTTCATAGCAGTACCAGAGCAGAGGACGTGATCTGAGATAGAGCAGAATGAGAGAAGAGGCCAAAGAAAGAACATGACCATGGCAATGAGACATCATTTATTCATACTTTTACTGCCAGGAGTAAATAAAGTTATGCTTGTAATTATTGCAGCATATGCGGAACTAGAAGGAAAACTGCTGAAGGTTTATTGTCCAAATAGCACTTAAAGGTAGTTAATTTATACATAGACACACTAAAGAAACAGTACGCATTATCACTGCTGTCCACTCTAACACATTCCATCTTCAGCCAGATTTAATTTAACAAGAAGAGCCTCAATCTGCCACTGCTGCAGTCTCTCCCTTCTGCACTTCACAGCTTCTTTTATGTGTCTGGAGAGAGAAGGAGGCACTGTAATTAGCTGCTGATATTAACAGGCTTTCTTTGGCTTTATGAAGTTGGAAATAAATGGTCACATTACTGAGCAGACTGCTGGATGCTTGTTGTATTTTGTTTTAAAGAGTTATTTAAACTGGGCATGAGAGCTGTTGTTTCTGTGCTGCTTGCACAGAGTTGCTTCATGCCTTCACGTAATGGAGTTTTTCATTCTGTGTCAAAGCAAAGTGGGGTCCCAGTTCTGTTTTGTTAACAGTATTGCTCCAGCCAAGGAGATTATAATCTCTAACATGAGAATATGAGGACCAGACAGCACAGCAGCACAGAGATGTGTACAGATATCTTCTTCAGGAATGTAAACATCTGAGTCTTAAACATCCACCCCCCCATTATTTTGCCTAGTACAAAATCAGATAAAGAAAGCAGGATATTCTCAGAAGTGTGAGGTGGCAGTTTCATAAAATTGCCATATTGTCACTGCTTTTCACAGTACTCGTAGGAACTTCATTTTCTCCAACCGCTATCTCCAAGTTGGTTGAAATCGGCCAGAGGGCTAAAAAAATTATTGGACAGGTCAGAAATACAGGGAAAGTTGCCAGAGGAATGAGTTTAATGGTGGAGAACTCACTTTAATGCTCAAAACAGTGCAGAGAGCAGCACATGTGGCTGAGTTACAAAAGCTTCAGCAGCCAGAGGCTCACATCAAGGACAGATTTCTGTTAGATGGGCAGAACAGTCAAAGAAGAAGCTCCATTGAAGACAAAATTCCTCCTTTACCCATACAATGTCAGTCAGCTTTTCCTGAAGCTTCATGAAGCACCTGCCAATGCTCCCTTCACAATTGCACCAGCATATTTTCCATGAAGGTTTTTTCTCTTTTCCTCTCCACAGTTTTTGTTTAAAGAGGTAGAACTGCTATGATTTAAGCCACAGGAAATGTTTCTATAACATTAAATGAAAAACAAATCTTTCCTAACTGTTGGCTATCTCATTTACATAATGGATGATTTCTGTATTTCAGTGCAGACCCTGGCAGAGATCAGGAGAGAGATATTAGCACTCCTTCTAAAACATACATTTGCACTAATGTTTGCTTATACTAAGTACCTGGGGAAGCTCCTTCAGAGATTTGTTGAGCAATAAGCACTGTAACCTTTCAGGCTAAGTCTCTGCAGTGGGAACCTTAGGGACAATATTAACTGACTTAATGGATTCTTGCATTTGCTATAACATATATGCTTCTCTAACCCGCTTTCACTCTTCCACAAATTAAACTCAAACTCTCTTTTTAATGTTTAAGTTTTCTCTCTTGTTCATACTGCAGGTATTTTATCCTGCCATCTACTCATTTTAAGCCCTCAATAAGCAATACTTAACGGAACAGCTTCCACTGCAAACTCTCGTAAAGCCGCAAACTCTCCGGGCAGCGCTGCCTCCTTCTGCCAGCCCATCGGGGAAATCTCCCCATATCCCTGCTTGCCTGTGGTTTGTGGAGGTGGGAGTGGCAGCAAAAACCCGAGTTTTCTACAAGCGTAGAGTAACACTATCTACAGAAGTTTTTAATAGACTGAGTCTCCGTACATCCCTGCTTTTTCAATAAATGATAGACATCTTTTGAAACCCCAATTTTTATCCTTAGTTATACGGCAGTATTTCAACTGATAATATCATCTCCCCTTTCTTAAGCATATTTTCTGCGCTAGAATGAAGAACAAGTTTAAAATTGAAGATCCTTATTTTACATAATTATATGTAAAGGCAGGAAATGTATTTCTATCATTTATTGAAGCTTTTTACAAGAATTCATTCCTGAATTCTGAAGGAAAGTACATTTTATATGTATAGAAAATACCAGCAGTAGCAGTCAAGAATAGCTATGGTAACAAGTCTAAGAGATTTTGACTCATATCATAGTCAGTGAATAAAATCCCTTTATGTGAAATATCCCTGAAGACTTTTTCTGAACAAAATTATACAACTGTTTTTCCCAGAGTGTGATGGTGTATCACACCGCTGACAAGGCCTAGGAAACTGGTACACTGCTGAGGGCTCTTTTCACAACACATGCTTAGCAATGTGGATGCACACAGGGTCTCAATTCACTGCATGGCTAGAAAAAGGTTTTGCTTTTTTTAAAGGAAATTCGTTTTCTGAATAATCTTACTATTGAAATTACAGGTGAAATCTTGAAAAGGAGATTAAAAAGGCCACAGAAAGTGCCTTTGGAAAGAAAGTTGCTTTTAAAGTGGCATCAAAAATTGAATAGTATGTTTATTTTACATGCAAGATGAAGAGTAGGGATCCTCATTATTGCAATATCAGTGAATTTTGACAGGTTTGTTCGTGTTCTCAAATCATTGCCATAATTCAGAATTATAAGAAAAAAAAGTTTTACTTGATATTATTGACAGTTTGCACTTCAAGGTCATCTACTCTAAAGTTCAAGAGGGATGCAATCCATTGTTCAAATGTCTATGAAAATTATTACTGTTAGCCAATGAAGAATTTTCTAACAGTATGATGGCAGGTTTTTAACATCAGTCTATTTACAAATAGTTTCATTTGAAGTTAAAAAACCTGTTTATTACATCCAGAGAAAAAAACTGTTTGTTACATCCAGATAATGTCTCTAAGAGTGAAAATTTGTGGTTTTTTCTGACCAGAGTGCATGTGCTTCACTGGAGATTTAAATGTCTGAAAACAGGTTACTTTGACTTTTGTTAGGTTTCATTGGTGACTGACGCCTGAAGTAATGACAGCCTAACACAGACATGGCTTTGCCTCTGTTCACTTGACATTCTCCTGACTTACTTGCTTGGGGATTTGCAACTTTAACCACTCAAGTCTCTGTAACAAAGTTGTCTTAAAAAAGAAATCAGCATCATCACATCCTGTACTTCCTATTAAATGTCAGAAAATGAGAACTTGCCAGGAATGAAAGTTTTTACCCAAGGCTTGCTTTTAGCAGGAGATGTAGCAACACTGTGACTGTTTTATTTAACCTGCATTTAGAAAGCCATAATGCATTTTGGATGCTCCTGTTATATGTGCTGTGATATGAGTAGCCTGGGAGGCAAGTAGTCAGATACATTCTGAGTTTTCTGTTGCTTAACAGAGGAACTGTCATAGTATGTCACCTGAAAAATACATCTCTATGTCCTGTTTCTGACCATGACTGGCAAATAATTCTTTTCTGAGGAAGAGAAGCCTTCATTTGGTCCTGGTTCCTAGTCCAACAGAGATCACTGTCAGGTGAGCTCATAAGGTCATACCAGCAAGTAGTGGAGAAAGAGAAATATTGTCCAGCCAGATACCTCTAGACTGCATTTTGAATGCATCATCAATACTTTCAATTTTCACAGCTTTGTGATCATCTAAACACCAAAAGGCAAGGCATCTTATCACCAAAAAGGTTAAAAAAATCTTCGTTAGGTAGATATTATTTTACTTTAATTCTACAGTCTTCCATTGGAAACATGGGTCAGTGGAAATTCATTGCACTTCTCTAGTCCCTTTTGTAGCAAAAAGAAAATCTGCTTACTTATGTTCTCTGCACCAGACTGCAGCCTTCTTCTACCTCCTCTGGTGGACATTTTGATATTCTGGCTGAACATTTTTCTGTATCTTTGTGCTTACAGATTCCCTCAGAAAATCAAAGGACTTCTCTCCTTCATCTCCTTCAAACTGTAGCCATGAGGAAGGAACTTAATGGGGTGGTTTCAGTCTAATTCTGGTCCTCAGTATTATCACACCTCTTTGCATAGCTCTGTTGGGTGGCACCCACAGGATCCTCAGATGCTCTCAGGGACTGCTGCGCAGCCAGGGATACTCTGCTCAATGTCCTTACTGGTTCTTTCTTCTGAACCTCCCTTCTGTCTTTTTCTACACTTGTTGTGCATATTTGTATCAATTTTCATCAGTTTTGAGCCCCATCCCCTTTTCAAAAGCTCTTTGTTATTTAGAAGGATTTACTCTAACTCTTTCTATATATTTTCCAATAAAGATGCTTAGAAGAAGAGTATCAGAACTGGCCGGACACACAGCAACACCTTCTCATCCTTGCTCCCACCAGCCTGAGTCTTGAATGGATCCTGAGCTAACATTACGCTTCATCACTCTGCTTCCACCTCAGTTACAAAGGTGAACAATATACAAACTGCCTTTGAATTCCAGGAAAAAAAGCCCAACAATCACAACACAAAACATCCAACTGTATAGAGAATTTCACGTACGTTGTTGTATCAACACGCAGATACGTCTACATTTCTTTAAAACTCAACAACACATGATTGTTCCGGATGATGGTTACTAGCCTCATTAAAACTTGGGGAGATCAAAATCTCTTAAAAAGATCTCTGGGAAATTCTGTCTTTGAAGCTACCGTTTATCACTTTGTCCCAACAGCCTGCTGCCCTAGACTGTTGCTCAGTTTGCTTATGTATAGATTCAGATACATCTCCAGACCTGCTATGGTGTGGGGTTTGTGTTTTTTTTTTTTTGTTTGTTTGTGGTTTTTTTTTTTTTTTCCTAGATGGACAGAGCCACACAGAGATAGATACATTCTGCAAAGTCACGAAGACCTGATAGGACAAGCTGATAATACCTCAGTTCAGCCACAGGAACTATAAATGCCTCATATTTGGGCAGTTTAAGAAGATGTGTTCCCTATTTGATCATCCCCTTTCCTTTATCTTCCCAAAACAAGAGCACAATGAATTAATTTCACCTGCCAGTTAAAAGTTGCTTCCATCTAAGTGCTGAGGAGTCTTGCCAGAAAGCAACATTTAGTACAATGTAGGACAGCCTGACTGGCTTACGTGACAGAAAAGTAAGCCATGAAACATATATTTCTGTTCCATCCTGCAGTCTTCTAATTACTGCATCCAACGAAAGGACAAAAAGACTGTGTGATTAGCAAAGGGTGGAGCAGCCCCTTTTGGCAGCAGTATATCTCAGATGTAAAATGAAACTACACACCAAATTTACACATATGCATTTCAGTGAGCAGAGCTGTACTTGTGTAATAGATGACAGTATTTGATGTTAGCTCCTCACATGCATCACACAGTGAAAATCATGTTCTATTTTTTGGCATTACAGACATACAGTATAAAGCCTCCTATTCAAATCATCGATCAAGTTATAGCCATAAATAAAACTATGAGTTCAAAGTAAAGAGGAATTTGACCCAGTGATGGACTTTGTCTGGGAGACAGTTTTATCACATAGAATTTGATCATGCCAAACCCTCAACAGTAAAATAAGTAGTTTAAATTTATCACTCAGTATTAAGAAACAATCTGGATTTCACTATTCTTCACGCACAAGTTTTCTTTGCCTCTACAGAGCTACACATTTGAGTTAAATGTCAGTGAAAATCACCAGTACAAATATAAAATGTGTCAGTGTGAATCATATCACTAAATTTATGTAGCAATTGACACTGGCACAAGCTTGATCTCATTCTTGTATGACCCAGTCTATTTTGGGCAGTCATTTCTTCCACCTAGTTTCCTGAGAATTATGCACGTATTTACTCCTCTAACTGTCACCTTTAAAGCTTCTGGGATTCTTTGGCCAATTTCAGCCAAAGCTAATGGGCAGAAATTTCAAAGATATTCATACCTACATATTTTATGCAAAAAGGTGGCCACTACAGATCAAAGACCTTATCATTATGTTTGCAAGGGAAAGGCAGCAATATGAGCCCTTTATTACACAACAGAATATATTTGTGACCGTAAGTCACAGACCCACAGGAAGTCAGATTTTTACTGTTTGATGTGTTTGCACAATGTTTCAAAACCAATAAGGATTACCTGTGTCACACAGTAGGCTCCTATATTGAAATTCCAGCACTGCATTTCATTTTTACAAGCCTTTATTAAAGGTTCCTATAGATTCTTCATTTATAATTATCACATAGAAGAAAAAGTTAGATGCCTGTATTATAAAACTACTTTTATTTTTTAATAAAAGTCTGATTATCTTGTTAAATGCCTATTCATACATTCAATTGAAAATAATAATATTGAATCCTTGTTTTCAAAATACCTTTTAATTAAAGCAACCAATCCAATACAATTTGTTCTGCTGCTTACAAACTTATTTCTGTATGTGTCTTTCCAACCCATTTTAAGTAGGGAAAATGTATAGGGTGGCAGGAAAGATAAAGGCCAGATTCTGATTTTAAAGAAACACATCCAAGTTTGTCTAAGGAAAGGATTGGTTGAGATTGTCGTACTTTTTAAGGCAACATTATGGACCGTATGTATTGGGTTGTTTATAAAATCCATTTCTATTAGGCAGGAGTTCATTGGAGTCTGAGATAGCTAAAATCAAATTAAATGCGTTTAACTGACCTTGCCAGTCTTCAAGATTACAGACTGGTTTGTGTTTGTTCTGACACACAGATGTCCAGATTTTGAGTAGAAATCATTCCTATTTCCAGGCCATAAAATCCTCCACTAGAAAGAAAATTCACCCATTTAAAAAGGGTGAATTAATAGTGGTCAAAGAATATCATAACCTAGTGAATCACTTTCTTTTTTAATTCTACTCAGCCTCCCATGAGTTTTCTGACTTTTTCAGGGTTGCCCAACTCTGGAGACTTCTTTAATGAATGGTTTTAAGACTTCTGTATTTATCTCACTATTTGGAGGTGAGATTATCGCATCATGCAGTTCTGTTTCCAGAAATATCTGTTTTCTGATATATAAAGAATGGAAGTATTAGCAGTGATTTAATACAGAGAAGAAACTATGAAGCATCTGACATCAGGTCCAAATCCCATGATATGGTATAAATTATGAAATGCATCCAGTTACATTTTAATGGGAAAGACTTTCATTGAAGGAACAGGCTGAGAGAAGAGCAGTTAATGCGTCATTTCTACCAGTTAATACCTCAGCATTACAGATCTGTCTCAGAGGAAGAAGCTAGGTGAAAGACTCAATATATTGAGATTTTTAAGCAAAAACAGTTCCGGAGCCCAAGATGTCTCATATACAACAAAAGCACTATCCTGAGTCAAAGTCCACTGAAGACCACTTAGTTTCCCAGGCATTTGATTAGATTAAAGGCATATGTGCAGCGCTATTTACTGCTGGGCATTTGCTCATCTCTTAATGGAAACAGAAAGGCGAATTCCTGTAGGAGACATGGGAGTTTATACAGCTACTTAATTGGAGCCTTGTGGCCTTCTCATATGGGCCTGATGCACAGAAGTGGAGTCAGAGTTTCATCTCTTCCCTGATGCTGAGCACTCAAAAGGCACATGACAGGAGTAGGCTTTGTCAGGAGCTGGTGGGTGTTGAGCTGTTGCCTGAACCTAACAGGGACTGAACAGGCAAAAACTTGTTGCATGTTACACAAGATCATCATTGAATTGCACTTGGCAATACACATGAATAACATTGCCTGCATTTAGCCACAAGCAGACACTTTTGCAGAAGGCCTTGTCCTTAAATAACAAAGACTAAAGCATTATTTTCCACAGTAAAAGATACTATAGTTCTGCAAGATCCCAGTGCTTTAATATTTAATCAAGGAAACGTTTCTGACTTCAGTGTGGTTCCTTTGTACAAAAACATACAAGTAAATACGAATAACTGCAGAATGGGATGCCAAATTAGCAGAAGCTGGCTCTTTCACTGAAACACAGAGCAATGATCTCAAGATGCTGTTGGTAAGAAGGGCTGACATTAGCTATGTGACTACTTGTGTATGTATTTCCACGCAACCTATATATTTATTTAGATTCTTTCCATTAATATCAAGAGATTGCTTAGCAACGCACAACCATGCCATCCTGTAGGACAAGTAGTAATATTTATGACGGTGAAGAGAGGAAACAGTGCATAATAAAGTGTCATAACTGCTTTAAAAAAAAAAAAAAACCAACAAAGAATAAAAAGCCTAGATTAATTTTTCACTCATGTTTGCTGTGTAAGCATAATGGTCCAAACCCAATAAGCACTACATATGTCATGTTCTGGATCTCTATAATGAAATTTTTCTATTGCGTTTAGTTGTCCCGCATCTTTATAGATGGCCAGGCTGGATGTTCATGTGAGAATCATACTACACTGCATTAGGAAACTACCTTACACTTTAAACAAAATCTTGTTATGTAGCTTAACTCCCCTTCCTATTTCCAAATGCAATTTCCAAATGCAATAATATTGAACACTTCTGAAGTAAACAGTCTTTTGTTTAAGTAACCCAAGCCAACTTGTCTCCATTTTATCACTGAACTATAAATGTTCTTTTCCTCAGTTGTTTATTTAGTGCAAGGATGGACTTCATCCAACAAGAACCTGTTCAGTTTGGTATTAGAGTTGAGAGAAGTCTTTCATAATCTCGTAGCTCAACACCACTGAGACCATCCTCACTAAAGAACTAGCACCTCATGTGCCTTCATTACACAACAGCTGGCATTTCTGCATGACACACAGAGCTACATTTAATAAGACCAGGAAAAAAGTAGAAAGTTAATGTAATTTATGTTTAGAGACCGGAAATAAATTTATTTGACTTCTGTAATCCCTGTACTATGCAGTGGCACTCTGTTTCTGGCATTCTCTAAAACAATTCTGGAAGAAAGGTTTTCTTTGAAGACTTAAGGGATGTAAATAGATTTTTCAGCTTAAAAACAAACCAACAAACAAATATACTAAGCAGCAAATCTATATACTAGTTCCCTGTCTGCAACACCCCCAGCAGTTCTAAGAGCAAAATAAATCCCTATGGCATTACTGTTTCTTTACAATATGTTTTGATTTTGTTTTAAAACAGCATCTTGCTGTTTTTTCCTATACTGGCTACCACAAGCACTGTTTTCAGTAAATGTTTTCCTTAAGAGTAATAAGAGACGTTGTCCCATTTGGGCTTAGCCTCCCTCAGAGCAAACACTGTTCTGGTGCCAGGTCTGTGGGGAGGAATCAAACAACATTAACTGTCTGGAATAAGTCGTACAACAGCCCTGCAACCGAACTTGCCTTTTTTCCCCAAGGAACAAAAACATTTATAAACTCCTCACAAGATGTACAAGCTAGCAATCTCTTTGATTAAACAAGCCACATCCATTGGTGATGTGCTTAGGGAAACTGCATTCAGATATAAAAGAAGCAAATGGAACTATAAATTATCTACCCTTGTATTTACTTAGGAACTTTAATTTTACTAAGTGTACCATGTTATCTAGAAATAGCAATCCAAGGGCAGAGTATGCTCTACATTTTTAAGAGAAGCGTCTTCTGGATTTTATTCAGTTAGTCCACTTCAAATTCAAATCTGCAGATAGTATCGTTTTGCTTTATGGCTTTTCACCAGATGCAAACCTGACTTCACCCTTGAAACTTCCCTTTTTTTCCTTTTGCAGATAGTGCCTTTCCTTACCCAGACTTTTCCCACTTAAATTTGATGGAGCTCTTTGCTCACTCACTCATCCTGTCCAGTTCCCGGTATCACTTCAAGCATTTCACATGATTTCTCAGCACTTGTTAGTATAGAGCCTTGTTGGCTTCAGCTTTTATTTCTTGCTGGGTTCGTGCTTGAAGCCTACCTTGCTCCCATCATCCAGTGAATTGAAAGTCTCTGCTCTTCCGTCTTTAACAGTGAAACGGGTATTTTATTCTTTTCAACAACGTCTTCCATATAATTTCATTCTCCAACTTTGTAGAATTTCACAACCCTGAGTGTAATTATTACTTTGTCATTTCATCAGCAGAACATTAAATGATGGGGAACTTTTCTTTTTTTGACAACCTTTACCTTAACCTTCAATGACTCTATTAGAAGGCAATGATCATTGCTACAGAATTTTTAGCACATATTTTCATATCTTATGCTGACTTCCAACTTTTCCTTTTCACCTTAACTTGAGTTAAAGTTCTATATATGAATTTATGGCAACCTGTAACTAAATGAGGGTAAATAGACAGTTCATGTTTTAAATCTGTACCTTTCCTATGTAAAGGAATTTCATGTAGATTTCAATCAGAGATGTTTCTGTTCAGGAGATGAGATTTTAATGGAAATGTTCTATATAGACTTTCATTAGGTATTTTAAAATTGCCCAATGAGATTGATTAAAACTTAATATTGGTACGAGTGACCTGGGCAAACACAGGCATGTACGTATGCATCCCTGGAATCTTTTCATTATGGAGATTTTAATTAATTAAATCAGCTTAAGCAATGTGCTTTTAAATAGAATTTCTCATAGTTCTCCCTCTTCTAGTAAGAAAGTTTCTTTGCCTCAGTCATTGCACTGTTGCACTGAATAGATCATCTCCATCTTCAGGTTCTTCACTTATCCACATTAATCAGATATGTTTTATTTTTACAGAAATAAATTCCTCCTGATAATGCTATCACAAACACTTCTGCTTAGTACAGAAATAAGAAACTTGCCAGTATTGGTGAGTCAGATCTTGTACGTACTACAAGTGACAGAGATGGGCTCTAGGACTCAAGGACACAATTTAGAGTGAAACTTTCCTCATTTAGAGGTGTTTGGAAGGAGACCTGTATTTGTGGCCTTTGGGTAGAAGGTGAGGTGGACAACAAGTTTGATTTTCACTGATCTTTACTGAAGTCTACAATAGTTGTACTGATGGTATTTCAGTCATGGGGAGAATGGTTCTCTATTTTCATTTCAAGTTCAGATTTGGATTTTTAAAGCTTGGACAATATAAAAAAGGAAAAGTTCATTCAAGGGAAAAGAGGAGGATAGGGTAATCAGAATATATGGTAACCTATGCAGACTTTTCAAGGTGCCAGAAAGGATATTAATTATTTTAATTTTTAAAACCCACACCTCTTTTCATTTTAGAGATTAATTCAACATGTGAAACCACCATCAAGGAATTCTTTTTTTTTTTCCCAAAATAGATAAAATAAAAAAGATAAATGAAATCACAAGCTTTTGCATTGCCAGATGCTCTGATTAGATGCATTCCCTTCTATGTAGTAACCAAGTGTGACATTAAACCCTTCAGCATAGATCTAATGTTACTGATAATTCCCAGGTTTTCAATTCTCAGTATTCCTTTTATGCCACCATTCACGAAGGGGAGGATGTGCATAACAGCTGTTTTTTGCTCCCACCTCCTTCAGGAAGCCTCCTGGTGCTTTGTCATCTCCTTGCTGTGCTCTCTGCCTTCTACCTCCGTGGTCCTGGGGAAGCAAGCCATGGTCGTGGGGATGCTCCTCAGATACACCTGGGAGACCATGTGGAAGGAGTAGATGTCACTTGTCCCTGCCTTTGGTACCAAGGGAAGTTATATTCTCCCTTGCAGAGCTCCTTACAGACAGCTGGGCAAAACTAATTTTGCATCTCACAGGGGCAGTCTTCTCTCCCTTTGGGAAATGAGAAAATGGGAAATTCTGTAGTCAGTGTTCACATGTAGATATTAACAGTTTGAGTTGTTACAGGGTTTTTTTTAAGATTTCCAAACCTTGGATGATTAGCCCATCTTTAACTAGAGAAAGTAAAAACCTGAGTCTTTAAATGAAATAGTAGTTATGGTGGTACAGCATGGAATCTTCCTGTAGTAAACAAAACCTGACTGTGACAAAACCAATTGTCAGAGCCTGAGGTCCACAATTTTCACTCAAGCCACGGGGGGTTTGGTGGGTTGTTCTTGGGTTTGTTGTTGTTGTTTGTTTTCCCTCTAATTAAAAAAAAAAAAACCTTCAGATTTTTCTAGCGAGAAAAAACATAATCAAGAAAACTAAATGGTTTTTTGAATTTGCCTAAATGTTAAATGTTTATGAAAAATTTAAAAAAGCTTTCTATTCAGTAATAAGAAATTGAAAATAGAGTATCCCTTAGCTCTGACTTTTATGCATACTTTACGTTTTTAAGGAAACACTCAATTTTAAAAATGAAATAAATATTGCTTGAATCTCTGCTAGGTAACAGCCACCCTTGGTGATTAGGATTCTATTCACTGTTGCCTTTATGCAGGTATTGTAATTATAGCTTGCAAACGGAGAGCACAAGATAATCATTATCTGCACATGTTTACAAGTTAAAAGAAATGCTGAAATCTATTTTATTGCTCCTTACTGAAAGTGTGAATAATCTTACACATTTGGTGTCCAACTGTATTATAGTAATACTTGGTGTTGCTGCACAGCCACCTATCCAAACTTATTCTTGTGCAATTTCTTGCAAAATCAGAAGATTCTCCTAAACATGTAGGTAACAAAAAGCCATGCTATAGATTGTTACAGGTTTTTCTATACACGGTTCTGCTTGGCTTTGAAGCGGAGGCAAATCCTAAGAGTTCTAGCTGGTGTTTTCAAATACGTGTAATTTGAAGCATGGGTCTACTTAACGTACGGTGGTTGACAGAAAGAAAATTCTCTAGAAATGCCATCGAGTTGTTGCCCATGTCTAGTATTGTTTTCTGACAAAAATCCTAAAACCCCTCATATGTTTGAGCTTAGGCATTGATTACAGCTGTCAGAATCCTACAAGAAGATGCTATTTTACTAACTTTTGAAACAATAAAAAATGTATCTTTTTAACTAACATATTGGCAAAATAATATGTGAGCAGGACAGTCTCCTCCAAAAGCAGCTCCTAATTCTGTTTGCTGAATGCCTGTCCTGCGATAAAACTGGAGGGGAACAGAGAGATAGCCAGGTGATTGTTTCCCACCGACCCCTGCTCCCCCAAAAGTCAGGAAGTCCTGATACTCCCAAACAGAACATTTGTGCTAAAAGTGGCAGTCAGTAATGTCACAACACATTTAGACCTCTAATTTTAATGCCATAAAGTGACAATTCCAAGGGCTACTCATCCATCATTGTTCCCCACAGAAACAGGCTCAAACAGTAAGCTGCTAACACACTTTCTCAGCTGCAAAGCCACCTGTTTTCTGGAAGGATGTGTTTGTGTGTGAGTCAATTTCTTTTTCAGAGGCATATGAACATATGGCTACCTAAATCAACCTCAGAGACGATATATTCTGCAGCTCTGTTTATCTCACCTGTACATTTGAGCAAGGGCTGCATTCCACAATGAGCTGAGGTGTCAGGGGCAAATTCACCTCAAGGAGATTTGCTGTCTTCAGAAGTGAATATTGAGTTGATCCAAGGTAAGTAAAACTTCATCGTCGTGTTTGGCTGATACAGTTGGAAACTGGCAAATTTTTAGTATCTCCAAGGCTGTTACAAATGTGCAGTCGGTAGACTGCAGCTATTTTCATGGACCTTTTGCGGAGACCTTTACAGATAGCTTTTGGAAAGGAAGGCACTTACCACCATTAGATAGCAGTCTTAATGCTTTGGGAAATACTTTCAACTAATGTTCCCGCTGGCAAATTGACTATCCATTTCTTCTCAAAGATGTCTAAGATGTAAATGGTCTTTTTCAGAGTACGGAGGTTGTGCATTGAAACCTGCTGTTCAACAATCCCAGCTGCATGCATGTTATTATCCCAGCACTGATTACAAGATCCCATTGACCACAAGCTGCCTGTCTGCCTGTCTAGATGGTGTGATTAGTGTATAATCAATCTTTAATCCAATCAGAAAACTCTCTGCCTGCGACTGATAAAGGTCTCGGCAGGGTACTGATGAGGCTAGAGCCTTGGTATCTCTAAAGGGACACCTGCAGCATGTGAGGTGCAGAAGCTAAGCAGGCTGATCTAAGAGAAAGGAATTAAGGTGGTCTGTAAAATATCTGATAAGCAACATTCAAACAGAACAAATGGGGTAACCAAAGTGTGGGGCTCAACAGCCTCACAGACCCTGAAACACTGCTGTTCGAAATCCTAGCACATGGAGAGGATCACATTTTAGCTCAGGAAGATTGTTCAAGACATAACATTTAGTTTCTGCTTCCTAAAGAAGTAGCCAACAAAATAATTTATCTGATTGTATTATTTCCTCCAATACGTTAATTCTTCTGTACTACTCCAGCTTTGTACTTCATTGTCTGTATGTCTTCACAGGATTCTGGAATGAAATATGACTGTGACTTTCCAAATCATAGTGCCAAGAAATAATTGCCTGTTCTTTGCCTCTTCTTTTTTAATTTCTAGACCCAAATTTAATTTTTTCCCCACTTTTTATCTCACTATTCTTTCCTAATTCTGCAGATGGGATACTTATAATTACAGCTCATATTAAAGCTGTTAAAAAATAGCACATTATTATGTGATAAACCTACGTGCTTTATATTAATCCCCATTGCTCTGCTTCAGGGCAAACAGTTTCTCATAACTTCCTTCCTATGATATGACCTGTTTCTATTACATTAACATTAAAAATTAAGAGAGAATCCTGACTCACAACCTTATTGAAAGCTAAAAAACTTCTAATGTACCTCTTTTGTAACCTTATAAGCATCTCTTAACTGTTTAAATGGAAACCATTATTTTTATCAATTGTATAATTATTTTAAACACAGTTCTATGAATTACCTTAATTCCTATAAATACAGATAATTTCCACACACCCCATGGATTTACTATTCTTTGTAACTTCTGGATGAGCTGCACTCCTACTTTCAAGCTCTCCAGGGTATGTGGCAGCCATCTGAGGTACCTGCAGCAAAGCTTACATTTATCTATATTCACAATAAGCTTAAGATCAAAAGAAACGTAATTATTCTGTCTACAAAGTCTTTTTTTTTTCTAAATGACCATTTCAGATTTAATAATTTCTCAGATTTCAAAGTCTCTCTCTAATCAGTAAACAATGAACACCATCATAGTGAAATAATCTAATTGTCACAGCTCAGACTTTCAAATAAATCTTTCAAGACTACTCTAAACTTGACAATTTAGGTAAAACCTGTTGTTACAATGTTAATATGGCCATAGCACCTATAAAATTCACAACGATCAAGTACGTACAAGTATTTGAAACATGCACTTTGGAGTCAGTATGGACTACTGTAACCAGTCTTATATCATGCTCAGGGCATAGTTTTAAGATTCACTGTGAACTAAAATAGCTTATACCCCATAGGACTGATTGTGCCTTTAAAGATATATGGAAAATATCTGCTCTTTATAGAATATGACCTTCATAACTCAATTTATGGGTCATTCCCTCACTTGTGGGATTTTTTCAATATCATAATTGTAAAAAGAGAAAGAAAGGAAGGAAAAATGTTCACTTATTCATTTTGCAGGGCCTTTTTATTAAAAGCAGAAATAACATTAGATGAAAATCATTTTGCTGATAATTTTAATGAAATATGGAGTGCTTTGAATATATTTTATTGCAGGCAATATAGAAAAAAGGCATTGGCTGCTTAATGTGTCATTTAATGAATGGATTCCACATCGCTTTACTTTGCTACATTTGGAAGTGAGGGCCATGCAAAGATAAAGGGAGTGCTTTCAAAAGAGGGCTTCTTCCAACATTTTTAAATTACACTTCACCTAATGGAAAGTGTGAAGTATAATGCAGCAGAAATGAGGCTGAACCAAAACACTGGAGCTAAATACCTTAACAAATCTCACTGAATTTCATTCTGTAAGCCCATCTCTACTATGGAAAAAACCCTGATGTAGGTTGCTGAAGGTCAAGCTGCTGTCAGAAGAATCCCACAAAACCAGAAATCTCATCTAATTTGCAATAAGCTAACACTGCAGTTGGTTGGTTAGCCCAGCTGAAGGTGAGGAACCAGGGTGGAAGCTCTGCCTGCAGGAATACAAGAGTCATTACAGGGAAGGCTGGTAGGCCTCATTTATTTACATCTTTTCCCCTTCTGATGTCAGCTCACAGAAAACCAAATTGAATTGCCAAACCTATAGAAATACACTCTAGTGGCCTATGTTTTTTAACAGACACAGTTCTAACCTAGCAAGTTTCCCATTCTTAACCCCAAACTACCTTAGACTTTCTCTGTTAACAGGTACCAGCTGTCACCACAGGCTTTTTTCCCTGTTAGAGGCAGATTCATTAGCTGTGTCTGAAATGAATGAAGCACAAATGGTAGCTGGCCTTGAGACCAGCTAGCACTGGCTGGTCAGGTCTGCACGCTGTAGCACCTGCCCCTGGGTCCGTCCCTTCAGAGCCCAGTGTCCTCTGTGCATGCTGTCCTTCGAGCTGCCTAGTAGTGCTGAAAGGGGCCATTCTCTGACTCAAAGATACAAAGATATTGTTACTTAAGAAATAAGTGGTCTGGGACACAGATCTTAGGTTTATTCCCTGATGCTTTTGTTTAGCAGTGTGGGCATAGTTATTGGTCCATTGAAAGCAGCCCTCCACAGCTACAAGCACAGGCTTTTAAACTAGCAGAGAAAAATTGCTGGAATCCATCAAATAGCATGCAATAGGAAATTTTATCATGCTATTATAAGCAAGCATTAAACTGGGCATAATACCCTGTTAGATTAGAGACGAGTCTATATGAATAAACAAGGTTTAAAGAAGGTCAGAAGATGGCACTTTAAATGAAAGCTATTCTTTACACACTGCAAAAACTTCCATATCAAGCATGAAGAGGTTTCCACATGTATTTTTTGGTCATGAACACAGACATACAGGAAGAAGGCAAGATCTATCCCAGAAACTCAGCATGGGTTAGGGAAGTAGCATTTCAATCCCAAGATACCATGTCTATGAATTTGGACACAACGTAAATGGATGCAGCACTGTGTGCTCTTGCCACAATCCTAATTGCAAGAACAGTGATAGGCTTGTGAGCAAAGGCATGTTGGAGGTCTTGGGGGGTGTGACTGCAAAATCAAGGACTGAAAACTTCACCATTTCTCTTACATCACTGTACCTGGCATGGTTGTCCACAAGAGAAATGATAAACTGGAAAGAGGAAAATGGAACCAGCAAAACACACCTGGTCATGTAGATAATTCTTACCTTTCCCATTTTTACTAAAAAGTATTTTGTGTATCCAAGGACTTAAGGTGGAAGTGAGAAATAGGCTGTAGATTTTTCATTGGAAATATTTTAAATGGACCTGTCCTAACAACTCCCCCCACCCCCCTTAACAACAACAAAACCCAAACCTTTTTAATCTCATTACTACTTTCTGTTCTAAGTACTAGACAACCTAATATAGACTGAGTTAATTTTGAATTAGTGGATACAAATCTCAGATTCATATCCTCACTGCTATAAAGCTCTAGAATTACCAGAATAGGGAATACTTATCTCAGAAACTCATGAGATATAAAATAGTAAAAGCAATCAATGTTCTTTCTTGGTAGTGATGCTCAGGCAGTTTTACAGCAAATACATCAAACCTGATTCATAACGTCCAGATAACTACAAAGGAGTTCCCATGCACATGCACATGCACATGCACATGCACATGCACATGCAGGGGGCTAGTTTCAGTCAGGCCTGGAGTGGCGTTTACATTGCATCTGCTGAAGCCCTGCAGCAGAGAGGAGGCATAGCTCCTCTGCTGCACAGGATGCTGCAAAATGGATGAATGGCAGGAAATCCAGCAAAGAAGGAAGTGTGTCTCTGGCCTACAGGTGCAGGAAGCAGAGACAGAACAAACTTTTACCCTGGGATATTTTCCACATTTACCTTTCTGATGCCCAAGCTCTGTCACCAAGTTACTGGCTCCCCATTAACATCAGTGACTGATGGAAACAGTAAAAAATCTGTATGTAACAGACACTGCTTGCCAACAGGAAGAACACCTTTCTTTCAATGCATGGCATTGAGAAGGAAAGAATATATTTAGTAATATAGTCACTTTTTTTTGTTTTACAATAGCTTCTTCTCAGCATAAAACCAGCAATTTTAATACCATATGGTCTTAGAACCTAAATCAGTTACATGCAAGTGTCAAGTATTGTTAGAGATCTCATTACCGTACAGATCTATAAACAAACAGCTGCATAATTTCTCAAACAGTTATCACCCTTGTACACCTGGTGTGTATGTTATATACAAAAAATTAACAAAGAAAAGTGAGAGTTTTACTATACTGCAGTTTTGTCATGGCAAATTGCACCATCAAAATCCAATTGCACAACACAGCTTTAGGCATCAGTATGACGAGAGAACTGCAGTATATAACTGTAGAGACAGTGTTCCATTAAATAAGATGTGAAACAGGCCAGCGTGGAGCCTGAAAAACCCAGGAGGTGCTGAAGGCAATGTAATAGGACCCCATGGTCAACAGTATCAAAGGCTGCTGATAAATCAAGACAATGAAAGAAGGAGCTTCTCAGTTTGCTTGAAGCAACAGATCTTCATTACAAACCCCCACAAAAGCAGTTCCAGCAGTTCTAGTGGGAATATCTGAAACAAGACTGAGATTTATTAGAAAGATTTTATGTATTGAAGCCAGTCTGTAATGTCAGAAAAGCTCTGTCCAATGCAAAGAAAAAGAATGAGGAAATAAGCTGGGAAATTGCACTTTTTAATCTAGTGCAATTAAGAAAAAGATTTTTTTTTTTACAGTATTTCACTCCTTAAAAATATTGAAACTATTTTCTTTTGGCTATTCAGTTTCTGCTTTAGTCTGAGCGACTAAACAGGAATTGACAGGAAGAAAACCCTAAAGACTACCTCCAAACACCCAACAAATTCAGTAATGGTGCACCATAAAAAACTGGTCAGATGATATTCACTATGTGTCTGTCCTTTTGATCTCAAGGTTCCCTCAACGCCTTTCTGGTTTCTTTAGGATCTACAGGCTCACTCTAACTCAAGAAGCTATGGGCTCTGGACGCCTCTCTACCTCATTAGGATGTGAAAGGGAAGCCTACAGGGACCTACATGCTTTCAAGTTGAGTTTGTCACACACTAGCAGAGTCAGACCTCATTGTAACTGCTTTTGAAAAGACAGCTGGAAGGCAAAAATATAGACCTACTAGATAGAGTCTTCACCAAAAGACAGAAGATACACAGCCCTCCAAAGACTGAAGTATACAAACTCCCTCATGGACAAAGGTTTTTATGAAAGGTGAAATAGTGCTGGAAAGAGAAAATTGAGCCCCAAACTCCCTCATTACTACCTTATCTGCTGGGCCGCAGATTTCCTCTTAAGGGTCCTTCCTGAATTTCCCACCGCACCTTGGTTTCAATAGGGTAGGTCAGATAAAGCAGTAAAGGCAGCTGTCTGGGCAGTAAATGCCATGGATTTGAAAGCTTTCAGGGTCCAGATCCCAGCCCTCCGCCATCTGTGGTTAGGATAACAACAATCTAAAAGACACCCTGTTGAGTTCTCACTCCAACAAGTCAACTTCATTCTTGGATGTCTTCAAAGGAAAAATGAATTCTGAAATGTAAGCAGGACAGCATAATGGAAGGAAAGCAAATGGAACCAGAAGACCCAAGGACATCACTCTTTATTCCACCCTCAATCCTTATGGGCACTGTTCCAGTCTGGGAATCTCTGAAGGTGACAAGGGCACTTCTGGAGCACTGGAACTTAGATCCCAAATCACGTAGTGCTTTACATACAAAAAATATCATAAAACTGCACCATAAAATACAAAGTGAAGCGAGTGCGAGATCTGAGGTGCTAGATATATTCATAACTACATACAATAATGAGGGACAGGAAAAGGCCTGCCTACAGTTTCTCATATTAGAACAAGTCTTAAGTTTAACTTCTGCAATGAATTTTTTAGCTTAGGATATCAACTTTTCTGAATGGCTGTTCTAAGAACTTTTGAACTCTTACATACAAATCACCTCTCTGAAGCTTAGTTTAATTTTTTCAATAGGAATTGACAGCAATCTAGTATAAAAATTAAAACTAAGTGTTCACAATGAATCTGACTGAAACATATGGTAAGAATGAATTATAAATCCATAAGGCAGGGAAATACAAAGACATAGACTAAATTCAAATCCTCTGCTAGTATGAGTTACTTCGTGATAATGGGGCTCCATCGTGCCTGCACAGTTTAAGTTTGGAGCAGTATCCCACAACAGGCTTCACAGCACACAGGCTTCTTAACATCCTCAGCTTCACTGTATAAATATGAGGCTGGTGGTAATAATTTACCTTCTGTGAGAGTGCTCT
This sequence comes from Falco biarmicus, assembly GCF_023638135.1. NCBI lineage: Eukaryota > Metazoa > Chordata > Aves > Falconiformes > Falconidae > Falco > Falco biarmicus. The sequence goes on along the minus strand of NC_079291.1, from coordinate 50,140,188 downwards.
TTAATGTGAAGGATTGGCCGCATGCTCCTACAACTATGCATTTCCAAGGATTTGTGAGTTTGTCATAAGCATTGTGCAGTACATATAAACTAAAGGTAATATAGAAGTTATACCATAGATATTCTTTTGAAAATATTTCTCCCTATAAAACTTGAAATGGTTCAGAATTTAGCAAGCAGCAAATTAAATCATACTTCAATTGTACTTCAGTTAGAGCTATGGCCAATAGCCTTAGTTCAGAAGATCTGGTACCATGTATGATTTTATGCATTGGGATATACTCAAATTGTAAATAAACCTGAAAGAACATTACTGTATCTTTATCTGCTGTCATACCAACACAGAAACGTATTTACTCCAGCACATTTTGTATATTCTAAAGTCGTGTCCTGTGTTCAGCTGTTCTGTTGTTTGCCTTACTCAGCTCCAATGAAGTTGTTTTGACTGATGTGGCAAACAGCCTAAAATGCCCCTCTATGCGCCTGTCTAGGCTTAGCTTAAAAATACCAACATTCTCGTTATGAAAACAACTTCTAGCATTTCAAAATGAAGAAAGTTTACATGTTTCTTTGAAAGTGAAATAGAAAATTGTTCAAAACAGATCAGATCCTGATAGCCTTTACCCAGTTTTTACTCACTGCCTATAGAAAAGACAGAAAATTAATTTCTTAATTAGGATTTTTGTAAAAACTTGTCGACTACCTTGAAAAAAAAGATATTCAGAAGACATGACTAATAATAGACCT